>NW_022436949.1:27251823-27584720 GCF_009761245.1 Sapajus apella | reverse complement strand
GAATGTAGTTTTGATTTGCATTTCTCTGATGACCAGTGATGATGAGCATTTTTTCATATGTTTGTTGGCCTCATGTATGTCTTCTTTTGTAAATTGTCTGTTCATATTCTTCACCCACTTTTGAATGGGCTTATTTTTTTTTCTTGTAAATATGTATTAGTTATTTGTAGATTCTGGATGTCAGACCTTTGTAAGATGGGTAGATTGCAAAATTTTTTTCCCATTCTGTTGGTTGTCGATTCACTCTAATGACTTTCTTTAGCTGTGCAGAAGCTGTGGAGTTTGATTAGGTCCCATTTGTCCATTTTGGCTTTTGTTGCAAATGCTCTTGGTGTTTTGGTCATGAAGTCCTTGCCTACGCCTATGTCCTAAATGGTTTTGCCTAGGTTTTCTTCTAGGGTTTTTTATAGTGTTAGGTCTTATGTTTAAGTCTTTAATCTACCTGGAGTCAATTTTAGTGTAAGGTGTCAGGAAGGGGTTCAGTTTCTGCTTTCTGCACATGGCTAGCCAGTTTTCCCAACAGTATTAATTAAACAGGGACTCCTTTCCCCATTGCTTGTTTTTGTCAGATTTGTCAAATATTGGATGATTGTAGATGTGTGGTGTTGCATCCGAGGCCCCTGTTCTTTTCCATTGGTCTATATCTTTGTTTTGGTACCAGTACCATGCTGTTTTGATTACTGTAACCTTGTAGTTTAGTTTGAAGTCCGGTAGTGTGATGCCTTCCGCTTTGTTCTTTTTGCTTAGAATTAACTTGGCTATGTAGGCTCTCTTTGGTTCGATATGAAGTTTAAGGTGTTTTTTTCCAGTTCTGTGAAGAAAGTCGTTGGTAGCTTGATGGGGATAGCATTGAATCTGTAAATTATTTTTGGCAGTATGGCCATTTTCACGATATTGATTCTTCCTAATCATGAACATGGAATGTTTCTCCATCTGTTTGTGTCCTCTCTTATTTTGTTCAGCAGTGGTTTGTAGTTCTCCTTGAAGAGGTCCTTTACATTCCTTGTTAGCTGTATTCCTTAGAATTTTATTCTCTTTGTAGCAATTGTGAATGGCAGTTCATACTTGATTTGGCTCTCTTTAAGTCTGTTATTGGTGTATAGGAATGCTTGTGATTTTTGCACATGTATTTGTATCCTGAGACTTTGCTGAAGTTGCTTATCAGTTTTAGGAGATTTTAGGCTGTGACCATGGGGTCTTCTAGATATACAATCATGTCATCTGCAAATAGAGACAATTTGACTTCTTCCTTTCCTATTTGAATACCCTTTATTTCTTTTTCTTGCCTGATTGCTCTGGCTAGAACTTCCAGTACTATGTTGAATAGGAGTGGTGAGAGAGGGCATCCTTGTCTGGTGCCACATTTCAAGGGGAATGCTTCCAGTTTTTGCCCATTCAGTATGATATTGGCTGCTGGTTTGTCGTAAATAGCTTTTATTATTTTGAGATACGTTCAATCAATACTTAGTTTATTGAGAGTTTTTAGCATAAAGGGCTGTTGAATTTTGTTAAAGTCCTTCTCTGCATCAATTGAGATAATCATGTGGTCTTTGTCTTTGGTTCTGTTTACATGGTGAATTACGTTTATAGACTTGCGTATGTTGAACCAGACTTGCATCCCCGGGATGAAGCCTACTTGATCATGGTGGATAAGCTTCTTGATGTGCTGTTGCAATTGGTTTGCCAGTATTTTATTGAAGATTTTTGCATCTATGTTCATGATGGATATTGGCTTGAAGTTTTCTTTTCTTGTTGAGTCTCTGATATCAGGATGGAGTTGGTCTCATAAAATGATTTGGGAAGGATTCTCTCTTTTTCGATTGTTTGGAATAGTTCCAGAAGGAATGGTACCAGCTCCTCTTTGTATGTCTAGTAGAACCCATCTGAGCCTGGGCTTTTTTTGGGTGACAGGCTCTCAATTGTTGCCTCAACTTCAGACCTTTTTATTAGTCTATTCAGTGTTCAACTTCTTCCTCGTTTAGGCTTGGGAAGATGCAAGTGTCCAGGAATTTATCCATTTCTTCCAGGTTTACTAGTTTATGTGCATGGAGTTGTTTGTAATAATCTCTGATGATCGTTTGTATTTCTGTGGAATCTGTGGTGATATCCCCTTTATCGTTTTTTATTGCATCTATTTGATTATTCTCTCTTTTCTTTTTTTTAATCTGGCTAGTGGTCTGTCTATTTTGTTGATCTTTTCAAAAAACCAGCTCCTAGATTAATTGATTTTTTGAAGGATTTTTTTGTGTCTTTACCTCCTTTAGTTCTGCTCTGATCTTACTTATATCTTGTCTTCTGCTAGGTTTTGAGTTTTTTTGATCTTGCTCCTCTAACTCTTTCAATTTTGATGATAGGGTGTCGATTTTAGATCTTTCTTTGCTTCTCATGTGGGCATTTATTGCTATATATTTTCCTCTAGACACTGCTTTAAATGTGTCCCAGTGATTCTGGTATGTTGTGTCTTCATTCTCCTTGGTTTCAAAGAACACTTTTATTTCTGCCTCATTTCATTGTTTATCCAGTCAACATTCAAGAGTCAGTTGTTCAGTTTCCATGAAGCTGTGTAGTTCTGAGTTAGTTTCTGAATTTTGAGTTCTAACTTGATTGCACTGTGGTCTGAGAGATTGTTTGTTATGATTTCCATTCTTTTGCATTTGCTGAGTGATTTACTTCCAATTATGTGGTCAATTTTAGAGTAGATGTGATGTGGTGCTGAGAAGAATGTATATTCTGTGGATTTGGGGTGGAGAGTTCTCTAAATGTCTATTAGGTTTGCTTGGTCCAGGTCTGAGTTCAAGTCCTGGATATTCTTGTTAATTTTCTGTCTCGTTGATCTGTCTAATATTGACAATGGGGTGTTAAAGTCTCCCACTATTATTGTGTGGGAGTCTAAGTCATTAAGAATGTGACTGTGATGCATTGAGATTTTAAAATCTGTTGAGTAGTATATGTATCAGAAAACTTTTAATAGGCCACCTCAGAATCTCTTGGCTTCTGTCTGTGAGATCCTCAGTAATTTTGTTTTCACTTCAGTAACTGATACATATTTCAACTCTAGGTAATCTCCAGCTGTGTGTATAAGCCCCACAGTTCTTTGCCTTGGACATGTCATATCTTTTGCCTCCAATGCTCTAAAATTCTATGGTTCTGTTCAGCACCCTGATGCATTGTTAGTGCTTTGAAGGAGTAAATTTTGGCCAATGGGTGTAGGAGAAAATAAGTTTTTCTTTCTAAGGACACCAGTTAGGACAGTTTTTAATGAATTCACCTTAGTAACAATAGTTACTTTGGATAGGACTTTGGAACGGTAATTGAACAGACTTCAGCGACACCATTGGCTTTTAGAGGTAAGATGGTGATAATCTCTGTCATAAAGTGGCAATAAAATTACTGAGGCTTTAACATGTTTAATTGGGAGAGGGTGCAGGCAGAAGTTGAAGTGCTGGAAAAAGTAGTGGTTGTTGCAGTTGACTTGTATGATGACAATGGCAATTATGCCGATTGGAATGGTTAGCTTCTGTAAACGACACTGAAATTTTTGCAAAATGACAAGGTAGGCTTAGAAAAGCCACTGCGCAACACATTTCATGCTATGAAAAGTCAGTAGTTATTAGCCATAGATTTTAGGTGGACCCTAATATATTGTCTCATAGCCATCAAAAAGACTGTGGTGAAAATTTAGTCCAGGATCTGACAGGGCTACAAAGGAGCCTAATTACAAATGGTTCCGAGAAGGATTGTACCACTAGAATAAATAGTAAATTAAAAAAAAAAATCACCTTCTGGAAAGAGGTGCAGAAGTTAATGGAGCTTATCTTCTTAAAAGATTTAAAAAATAGGTTGTCTTACTTCTCTTTTGAAAACCAGATGGGTTTTGGCAGATGACAATGGGCTACGATAATCCTAAACCACCATGTGGGATGTTGTATCTTACTGGAGCAGATCTACATAGACTCTCTCACTTGTAATGCTGTTATTGATCTAACATATGCATTCTCTTCAGTTCCCATCAATAAAAACAGAACTAGCATTTCATCTTTACAGGGCAATGCACATTCTCTGTATTGCCCCAAGACAATATTTATTTTCCTGCTCTTTACCATAGGTTAATCTGTTGGGCACATTATTATCTTGCATTCCACAGAATATTGTACTTGCCCATGGAATTGGTGGTATTTTACTAATTGTAATTATACTGGGCTGGAAGTAACAAAAAACATGTTTTTGAGATCTGGAGCAATTATCATTTCTACTGGCATAAACTTTTCAGTTTGCAAAGCAGCTGTTGTCATGCTACTGGCCACTAGTAGTATTGCCTCACCATAGGACACTTTAACTACCAAGTGCTTATGAAACATGAGCTATCCTTCACAAAATGAGTGTTACAAGATTTACTACATCATAAGTTCCATCATGTCTATTAAAAATGCTTTGTAAAATAAAAGTGGTACATGCAAAGTTAGGCTCAACAATCCACAAAAGTTATGACTAAATGACATGAACTGATATCTCAAGTTCCTCTCACTTGCCTCAGTGATGCTGATAACTATTCCTCAACTTTTAATTATGGTCTTATAGGGTGTTCCCTATAATTAACTGATAGTGGAGAAAGATCTCACTCCAGATAGGATCAGAGATCAGTTGGCATGATATATTGGTATTAGCCAGAAATGGATCATTGTTCCATTAGATCTCCACTCAGGTACCTCTAATGAACAACAATGAAATGAAAGAGTGCCTTCATGTTACTAAACTTCCACTCTCTGCCTTATATCTCACCATCCCTAGTTTGACATCCTCAACATCCTCTCACACGTTACTCCTGTTCCTGCTATTACATATAAATCAATTCTTGCAAATTATCATATTTCTGTACAGTTTTTTTTCCAGAAGCACAAAGGTATTTTCTTACCCTTGTTTCTCTGTTACCTGGACCTAGTTCTTAGACTGGAGACAGGAAACAGATATGGGATTAGATTTTTACTAAGATAAGCTCATGTTCTTGACTGACCATTTTTCATTCTGAGTAATCAAGAAGTGACTGCTACTTTTCTCTAATAAGGAGATTACAGATCAAGCATCCAGGTGTACCTAGAAGAATAAAAATAACTTAGGCATTAAAGATTCTCCTGTTGGTCCATTCTTATCATAGGTCTCACAGTCCTGATGTTTTACTCTCCTGGTTCTGACTTTGATGTGAGATCTTTCTGAGTTGCCATTTACTCTTTTTTACAGCTCTTTCACCATTTATAATATGAGCCTTAGATTACTTTTCAGTAAGTTTTCCCAGCACTACAGAAATAAATGGTTTTTCAAAGGCTTCCATGAAGGCTCTGATTTTCACAGCATGCCAAGAGTTGATAGCAAAATAAACAATTCATACATATATAAAAGCCTCTAAATTTTTAACAAATCTAGCCAACTCCACACACATTTTATGTCATTGTTCTCATGTTGTACACATGTCACTGCTACTGCTTAAATAAGTGCTTTGCCTTTGACTTGAATCTTATCCTGATTCAAGATTGGTATGAGTCTTAGTAATTGTGATGCCTCCATGTTCCAGGAGTTACTCCAGTCTCAATTATCAGCATTAACATGGTAATTACCAACTGACCGGTGAGTGAATGAGTCTCAGAATCTTGTCCTAAATGCTCTTTTCTAGAGTTACTCCTGGTATTAACTCTACCCTTGTTATTTTTCCCCCTAAAAGCAAAGACTGAGATGAAGAATGGTAAGCAGATACTTTCCTTTGAGAAGATTATAAAGAATCAGCATGGAGACTTAGAATAGTGAAAAAGGGGAAAAGGAAAAGTCAATCCTAGGATGAAGGAATTAGCTGGTTACTGCTGTGAATATTGGATTTTAATTCTAATGCAAACTCAGAGTACCTCCTAGCATGTTCCTCCAAATTGCTGCCTTAGACACAGGAGAGTATTTATAAATTCCTTCAGTAAATTTTTGAGCATATATTGCCCCAAGGAGTGTTAATACTCTCAAAATTTTAGGGTCCAGGGATACAAATATCAAATATGATTCAGTGGGCTCCCACCTGTTTCCTAGAGAGAAATGGCAGAAAGGTCAGGGAGCTAAACCAACAGATACATAGTAGAGTTGAGGTGAGCTTTTTCTCAAGTTTTATTTGAATTAATTTGATTGTTGCAATAATTAGTGAATCATGAATGGTGCCTGAGATGACATAATATACTTCCAAGATAATGGGAGACTTTTAGATTTTAAAACTCATTTCCCCACTTTACAAACATTTATTGAGCATCTATTATACAAAAATAATATATTTCATATTACTAACAACATATATTAGGAATCAATCTTGTACCCTCAAAATATTAAACTTAAATGAAGATTTCAGATAATTACATAATTTTTAAAAGGAGAAAATGAAGGTGTGTTTTTCAATGTATAGATATATTATTATTTTTGAACAGCTGAAGTGCTTCTGTATATCAAGAAAATGTTCATGAAAGTCATGTAAACATCTTAATTTTTCTATAGTTTCTGTTATTGCAACAATTATATTCATATTAAACCAGGAAACATGACTAACTACATTAATCCGATTCTTATTTCTATTAATAACACCATAGATGACACTATCACTTGACTTCAGATCCTGAGATTAGGTAAGTAGGCTTCCCCCTACTGGTGGACCAAGGCGAATAATTTTCAAAGTTATTCATTCATGTCAGATAAAGACCTGGTAACAATGTTGTTCAGGCAATGTAGAGTAAAACCCAAATGCATATATTACAGTTTGTTGCTCTTACATTTCGTCAGTTGCAAGTATTCCTCCTTTGCAGGAATAAGACAAGTGAGGCAATTAAGAGGAGAGATACATATATTTTATGGTTTCTGATACGTAGATGAGTATTCTCAAACTCTTATACTAAATACCTCAGGAAAACCCCTTTACATGCTTAAAGTAACTCGAGCCTTCAGAATAAAAAAGTTTTCTTTCATTGGGAGAAAGTGAAACTAAAAATTGCCAAATATTCTTAAGAAAACCTATAAATTGTGTTCCCTTTTTGAACTACACTCAGAAAGAACAACATTTCCCCAATTCTCATATATAATATTCTTCAAAATATTTTCTGTTGATTGACCACTCTAACTTTTTAGAAACTGGCTTAACCAAAACTTAATAATCACTCATGGGATAAACTTAACATTCTAATAAAGGGCATTGAAGATGGCTTAAATTAATGGAAAGGTATCACAAGTCCCTGGATGGGATAATTTAATATTATAAATGGGAAAAATGGCATACAGGAGGCAAAACTAGATTGCAGCCCCCACTTGGACAGACAGAACAGTGTGTGCAGACTCACATCATGACAAGGATGCCCACTCTCACCACTTCTATTCAACACAGTACTGGAAGTCCTAACTAGAGCAATCAGAAAAGAGAAAGCAATAAAGAGCATCCAAATTAGTAAAAAGGAGGTCAAAGTGTTGCTGTTTACTGATAATATGATTGTAGATATAGAAAATCCAAGACTCCTCTAAAATGCTCCCAGATCTGATAAAAGAATTCAACAAAGTTTCAGAATACAAAATTAATGTACACAAATCAATAGCTCTTCTATACATCAACAGCAATCAAGCTGAGAATCAAATTAAGAACTCAATTCCTTTTCCAATAGCTGTAGAAAAGTTTAATACTTAGGAATATACCTAACCAAGGAGTTGAAAGACGTCTATAAGGAAAACAAAAAACACTGCTAAAAGAAATAATATATGACACAACTAAATGCAAACACATCCCATGCTCATGTATGGGTAGAATTAATGTTGTGAAAATCACCATACTGCCAAAGGCAATCTACAAATTCAATGCAATTCCCATCAAAATGCCACCAAAATTCTTCACAGAACTAGAAAAAAAAAAAAAAATCATATGGAACGAGAAAAGAGCCCCTCACAGCCAAAGCAAAACTAAGCAAAACGAAGAAATCTGGAGGCATCACATTACCTGATTTCAAACTACCCTACAAGACCATAGTCACCAAAACAGCATGGGTCTGGTTAAAAACAAAACAAAACAAACAAAAAAAAAGATATGTAGACAAACGACAAATGGAAAAGAATAGAGAATCCAGAAATAAACCCAAATTATTTACAGCCAACTGATCTTTGACAAAACAAACAAAAACAGAAAGTGGGGCAATCACACCCTACTTAACAAATGGTGCTGGGATAATTTGCAAGCGACATGTAAGAGGAATGAAACCAGGTCCTCATTTCTCACCTTTTACAAAAATAAACTCAAGATGCATCCAGACTTAAATATAAGACTGGAAACTATAAAAATTCTAGAAGATAACATTAGAAAAGCTCTTCTAGACATTGGTTTAGGCAAGGATTTCATGACCAAGAACCCAAAAGGAAATGCAATAAAAACAAAGATAAATAGCTAGGACCTAATTAAACTAAAGAGCTTTTGCATGGCAAAAGGACAAGTCAGCAGAATAAAGAGACAACTCACAAAGTTGGAGAAAATCTTCACAATCTATACATCCAACAAAACACTAATATCCAGAACCTACAATGAACTCAAGCAAATTAGCAAGAAAAAAAAAAAACAATCCCATTAAAAAGTGAGTTGAGAACATGAATAGGAGATATACAAATGACCAACAAACATATGAAAAAAGTGCTCAATATCACTAATAATCAGGGACATGCATATCAAAACCACAGTCCACTACCACCTTGCTCCTGCAAGAATGGCCATAATAAAAAAATAAGAGATGTCGGGAAAAGGAAACACTTCTACACTGCAGGTGGGAATGTAAACTAGTACAAACACTATGGAAAACTGTGTGGAGATTCTATAAAGAACAAAAAATAGAACTACTATTTGATTCAGCAATCCCACTATTGGGTATCTACCAACAGGAAAAGAATTCATTATATGAAAAAGACACTTGCACATGCATGTTTATAGCAGCGCAATTCACAATTGCAAAAATGTGGAATGAACCCAAATGCTCATCAATCAACGAATGGATAAGGAAACAGACCATAAGCAAAGAGAACTCTACAAACTAGTATCTCTTGTGAATATAGATGCAAAACTTCTCAACAGGTACTATCAAATGATGTTAATCAATATGTAAAAAAGGATTGTATATGTTGACCAACTGTGATTTATTTCAGATTGGTTTGCAAGATTGAATGAAATCTAAAAATCATTCAACACAATAGACTATATTAATGAAGTATTGAATACAAGTCATTATTTCAATCAATGAAGAAAATTCTTTTGACAAAATCTAACATGAATTCATGAAAACAGCACTCAACAACCTAGAGATAGAAAGGAACTTGCACAACCGCATAAGACTATTATTTTTAACACAAAGCTAACATTACTTTTGATGAAAGATTGGGTGCTTTCTCCACCAAATCATGATTAAGACAAGAATGCTTACTATCACCATGTCTTTGCAACGTGAAGGTTCTTGACAGATAAGTTATGCAAAAACAAACAAACAAACAAAAATCCACTTGCTTTGAGAGGGGTCAAAGCTAGGTGGCTGAACAGAAGGCTTCAGCAATCATTCATCCTGCAGGAACACCAAATGTAACAACTATCTACATACAAAAAAATCACCTTCATAAGAACAAAAATCAGGTGCACACTCACAGTATCTGGTTTTAACTTCATACTACTGAAAGAGGCATGAAAGAGGGTACAAAAAATTCTTAAATTGCAGATGCCACCACTCCTCCATCCACTGACAGGAGTCTTGTGATGGCAGAGAGATAATCTGTGCGCTCAGAGAAGGGAGACTGCAGAGACTGTTGGATTTTGCATTGAACTCAGTGCTCCCCTGTTACAGCAGAAAGCAAAACTGGGCTGAACTCAGCTGACACTGCTTACTGAGGGAGCATTTAGACCAGCCCAAGATGGAGGGAAATGACCCATCCAGTGGTTGGATCTTAAGTTTTAGCAAGCCTTGCCACTATAGGCTAAAGTGCCTTGGGATTCCAGATAGACTTCAAAGGCTGTCTAGGCTACAAGGACTCCAAATCCCAAGCAAGTTCTAGTGTTTTCCTGGGCTTGGAGGCAGTTTACTTGGGATGGGGGTGCACTCACTCTAGTACTAGTGAGAGTACTAGTACTAGTACTTGAGGCAGCTAAGGGAGTACATTTGCCAACCCTTTCCCAACCCCAGGCAGTGTAGATCACAGCAATGAAAGTGACTCATTTTTGCTTGAGGGAAGAGGATAGGGAAGAGTAAAGAGAACTTTGTCTTGTTTCTTGGATATCAACTCAGCCATATTAGGATAAGTCCCTGGACAGAGTCCTGAGGCCCCCATTCAAGGCCCTAGATCCCAGATGAATTTCTTAACACACTGTATTAGTCTGTTTTCACACTGCTATAGAGAATTACCTGAGACTGGGTAATTTATAAAAGAAAGAGGTTTAAATGGCTCACAGTTCTGCATCGCTAGATCTCAGGAAACTTACAATCATAGTGGAAGGGGAAGCAGGCATGTCTTACATGGTGGCAGGTGAGAGAGGGGGTGTAGGAGGAACGGTCAAACACTTCTAAAACCATCAGATCTTGTGAGAATTCACTCACTATCATGAGAACAACATGGAAAAAACTGCCCCCATGATCCAATCACCTCCCACCAGGTTACAACCTCAACACTTGGGGATTATGGTGATTACAATTCGAGATAAGATTTCGGTGAGGAAACAGAGCCAAACCATATTACACTCCCTGGGCCGAAAGAGAAAACAAATCCCTGAAGGGAAAGACCCAGTCCTGGCAAGATTCATTACCTTTTGACTAAAGAGCCCTTAGGCCCTGAAGAACAAGCAGCAATACCCAGCTAGTACTCATTGCTGGTCTTGGGTGAGCCTCTGCAATGTGGTAGCTTTGAGACCTACCACATTCCAAGCTATGATATCTATGATGAGGGACTCCTTCTGTTTGACAAAAGCAGAGGGAAAAGGAAAGGGGATTTTGTTGCCCACCTTAGAAACCAGTTCAGCCACAATAGGGTGGAGCACAAGGCAGACTCTTGAAGTCCCTAATTCTAGGCCTTGGCTCTCAGATGGCATTTCTGGACGTGCACTGAGAAAAGGGAGAGATTATTTTCCAGAAGGGTGAGCCCTAATCCTGGCGGCATTCACTACAAGCTAACTGAAGAGCCCTGGGGCCTTAAGTCAACATTGGCCTTAGCCTGAGAGTACTGTCTGTGGGCCTTAAGTGGTGGTGGCCATGGGGAGAGGCTCTTCTGCCTATGGAAAGGGAAGGGAAGAGTGAGAAGGATTTTGTGTTATGGTTTGAGTGCCAGCTTAGCTGCAGGAGGTAAGAGTACCAGATAGATTTCTAAGGTTTTGTCTCCAGTCCTTGGCTCCTGGATGGCATCTCAGGACCCACCTGGGACCTGAGGGAACTAACCATGCAAAAGTGAAGGACACAAGCCGACTGGCTTTGACACTTGCCGATTGTTAAGCCTTAGGGCCTTGAGTGAACATAGTTGGCAGCCAGGTCGTGATTACAACTGGCCTAGGGTGAGATTCAGTGCTGTCCTGGCTTCAGATTGACCCAGCACAGTACTAGTAGAGGAGGTCACAGTGGAGCTTGTGTCATCCTTCCATCAGCCAGGAAGCTCATCAAATAGAAAGAGAGAAAGAGAGAGAGCGAGCGCGCACAAGAGAGAGCCTGTTTGTTTGTGAGAAAATAAGGGGAGAAAATAAGAGTCTCTGCCTGTGATAAGGTTTGACTTTATGTCACCATTCAAAATGGAGGCACATTGAATTGAGAGAAGGATGTGTGGAAGATAATTGGATTATGGGTGGTTTTTCCCATGCTTTTCTCATGATAGTGAGTGAGTTCTCACAAGATCTGATGGTATAAGCATGTGTGACGCTTCCCCCTCACTTCTGACATGTGAAGAAGCTGCTTGCTTCCCTTTCGTCTTTTGCCATAATTTTAAGTTTCCTGAGGCCTCCCAGTCATGCTGCCTGTTAAGCCTTCAGAACTGTGAATTAATTGAACCTCTTTTCTTTATAAATTCTCCAGTCTTGAGTAGTTCTTCATAACAGTGTGAAAACAGACAAATTTTGGTCAATTTTGGAGACTGTTTCATGCACAGATGATAAAAAATGTATATTCTGCAGTTAGTGGGTAGAAAATTCTGTAGATAGATGTTAGGTCAATTTGGTCGAGTCTAATTTATGTCCAGAGTTTCTTTGTTAGTTTTCAGCTTCAGTGATCTGTTCAGTGCTTTAACTGGGGTATTGAATTCCCACACATAGTATATAGTTGTCTATCTCTTTTCTTAGGTCTAGCAGTGTTTCTTTAATAAATCTACGTACTCTGGTGTTGGGTGTGTATATATTTAAAATACTTAAATGTTCTTGTTGAATTGACCCCTTTATCATTATTTAATGCCCTTCTTTGATTTGTTTTGTTTTGTTTTACTATTGCTGATTTAAAGTCTGTTTTATATAGTAAAAAAATAACAGCTCCTTGTCCTTTTGGTTTTCCATTTGCATAACATATTTTTCTCTTACTTTGAGCCTGTGTGTGTCATTATTGATTAGATGGGTCATTTGAGGGCAGCAGATGGTTGGGTTTTTATTTTTATCCAATTTGACAATCTATATCTTTTAAGTGAAGCATTTAGGCCATTTACATTAAAGCTAATATTGACATGTGAAGTTTTGTTCCTGTCACGGTGTTTTTAGCTAGTTGCTTTGTAGTCTCAATTGTGTATTTACTTTATAGCATATGTGTACTTTGTATTTATGAGTGCTTTTATGGTAGCAAGCACTATCTTTTAATTTTCATATTTAGAACTACTTTGAGCTTTTTTTGTAGGACCAATCTAGTTGTGATAATTGCCCCTAGCATTTCCTTATGTGGGAATGATTGATTACTCATTTATTTATTAAGCTTAGTTTGTCAGGATATAAAATTTTGGCTGGCATTATTTTTCTTTAAGGAGGCTAAAAGTAGGCTCACAATCTCTTCTGGAATGTAAGGTTTCTGCTGAGAAATCCATTGGTAGTTTGATAAGTATACTTTTATAGGTGATTTGACCCTTTTCTCTAGCTGCCTTTAAGATTTTTTCTTTAGTATTTATTTTGAATAGTCTGATGACCATATGTCTTGGTGAAGTTTTTCTTTTATATTATCTTACAGGTGTTCTCTAAATTTCTTGTATCTTGATGTCTACCTCTCTGGGAAGATTAGGGAAATTTTCCTGAATTATTCCCTCAAATATTCCTTTTTTCAATTTGCTTACTTTTTCTTCTCTCTCAAGAATGCTTTATAAGCTTTGGTCATAGCTTTGGTCAGTTTACATAATCCCATATTTCTCTAAAGCTTTGTTTATTTAAAACAATTTATTCTTTATTTTCATCTGACTGGGTTAATTCAAAAAACAGGTCTTCAAGCTCTGAAAACTTTCCTTCTGCTTGGTCTAGTCTATTAGTAAAGCTTCCAACTATATTTTGAAATTTCTTTGGTAAATTTTTCAGTTCCAGAATTTCTAATTGTTTTTCAATCAAAAATAACAATTTCTTCTTTTATATCTTTAATCATTTTTCTCATTTCTTTGCTTTGATTTTCAATTTTTTTCTCATTGAGTTTCTTTGTGATTCATATATTGGATTCTTTACTGTTATTTTAGAATTTTCATTTTGATTAGGATCTTCTGCTGAAGAATTAGTGTCTTCCTTCTGAGACGTCAACAACACTTAGGTTTTTTGTTCTGCTAGTGTCTTCACACTGATTTCTTCTTGTTAAATACAGCAAGAGATTGTTCTTCAAAAGTTTAGATTGCTTAAGTTTCTTTGTCCTTTGTTCCCTGCTTTTACGGCCAGATTTCCTTACTCTCTGTGTTCTCCCAGTCCTAGTAAACAACCTTCCCCCCAGTCCTTATTATAGAGCCCACATTCCACATTTGCTACCTGCTCTGTGAATGACTCCTCCCATTGCAACAACTGCTGCTGCTGAAACTGAACTTCCTGCCTGGTGTAACCACATTCCCACATGTTTTAAGTTAGCCAACCAGCTTCAGCTTAGATTGTGCAGTCCAACTCTAGCCAATAAAAAAAATGACACATCAGTAGGGGTTACCTGCATCAGGGATAAGAATACTTCCCCTTCCCTGTTCAGGTATGCTCCCACCATTGCTCCATCCATGAGACATACCCTCTATAAAAGTAAATTGCCTTGCTAAGAAAACTATTTGCCTGAGTGCTAGTTCTTCTTTTCAGCACCAAAGAACAATCATTTGTTTCTAACATTTCTCATTGGAAGCAGCAGGTGCTTTTTCTTTTTGCATTTACTATCATTTGAATGGAATTTTTACTTTTTATTCCTTTTTCCCTTGAGGATATGACTGTAGTGTGCATTGTGTATGATGTTTTGGCTTCATTTTTGGGTGCTGTCAGGGGTCCAAGTCTCTATATAGGTTTCTTGGTTGTTGATATGCTCTCTGTGGTGGTTTTCTCACATGCTGCTTGTTGTAGTGATGTATTGGACATATGAGCTGATGCACCATCTTCTACAGAACTGAGAGTGCACAGGTCTCATACAGCTTTTCTCAACCACTAGCACTAAGATTTTCTGACAGCAGCTTTTTATTTGATGGTACAGTTCAGTATTCCATGCAGTAAGTGTCATATAGAGTAAGAGCCATGCATCAGGACCCTGATAATGAGGGAAGGAAGCTACCCTAATAGGAGAAGGAGGGAATCAACATGTTGGGATATGCTGTGATCTCAAGCGCAGGGTTGAGGTGCTGCACTAGCTGCTTATCCTGGGCAAGTAGGAACATGCTCAGCTTTCATATCAAAGCCCTGTTGCAGGGTTCATGATCTTTAGTTCATGTAATCATTGTCCTGTGCATCCTATCTGTGGCTGAGAAACACAGAAATGCCCTTCTTGTGGCTACTACAAAATAGGGTTAGGCCCTAAGCCTCTTCTCCCGGTCCAGAGCAGAGAGACAGCTCTATGATTTGTCTGCCTTTCATTGCCAGAATGTTACCGCCTTATGTAAAGTGCAGGAGATAGGCCCTATCTTTCCCTCTGTTTTGTCTGCAACAGTGGATGGGAGCAACAGGAGGTAACCTCTTTTTCATTTCTATTTCCAGCAGTCAATGCCACCGTCTTCATCATTTGATTCCATGCCCATGCTTCCTTTGTCCCAAGGGCAAGTTAGAGGGCTGTGCTCCTCTTTTCTCCAAGGGCAGCCCACACTAAGGGCTGTATCTTTAAGGAACCCACAGCTCCTCAGGGATCTGCTGGTCCCATGTAGTTGCCAAAGTCAGAGCAGGTCATGGGCTATGTTTGTGGGGTGTCTGGTGATGTGGAGACCTAAGGGCTGAATTTCCCTGGGCAGAGCAGTGGCCTACAGTGCATGTACAACCAGTGTGGCCCCTGCCATTTCACTTTGGGTCTGAGGGGCTTATGGGCATACCTGCATGAACTGATCACCCAATTCATTGTCCTTAGCAAGGTCTCAAATCACCACTGTGAGGGCAGAGGGGTTGCCCAACACTTTGGATATCATCAGATTGTCACACATCTGATTAGAGAAGAGAAGCCATGACTTACCCTTTTCATGGTCCAAGTTTCTAGAGAATCAATCTCTGCAGTCTCTTGCTGCTTTCCTCTTTTGTGCTCCTGGTTCCTCTCATGGGGGCTCCAAAAGGTCCTTGCTCTATTTCCTCAGATTTCCATTTAAATCATGACCATTCACCTTTAACTTTGATCTTTCTGAGGAGAGCTGGCATCCAACATCCCTAGCCAGCCAACCTGAAAAAAAAAAAAAAAAAGAGAGAGGAAAAAAAAAACCTGTGAAAACTTTTAAGGTAAAGGTAAATTCATGATTAGGATTCTTTGTATCGATTTTCATTTATTTTGAAATTAGTTTTAAAACAACACTTACACATACTCACAAATAAAAAAATAATGATGACAACAATGTAATATACTTTAGAAGTATTTGTCTTCCAACGACATAGCATAGATTTATCCAATGTTATTTGAGAAGATCCTTGAGGGTTTTATAATTTAAGGTAGGAATTATACTCTGTGTCTCTCAGCAATGTTCATGACAGGTCTTATTACAGAATGTCATTCAGTAAAATATTCTGTGCATGAGTTTGAATGTAACAATTTTACTCATAAAAAAATCAGTGCAATAAATCTACTGATTCAGCATTAAAATTTACCTAAAAAAAATTTGTCTTGTCAAAATACCATTTAACCACTAACTAGACACTTTTTCAAAATTTCACTTATCTAAAGGATTACATATAGATCTTATTCAATAGGAATCAGAAAGCTTGATGAATCAGTGTTGTTTATATTCAAAGTATATTTGAAACTTTAGAGTTTACTAATTGCTCAGGATAATTAAATGAAAAGTTTTTCAGTTGATGTTAACATAATTTGTGGAAATCATCTTATGCTCATATTATATGCAGGTGTTTAGGGGTTGGGGCTAGTATTAATTAAACTGTATATATAAAATTTGGGCTACATGTATTATCTCATTCATTCCTGACAACAACCCTATCAAATAAATATATTTTTATTCTTTTCATAGACATAGAAACTGGAAATCATAAAAACTAATTAGTTAACTTTCTCAGTTTATTAAATACTTAATTTGTGCCAGGAACTTTCCTAAGCATTTATACATGTTACCTAATGTTATGGCTACAATCAATTAGGAAAATATACATACACAGAGAGAGATAAACACACAGTGGGAAAATACATTTTACATCAGAGAGTTAGCTGAGCAAGTCATACACTTGTTTTGCTTTCCTCTAAGACTAGTCCAATGATAATTCCTTGATTTATTTCTGTTTCCTAGTGTGAAGCAGAGATTAGGTGCTCAATAATTTTGTTCTGAAAATATGACAAACCAATAGGATAATGAATAAATGAATATTAAATACCTCTGTTTTACTTCCTATACAGTTAATATAATGTATTTAAAAAGACTGACTTAAGAAATTTGATTAGAGATCTCAATTTATTTGAGATATCCCTATGCTTTACAAACAAAAAATGAGTAAAGGATTTTCCAAATTATGAGCTATTTAATCAAAAAGTTATTTTTGGATGTAATTTATGTGTTGTTAAATATCTTTATCTGTTTTGGTTTATTTGTGCCTGCTTCCCTGACAACATGATTTATAGATATAACTGCAAGTGAGATGTGAGTTGTTACATGTGCACATTGAGATCTACTGTGAACATTGCATGTAGCTATGGATTAATATAGTTAGAGGTATGCAATTTTCTGTTCTTTTTGTACTCTTCTGACAGATGGACCCACTGTTTTCTGGAAAGTGGAACCAATTTGCCTGGCTTTGAAGAAAACAGGAGAAAAGAGGATAGAGCGGGGACACTTTAATGGTGGAGAAACAGCAAGCCATTGGCCCAGCTAATAGAGTTATTGCTAATATTTGTTTATCATGCATTAGATGCAAGTTTATACTGTTTTTCACCATTTGATGTTTAAGTTTTGTTTATTAGAACTCAAAATTTATTTGGAAGTAATTCTTTCAAAAAAAAAAAAAGAATTTAAAATTTCTACATTGTGGAAAGAAAAAGAACTTGGCGGACCTAACAGTTTGTTAGGGCTGCCATACAAAAGCAAACCAATTCAGGTTGCTTGAACAACATAAATTTATTTCCTTATAGACCTGGGGGCCTGAAGTCCAAGAGCAAATTGTCAGCAGGGTTGGTTTCCTCAGAGACTTCTCCTCTTAGCTTGTAAATGGCTGTCTTCTCCTTGTGCCTTTACATGGTCTCTCTTCGGTCTGTGTTAAAATCCTTTTTCCTTCTAAGAATACCAGTCCTATTGGATTAGGCTTACATCAGTGATCTCACTTTACTTTAATTGTCTTTTAAAAAATCTTATCTTTAAATGAGGAACTGAACGTTAGAAGCTCAATATATGAATTTTGGGAAGGGGATAATTCAGGTCATAATAGGAGGTGGTGTAAAGGTAAAGAATCACCCAGCTAAGTCATCTGCATTTTACTACTCATCCTTTGATGTAGACAGATACCTAAGCCTTAGTACTGTGGAGAGCAAGGGAGAGGTAATTTCACAGCATCCTGTCTCTGCAAATCCCTCTTGAGAAAACTGTAGAGAAATATATTCAATTTAGGGAGAAAATTGACAATACATTATATAATTTTTGATTCTAATAAAAATAGGACATAGAAATACATAAAATATTTGGTAAAGTATTTTAAATACATAAAAGTAATTTATATTGTGTTTTAATCTAATCTGGCTAAAATTATTACGAAAAAATATTGAAGAAATCAATTTGAGGGAATTGTATACAATCATCATTTGTGACAAAAATTTTCATATATATGTATTTTTAGATAATGACATCTGCAATATTATTATGAATGTTTAACAATTCCAAGCTTGAAACAAACTCCACAGATAGAGTGTATTTCATTAGGTGATAGAAAAGGAGACCACAAAAATTGACTTAATCTTTCTTCCTACACTTTTCTATGTTTATACTCAAGAAAAATGCATCATAAATAACATAGATTTTCCTAACACCTTATACTACTAGTATCTTTTTTTTTAGTCTAATCTTTACTATAAAAACTATTTTCAGTTGAGAATCTAATAAGCATAAGTTCGAAATGTTATCTAATTGTTCACTTTTAACTAAAACACTAGAGGGCACCCTTTCCTTCTATTAGAACATGTCCTCTGCTAAACTATATGCCGTGGAAATATCATAAAAGATTGCCATGTAACAATATTCATTTTATTTTGTATATTTATGGACTTATTTTTATATTTAACCAGTAATAATTTTGCTGATCCCAAAAGTAACAGCATATTATTTTAAATAATATTAGGGTGATTTTCAACGGAAATGAATTCTAAGCCAGAAATGTCAGTGACACAGAGCTACTCAGGAGCCAGATGTCTCCCTACTGTCATGATAGTGAACAAAAATAAGGCTGTGTTTGGCATGACTTGTGGTGTTTATTAAGTATAATTTATTCTAAGTGTTTGTGTTTAGGATTAGAAATTATTTCTACTGAATGTGTATTTCTATTTTCTATGTTCTCAAATGAATAGCACATTACTGCGAGGTTAACCCAGTTTTAAACAGAATGCAAATGACACTGGCCTAGAGGAAAGAACAAGAGTTGAAAATGCAGTGAAGACCCAGCTAATAATAATGGCCAATATTTATTTCGTGTCTGTTTTTGTCAATCGCTAGTGTAAGCATTTTAATTACAATATTTCAATGATACTACACTGAGTTGTTATTACTATTTTAATTCTCACTTAATATAGAATAAAATATAGTATTACAAGAATAGATAAACGAACATGAAACATGTCTTTGAATTGTGCTTTCCCCCATTGGAAATCTGGGGCAAAAGGAGAGCTGCTACAGCTGCAATTTTGCCTGGGCAACAAGACTTGCCTCTAGGGTCACCTTGGTGACCTGGGACTGGTCTGCATGTGCTATTTGCTGGGTTTATCAGCCTGCTCCCCTGAAACAGTGATGCATCAAGACCCTCTCTGCTCTAACCCTAGGCTGAAATTCAGGCATTTGGAGCATCGTCTTCCTGGGCCATCAGTCTGAACTGCCCCACTCTTCCTGGACATAAGTCAAGCTGTAGTGGGGCCCTCTCTGCTCGATGCTTAGACAGATCTCCAGGCATCTGAAGCAACCACTCACCTGTATTAGCTGCCTGACTCACCCTACCCTTCCTGGATGTAGATTGTAGTGAGTGTGGTTCTCTCTGTTCCATGTCCAGGCATACCTCTAGGCATCTAGAGCACTTGTTTACCTGAATGACAGCCATACCTTCTCCATCTTTCCTAGACATAGATCATGGTGTAGGGAGGACCTTTCTGCTTCATGTCCAGGAAGCTCTCCAAGTATTTGGAGTAACCCTTCATCTTGTTCATCAGTCTCATATGCCCCACTCTTCCTGGGCTTACATCACGGTAAAGTGTGGTTCTCTCTGTTCTGAGCCCAGGCAGAGATCCAGGCATTCAGAGCACCTGCTCACCGGGAATAGCAGCCTCTCTCACCCTACTCTTCCTATGCAGAAATGTTGTTGCATAGCGGCCCTCTCTACTCCACACCCAGGCCCATCTCTAGGCATCCAGAGCACTTGTGTGCCTCAAATAGAGGCCTGAGCTACCCCACACCTCCTGTGCGGAAATCCTGGTGCATGGAGGGGACTCTATACTTGGTGCACAGGCAGAACTCCAGGCATCTGGAGCACCCACTATTCTAAAATTAGGAGTTTAGACCAGTCACCATTCTGGACTTTGATCTTGGGAACTAATTTATTACTAACTGCTCAAAAGCAATTGCAATGAAAATAAATATTGACAAGTGGGACCTAATTAAACTGAAGAGTATCTGCATAGAAAATAGAACTATCAACAAAGTAAAGAGACACTAGAAGAATGGCTGAGAACATTCACAAACTATTCATCCAACAAGGTCTAATATCAAGAATCTATAAGGAACTTGAACAAACAAACAAAAAAACAAATAATCCCATTAAAAATGGGCTAAAGTTATGAACAGATACTTTCCAAAAGAAGATATATAAGTGGCCAAAAAACATGAAAAATGCTTCACATCACTAATCATTAGACAAATACAAATCAAAGCCACAAGGAGAGAGGGGTGGTGCAAGATGGCTGAATAGAAGGCTCCACTGTATGTCCCCCTGTGAGGACATGAATTTAACAACTATCAACAACAGAAAAAGCATGTTTGGGTAAACCAAAAATGAGGTGACCACTCATAGTACCTTGTTTTAACTTCATATCACTGAATGAGTCACCAAGGAGGGTAGGAAAGACAGTCTCAAATTGCCAACGCCACCACTCCCCCATTGCCTCCAATCAGTGGCCATGTGGTACAGAAAGAAAATTTGTCTGCTAGGGAGAGGGAGAGTGGAACATTTGTGAGACATTGCATTGAACTCAGTGCTGCCATATCACAGAAGAAAGCAAAGCCAGGCTGAACTCAGATGATCTTTCCAACAGAGGCAATATTTAAACCAGCCTCAGCCAGAGGAGAATCACCCATCTCACCAGTCAGAACTTGAGTTCTGGCAAGCCTCACCACTGTGGGTGAAAGTTCTCTAGGGCCCTAAATGAGCTTGAAAGGTAGTTCAGGCTACAAATACTGCAAATTGTGGATGATTCCTAGTGCTGAATGGAACCCAGAAGTGGACTTGGGGGGAACATGACCTACTGAAACATTCCTTATGATAAATTGACCAAAACAAAGGCTACAGTCTCCACGTGAGTTCAAAATCCAGTGGGGCAGTCATTAAATCTTAAATCTCCAAAATAATATCTTTTGACTCCGTGACTCACATCCAGGTTAGGCCAATGCAAGAGGTGGGCTTCCAGTGGCCATGGGCAGCTCTGTCCTTATGGCTTTGCAGGGTATAACCTCCACAGCTGATTTCACAGCTGCTTTCACAGCTGGCATTAAGCATCTGTGGCTTTTCCAAGTACGTGGTGCAAACTGTCAGTGGATCTACCATCCTGGGGTCTAGAAGACAGTGGCCCTCTTCTCACAGACCTAGTGCCTTATTAGGAACTTTGTGTGGGGGGCTCCAACCCCACATTTCCCTTCTGTACTGCCCTAGCAGAGGTTATCCATGAAGAGTCCACCGCCACGGCAGACTTATGCCCGAACATCCAGGCATTTTCATATATCCTCTGAAATCTAGGAGGTTCCCAAACCTTAGTTACTTCTGTGCAACCCCAGGTCCAACAACATGTGGAAGCCATGGAGTCTTGGGGCTTGTACCCTCTGAAGCAATGGCCCAAGCTGTATGTTGGCCCCGTTTAGCCACAATTGGAGCTTAAGAAGCTGGGACATAGGGTACCATGTCCTGAGGAGGTACAGAGAAGCAGGGGCCTGGGCCTGGCCCATAAAACATTTTTTTTTCCCCTAGACCTCTGGGCCTTTGATAGGAGGATCTGCTGCCAAGATTTCTGACATGTCACGAGACATTTTTCCCATTGTCTTGGCTATTAACATTTGGCTCCTCGTCACTTATGCAAATTTCTTCAGTTGGTATGAATTTTTCCCACAGAAAATGGGTTCTTCTCTCTATCACATCATTAGGCTGCAAACTTTTATGTTCTGCTTCCCTTTTAAACATAATCAAATTTCAGATTATCTCTCTCAAGCTCAAAATTCCACAGATCTCTAGGGTAGGGGCAAAATGCTGCTAGTATCTATGCTAAAGCATAGCATGAGTGACTTTTACTTCAGTAATAAGTTCCTCACCTTCATCTGAGACAACCTCAGCCTGGACGTCATAGGCCATGACAGCATTTTGGTCAAAACCATTCAACAAGTCTAGGAATTTCCAAACTTTCCCACATCTTCCTGTCTACCCCTGAGCCCTCCAAACTGTTCCAACTTCTACCTGATGTCCACTTCCAAAGTCGTTTCACATTTTTATGTACTCCACTCTTTATAGCAGTACCCCATTCTCTGAGATACCAATTTACTGTATTTGTTCATTTTCACACTGCAATAAAAATACTACACACAGCTGGGTAATTTATAAACAAAGGAGGTTTTATTGACTCACAGTTCCACCTGGCTGAGGAGGCCTCAGGAAACTTACAATCATGGCAGAAAGGGAAGCCGTCACCTTCTTCGCTATGTGACAGGAGAGACAGAGAGAGTGTGGGTAGGAAGAAATGTCACTTATAAATCCATCAAATCTTGTGAGAACTAACACATTATCAAAAGAATAGCATAGGGAAAACTTCCTCTGTAATCCAATCACCTCCCAACAGTTCTTCCCTCAGCACCTGGGGATTACAATTCAAGAAGAGATTTGGGTGGGAACACAGAGCCTAACCATATCACTCTGCTATCAAAACACATAGAGTGTTTAAAAGGATTTTTTTTTTAAAGTTACCCAGGGATCTATTGCCTACATTTTACCTATGCATGCACACATGGACTGTATAAAGGGATGGGAAAAGATATTCCATGCGAATGGAAACAAGATAAAGCAGAAGTAGCTACAGTTCTATCAGACAAAATCGATTTCAAGACAAAAAGTCTAGGAAACAAGAAGATCACTATATATTGATAAAGGAGCCAATGTATCAAGAAAATAGTAACAATTGTAACTATATATGCACCCAATGCTGGAGCACCCAGACGTATATAGCTATATAGCAAATATTATTAGAGCTAAAGAGAAAGACAGACTCCAAAATAATAGCCAGAGATATCAACACCCCACTTTCAGCATTATACAGATCTCCCAGACAGAAAATCAATGAAGAAACATCAGACTTAATCTGCACTGTAGTCCAAATTGGCCACAAATATATTTGCATAACATTCCATCTGATGGCTGCAGTACAGACATTTTTTCCTCAGCACATGGGTCATTTATAAGAATAGATCATATTTTAGGTCACAAAATGAGTCTTAAAACATTTTTAAAAATTAAATGATATCAAGCACCTTCTTTGAACACAATAGAATAAAAATAAAAATAAATAACAAAATGAATTTTGGAAACTATACAAATACATGGAAATTAAATAATATTCTCCTGAGTTTTTAGTACCTATTTTGTTCTACTCATTTTGAGCTTGGTTTGCTCTTCCTTTTCTAGCTCTTTAAGATGCATCTTGAAATTGTTTATTTGATGTTTTTCTTCCTTTAAATGCAGGAAGTTATAACTACAATCTTCCATCTTAGTGCTACCTTTTGCTGTATTTCATACGTTTTGGTATGTTGTATTTTTATCATGATTTGTTTCAAGAAATTTTTAAATTTTCTTCTCAACATAATAAAAGCCATACATAAGCCCCACCGCAAGTGTTATACTGAATTGGGGAAAAACTGAAAGCCTTTCCACTAAGATCTGGAACATGACAAGGATGCTCCCTGTCACCACTGCTCTTCAGCATAGTAATGGGAGTCCTAGTTAGAGCAATTAGATGATAGAAAGATGTAAAGGGCAAGCAAATTGGAAAAGAAGAAGTCAGATGATATAATCTTAAATTTGGAAATGTTTGCAGATGATATAATCTTAAATTTGGAAAAACCTAAGGAATCCGCTAAAGAACTATTAGAACTAATAAATAAATTCAGTACAGTTGCAGAATACAAAATCAACATACTAAAATCAGTAGCATTTCTATATGCTAAAGCAAACAATCATAAAAAGAAATGAGGAAAGTAATACCATATAGCTACAAAATAAAATGCCTAGGAATTTATTTAAGCAAAGGAGTAAAAGATCTCCATAATGAAAACTATAAAATATTGATGTGAGAAATTGAAGAAGTCCCAAAGAAATGGAAAGATATTCCATGTTAATGGACTATAAGACTTAATATTGTCAGATGTAGGTGATGGGGAGGAAGGCAGCAAATCACACTGCCACGTGTGTTCCTATGTAAAAATTTTGCATGTTCTTCACATGTACCCCAAAATGTAAAATGCAATAAAATAAATAAATGGGGAAAAAAAAATGTTGATACTATCCAAAACAGCCCACAGATTTAATTCAATAAAAATCTCAATAAAAATATCAATGACATTATTCTCAGAAATAGATAAAACAATTCTAAAATATATATGGAACCACAAAAGACACAGAATAGCCAAAGATATACTAAGGGAAATACAACAAAACTGGAGGAATCACATTATCCCACTTCAAATTATAGTACAGAGCTATAGTAACTAAACTACCATGTTTGTGGCATAAAAACAATCGCATGGATCAGAAGAAGAGAACAAAGAAGCCAGAGATGAATCCACACATCTACTGTGAACTCATTTTTAACAAAGATGCTTTTTCAAAAGCATCTTTGTACCTTTTTGACAAAACATACATACATTGGAAAAAGTACATTGTTTTCAATAATGTGCTGGGAAAATAGAAATCAGTATGCAGAAGAATTGGAATTAGATTCCTATCTCTCACCATATACAAAGATCAAATCAAAATGAGATAAAGACTTAAATCTAAGACCTCAAACTATGAAACTACTAAAAGAAAACTTTGGGAAAATTCATGAGGGCACTGAAGTGGGCAAAAAATTTCTTACGTAATACCCTGCAATCACAAACAAACAAAATAAAAATGAACAAATGGAATTATATCATGTTTAAAAGCTTCTCCACAGCAAAGGAAGCCATTAACAAAGTGAGGAGCCCACCCACAAAATAGGAGAAAATATTTGTAAACTGCCTATCTGACAAGAGATTCTTAACCAGAATACATAAGGAGCTCAAACAACTCTATAGGAAAAAAAGTCTAATAATCTGATTTAAAAATGGGCAAAAGATCTGAGTTGATGTTTCTCAAAAGTAGACATACAAAGGGCAAACAGGTATATGAAAAGGTGCTCAACATCACTGATTACAAAAGAAATGCAAATCAAAACTACAATTAGATATTATCTTACCTCTGTTAAAATAACCTTTAACCAAAAGTCAGACAATAGCAAATTCTGGCAAGAATGTGGAGAAAAGGGAAACTTCATACACTGTTAGTAGGAATGTAAACTGTCACAGCCCCTCTGGAAGACAGTTTAGAAGTTCCTCAAAAAAAATAAATACAAAAATTAGAGCTGCCATACAATGCAATAATACCATTCCTAGGAACATAACCAAAAGAAAAGAAATCAGGACATCAAAGAGATATCTTCACTCTGACATTTATTGCAACCTCTTTACAATATCCAAGATTTGGAAGCAACCTAAGTGTCCATCAACAGATGAATGAATGAAGAAAATCTGGTACATATACAAAATGGAGTACTATTTAGCTACAAAAAGGAATGAGATCCTGTCATTTGCAACAACATGGATGGAGCTGGAGGTTATTATGTTAAGTGAAATAAATAACCCAGGCACAGAAATACAAAGTTTGCATGTTCTCTTTGATTTGTGGGAGCTAAAAATTAAAAACTATTGAATTTGTGGAGATAGAGAGTAGAGAAGTGGTTACCAGAAGCTAGGAAACCTAGTAGGCATGGGGGGTACGGTGAGGGGAAGTAGGCTGGTTAATGAGTACAAAAAATAGAGAGAATAACCACAATCTAGTATTTGATAGCAAAAGAGGGTGACTATTGTCAATAGTAATTTAATTGTACATTTAAAGGTAACTAAAAGAGGGTAATTGAATTGTTTGTAACAAAAAAGATAAATACTGGAGGCTATGGATACTCCATTTACTCTGGTATGTTAATTATAAATTGCATGCCTGTATTAAAATATATAATCCATAAATATATACACCTATTATGTACCCACAAAAATAAAAAATAAACCACATAGACATACTAGCTCACACCATAAGAATGGCTATTATTTGAAAGTCAAAAAACAACCCATACTAGTGGGACTGTGGAGAAAAGGAAATGCTCATTCACTATTGTTGGGAATCTGAATTAGTCCTGCCACTGTGAAAAGCAATCTGGAGATTTCTTTAAAAACTTTAAACATAACTATCTTTTTACTCAGCAATCCCATCAATCATTATATACCTACTTAAAATGAAATTTTTCTCCCAAAAAGACATACATTCACATGCTCATCACAGTACTATTCACAATATCAAAGACATGGAATCATCCTAGGTGCCCATCAGTGGTGAATTGGATAAAGAAAATGTACTACATATAGACTGTGGAATACTATGCAGCCATGAAAACAACAAAATCATGTTCTTTGTAGAAAACTGGACACAGCTGGTGGCCATTATTCAATGCAAATTAATGCAAGAACAGAAAATCAAATACTGCATGTTCTCAGTTATAACTTAGAGCTAAACATTGGGTAGCCATAGACGTAAAAAACTGCAACAATAGATACATGGAACTATTAGATGAGGGAGAAGGGCAAGGATTAGAAAAATAACCATTGGGTACTATACTAAGTCTCTCGGTGATAAATTCATTGATAATCCAAACCTCAGTATCATGCAATATACCCTGGTAAGAAACCTGTGCATGCTCTTCTATATCTACAAATAAATCTCAGAAGAAAAAAGTATGTCTTAGTCCACTGGTGCTGCTATAACGAAATACCACAGGCTGAGTAATTTATAAATAATGTAATTTATTTCTTGTATTTCTGGATACTGGAAGTCCAAGATCAAGGCACTGGCAAGATTCATCTTGCGAAGGTTTAGACTCTGTTTCCAAGATGGAGACTTAAAATATGTCCTCACATGGCAGAAGATCTAAGGGGAAAAAAATGCCTGGCCAGTTCCCCCTAACTCCTTTATTAAGTTTTAAAATATTATTAATTTCCTTCATGAGGGCTCCATTATTTAATCACCTTCTAAAGGTTTTCCTTTTTAGTACTATCACATTGACAATTAAGTTTTAACACATGAATTTTGAGGGATGTATTTAGATCCTAACAAAACTGTTTGTACACTTTGAGACAGGGTCTCCTCCTTTCACCCAGGCTGGCATGTATTTGTCTCACTATAACCTCAAACTCATGCACTCAAGTAATTCTCTTGCCTTTGCCTCCTGAGAAACTAGGATAAGCAAGTGCCACCTCACTCAGCTCATTTTTAGTTTGTGTGTGTGTGTGTGTGTGTGTGTGTGTGCACGTGTACATGGAGTCTCATTTTGTTGACCAGGCTGGTCTCAAACTCCTGGTCTCCGACAGTCCTCCAGCCTTGGTTTCTCAAAGTACCAGAATTACAAGCATGAGTTACCATGCCCAGCCAGAATGGTGTATTGCAGTTTTATCTGTAGGAATAATGGTTGTGTTGGTGTGTGGCATTGCAAAGTAAACGGCACAGTGGTATATTTATTTTGAGTGTTTGGTAAACTTGAGAATATTCATTGATTACTAAATCATTGATATAGTTTGGATATTTTGCCCTACCCAAATATCATGTTGAATTATAATCCCCAATGCTGGAGATAAGCCTTGATAGGAGGTGTTTGGGTCATGGAAGATGATCCCTCATGGCTTGATGCTGTCTTCATGGTCGTGAGTTCTCACAAGATTTGGTCATTTAAAAGTGTGTGGCAGCTCCTTCTACTCTCTCCCTGTTGCTCCTACTTTTGCCACGTGAAGTGTCTGTTCCCACTTCACCTTTTGCCATGAGTCAAAGCTTCCCTGAGGCAGAAGCCATCATGCTTGCTATACAGCCTGCAGAACTGTGAAACAATTAAATCTCTTTTTTTAAATAAATTACCCAGTCTTAGTTATTTCCTTATGGCAATGCAAGAATGACCTGATACAGTCATATGGGAATTCTTTTAATTATAATTTGTTTCAATTAGAGATTTGAAAACATTAGATTATTCATTTTGGTATGCAATCTTGTCTGTAGTAATTAGGTTGACAACATAAGTGCCTGTAATCCAAGCACATTCTCCACATGCTTTTAAGATGAGAGTGAGAAGTACTCTGGGGTAGACTACAGTAGTAAGTTGTCACAAACTTTATGAACTTCTAGTATTATTGTGCAAAATTCAGTAAAGAGGTAGAGATGTTGCATGCCACTGAGGTGGCAGAATTGCTAACTAGTCTGAAGGTAGGTGAGGGTATAAGGTTATGTATCCTCAGAAACAAAACCAGTGACTTTAGCAGTCCCAATCCTACAAAAATTCTTAGAGGATATTTGTAAAACAAAATCTGAATTACCAAAAAGCAATACTATGTCAGCCTTCATTAATCTGGGTCAGGTCTGAGTCATCCACTCACTCATCTTTCCTCATGCCTGTATTCACAACACAGACACATCACATCATCACATCACATCGTCACGGCACATCACATCACGTCATGTCACGTCACATCCCATCCCATCACAGAATAAGCAGCAGACAGCTGGAAAATTTGAAAGAAAATATTGCTTTGCTTAAAGGCTTTTAATTAATTAAAAATCCTAGTCATTTATCATCTCTTTTAAATAAAACAATTGTATTTTGGTATAGACAACAGAATAAAAATTGATTGAGGTCAACATGAATTCATCTTCACAGAAAATTTTTTAAAGTTATGATCTGAGATAAGTCTAGTGGTAGAAATCTTATAATTTATATTTCCTCAATGACTAGGGAACATGTTTAATATTCTTTTTAGAATGGAGTAAAGCAGTTTAGAAATTTTTTAGTCTATGATAACATTATGATGATTATTTTTCAAATATCAGTGTCAATAAGAGATGTATACATGAGCATTTCACACACAAAATGGTATAATAATTGGCAAAAGTGATGAACTTATTAATGTATCTCAGGAAATTTCTAAGTAAAGTTTTTAAGGTGTCACTTGTTTATTTGTTGTTGTTCTATTGCCTATAGTAAAATATGAGAGGGCAATAATTAACTGAGTAAAAAACCTAAACAAAAAGGAGCCATGGCTTGATAATTATTTCAAATTCTGAAGCTCCCCAAATGGCAAAAGAAAGAAAATTTAAAACTCTTGCTGGCGTAATATGCTTTAGAGAAAATGTCAAGGATATGACTATAAAACCTTTTACTGACATCACATAAAAAGTAAAGGATTAGGGTATTCAGTTATACAATGGGACCTGTTGAGTGATTAAGGATGTATTTCATATTTCACAGATTCTCTAAAACCATGGGTTCTATAAATGGTTTAAGTGGTGGTCTCTCAACCACCTCAGCAGAAGGCCAGACAAGGAGTTATCTCAAAAAAATCTGTAGGTATAAATTTGGTCTAATGGAGTTAAATTCATTGAAATTCAAAAGAAACCCATAGTATTCTTGAGAAAATTATTTCAGCAGGGACACAACCAGTTTGAATTGAAAGAAATCAATTACAAAAGGAGAGGAGACTGAAGGCCCTAGATTTTGATTCAGGTATTGATCCATCAGTTATAAACACATGAACCAAACTGTGCTTAACATTTACTTATGCCTCTATCACTGGTATAGCTATAATAAGTTTTCCACTTTTTCCCTTCATTACCCTTCACTTCTGTTGCAAACTATTTTGTTCTATTTTGTTGCATAAAAACATACAGTACAATATGCTTTATTCATTCCACCTGTCTTGATATAGTTTAAGGCACTTATTAATATTTTACTTATTCTTCTATTCGAATTATCTTAAATAAATGGAATACAGCACTGCAGTCAATTTTTATTTTTTTAGTATCTAAAAACTAAATAAATATTTATATTTATTTGGACTACAAAGTAGACACATTTATCCTAATTTGCAATTGATTGCCATCTTGCTTTTTGATTGAAAAAGAAAAATGGTATGTAAAATAAAAAGAAAAGTTAATTATTTGAAAATAGATAAGTAACTACAAAGCACAGATAGAAAAAGTGAGGAATAACTGCCAAATTATTTTATTCTTCTTCTCTTGGCTGTGATTAGATCTGTAACAATTCTGTGCTCCAAAAGTCTTATACAAAATATTTTTGTTTCAAATATTTTTATTCAAATATGGAGCTATATGACGATATCAAACAATTTTTACCTACATCAAAAGTATATTTTTCAGTTATCCATCTTTTATTTTGGTCACTATGTGTGCATGAATTGATTTTACCACATCTCCTACACAGAAATTTAAAATAGAAAAAAATGTTTATTAATGGGTGATTAACAACTATTAATTCAAGAGGTGGAAGTGGGTAAGTCTCAACTTTGAGTTGCACTGATTCAACATCTTAGTTCTCAATGGAAGAATGCTTCTATCTGGAGCCATCAACAACTGCCTCTCCCTCCTAAAATCCCAGACACGTGAGTTCCTTCTGTTACATCAAAAACTCGAACATCATCAGAGAACACACACTCATCAGAGATTTGAGTTTCAGCTCTACAGTACCCCTCCTCTACATTTTTGAGTTTTTAAACTTCCAGGCTCTCTTCCTTATTTCCTGAGTTTTAGCTCAGTTGCTTACTGCAGTTACTTCCTCTCTGCCAGTCTAGTGTTCTTAGATTGCTTCTTCAATAGCCTAGTTAACAGCAACAGCATTCTTAGTTAATAATTCTTCATAGAAAAATTTATCCACCGGATGCAGTGGCTCACACCTGTAATCCTAGCACTTTGGGAGGCCAAGGCAGGTGGATCATGGGGTCAGGAGATTGAGACCACCCTGACCAACATGGTGAAACCCCATCTCTACTAAAAATGCAAAAAAATTAGCTGGGCATGGTGGTGCACACCTGTAGTCCCAGCTACTCAGGAGGCTGAGGCAGGAGAATTGCTTGAACCCAGGAGGTGGAGATTGCAGTGAACCAAGATCACGCCACTGAACTACAGCCTGGGTGACAGTGCAAGACTGTCTCAAAAAAAAAAAAATTATCTGGTTGTTTCTGTCTCCTGACAGGGATGGACCTGTGTTGATACATTGAATGCAACTCATTAAGCTATTTGGGGAATATAAAGTAATGAAGAGTATTTCACGTAAATAGATAAAGTTTTAAGCACACCTTGCCCCTCACACCCACGAGTAACATGTGAATGTGTATGTCTTCATTCATTTTGTGTTGCTATAATACCTAAAGCTGGGTAATATGTGAAAAAAAAATAGGTTTGTCTGGTTCACAATTTTTGTGGCTGGAAAGTCCAAAAGCATGGTGCCAGCATCAATTCAGCTTCCAGTGAGGGCTTTTGTGCTGTCATAACATGGTGGAAGATCAAAAGGAAAGTGGATACACATGAAGGACAAAACCATGAGAGTCATCCTTTCTTTAAAACTACCTGCTCTTACGGGAACTAATCTACTCCCACAAATTAGTGCAGTCACTAATTTTATAAGTCCCTTATGGGTGAGAGCAAGAGCAATAATTCACTCAGTACTGTAAGAGTGACATCAAGCCATACATGAAAGTGGAGACCCAAGACCCAAAGGCCTCCCATTAGGCAGGTCACACATCGAAAGATTTTACATTGCAACATTGGTGCACTGGGTATTAAGGTTCTAACAGAAGCTTCGTGGGGACACTCAAACCATAGCTTATGATTGCCTAAATATTCTGCCAATATCTAAATATTTCCTCCTGGTATACAGAAAATAAGAATTTCCCTCTTCGGAATTTATAAAAATTACTTAGAATGGTAGTAAGAAATTGTTAAGAGCTAAGTACTTTGGCAATTTATAGGTTAGCCTTCCTAAGGCATAGAGGTATTTCAAAGTTTAATAACTCACAGTATACAATATTAAAATTTTGCACAGCATTAGAAACTAAAATGTCTTTCAGGACTTTAGTAAATGAATACAACTTTTATTACTGGATCCCTGCCTTTGAAAATATATTCATTCTTGCATGCCTCATATGCTGCCAATAATGCAGCTATGTAAAAGAAAGACTATGAAACCAATGTCCAAATTTTAAGAATTAACCTTGTCATTTCTCAATTTTGTGTGGAGAAGATTATCTAATCCCTTCATAATAGTATTTATCTTATAGGTTGCAGTAGTAAATTAATGAGTTAAAATACACAAAAGAAGAAGAGGGTTTAACAAAATGGCCACATAGAACCCTCCAATTATCATTCGGCTGCAGGAACATCAAATCAAAGAAATATCAACACAAGAAAGCACCTTCATAAGCACCAAAAATTCAAAGAAAAAAAAAGTATTAGACATTTTGCCTGGCAACCCAAAAAGTTTTCCCATCTTCTCCAGGTCTACAAAGGTTGTTTATCAAGGAGACTGTAAGAGTTGCAGTGTTCCTGGGCTTACAGCACCCCAAAGTGCAGAAATGGCTTCAGTGACTATGGGTTTAGGTTACAATACTCAATGTCCTTTGAAAAAAGGTTTGTTTGGCTCACAATTATGGTGGCTGGAAAGTCCAAGAGCATGGTTACAGCATCTATTCAGCTTCTGAAATAGAAGCTGAAAAACTTCTATTCTTATAAATCCCTCCTAAGAAGGACAGGTATAAACAAGTTCAGACTATAATGATTAGAATAAATACCTAACTCTTTAATGCCCAGAAATTGACAAATGTCCACAAGTATTAAGTACATCAGGAAAACATGACCTCACCTACTAGAGTAAATAAGTCACCAGAGTCCAATCCCTGGGGTCACAGAAACACAAATGTAACTACTTCTTACTTTACCGGTAAAAACAGAATTTGAACTCGAGCATGCCTTAAATATTGTATTTTTAAAGTAGAAAAGAGTCTCTGGTAAATTTACTTTTAATAAAATAATTTTTACTTTTTCATTTCATCTTTTAAAATAAAATGTATGCGGCAATACCAAAGAAAATAAACAAAACAAAAAATTAATAAATAATCTATGATTTCAAGACTGATAAATCTCTAAGGCATTTAACCCATATAATTATAACAATGCACCAGGAAGGGGAAACCTACAAAGATACTTCAAGAAGGCTAAGTTGTTGACTGAGATTGCAGCTGTAGTACTTGCTTAGGGTAGAAAACGAAGCAATTACTAAGCAAGGTGAAAGCTTCAAAACATTTTAATGTCTATTTTATTAAATTATACCATGATATATTGTTTTTCAGTATAGCCTTCATATTCAGTAAATATTTGTACCTTTGATCCTAAAATAAAAATTCTCCATTGTAGTAACAATGTTGGTGGTATATTTTATTTCACAATACAATAAAATAAATACAGGGAAATATTTTTTGTAAAAGACCAAGTTGTATATTTAAGTCTAGGCAGGCCATAAGACCATAAGGTCTCTCCCACAGCTAGTCAACTCTGCCATGTTAGAGCAAAAGTAGATATAAGCAATTCATAAACAAATGGATGTAGTAGTTTTTCAATAAAACTTTGTTTACAAAGATGAGGAATGGATTAGATTTTGACCATAGCCATAGATTGCCAGTCTCTGTGGCTGATACTTAAGTGTCATATATTTGCAATTCTGATAACATTTCATGAATGATTTAAAACTGCATTTCAAAATGGATCAAAATATTTTGTTTGCTGTAAGTTATTAGAATCCTTCAATCAAAAATATATTAGGATAGGCCTATCATTCTGACACATTACTGTTTTTTATATTCTAGGAACCAGTTATTTATAATATACATATGCTGCATTAATATTAATTTTCACTACCAGTATAACAATGGAATGCATTCCTGTGCAAAAAAAGAAAATACAAAAGATAATGCGATGTAGAGAATGTTTGAGCTAAAACAGGAAGAAATTATTGTAATTTATACTTCTCAAATTACAGATAAAAAAATGAGTCTCCTAGTTTGAAAATACATTGATGCCACTCTGAGTTGTGACAAAACCAAGATTTTAAAGTTCATGGATACATGTGCAGGCTTGTTATATAGATATACTTGTGTTACAGGGGGTTGTTGTACAGATTACTTCATCACTCAGGTATTAAGCCTATGCCCATTAGTTAATTTTCCTGATATTCCCCCTCCTCCCACTCTTTATCCTCTGATAGACCACAGTGTGTGTTGTTTCCCTCAATGTGTCCAGGTATTCTCATCATTTAGCTCCCTCTTATAAGTGAGGATATGCAGTGTTTGGTTTTCTATTCCTGCATTAATTTGCTAAAGATAATGGCCTCCAGTTCCATCCATGTTCCTGCAAAGGACATGATGTCATTCTTTTTATGGCTGCATAATATTCCATAGTGCGTATGTATCATATTTTTTAAATCTAATCTATCATTGATGGGCATTTAGGTTGAGATGGACTCAAGACGGAAATAAGGAACTTGTTGAAACTGGAGAAAAGGTGACTCTTATTATGTTTTAGCAAAGAGACTGGCAGCATTTTGCCCCAGTGCTAGAGATATGTGGAACTTTGAACTTCAGAGAGATAATTCAGGGTATCTGGCAGAAGAAATTTCTAAACAAATATGCTTGACTCCTAGTTAACACCCATGAGACAGCTAACTCAGATTTTCATAATTCGTATTCTGCATTTAGAAAGAGAGTGAAATGCATGGAGCAGGGACCCCTCTTAGGGGCCTGTGAGGCCTCCAAGCCTAGAAATAAAGGAAAATCAGCTGGGTGCAGTGGCAAACTCCTGTAATCCCAGCACATTGGGAGGCTAAGGTGGGTGGATAACCTGAGGCCTGGAGTTCGAGACCAGTGTGACCAACATGGAGAAAGCCTGTCTCTACTAAAAACACAAAATTAGCAGGGCATGGTGGTGCATGCCTGTACTCCCAGCTACTTGGGAGGCTGAAGCAGGAGAATCACTTGAACCTGGAAGGCAGAGGTTGTGGTGAGCCATTGTGTTTCTGCCCAAATGCACATTCATACAGATTCTAATACAGCCCTCTAGTTCCAATCTGTATCTTGGGCAATAAGAGCAAAACTCTGACAAGACAAGACATGACAAGACAAGACAAGACAAGAAAAAAGAAAAGAAAAGAAATAAAGGAAAATCTTAGTTTCTTAAAGAGAAATTCCAGGCACCTAGCTAGCCTTGAGACATAAATCAGCAACTTGATAAGCAGGAAAGTAACAGTACCTTAAAATAATACCCAACAGAGTAGGAATCACAAGAATGTTGTGTTCCTTATAGAAACTAAAGAAAGCTATTAGACACGGTGGCTCCCGCCTATAATCCCAGCACTTCGGGAGGCCAAGGCGGGTGGATCACCTGAGGTCAGGAGTTCAAGACCAGCCTGACCAACATGATGAAACCCCGTACCTACTAAAAATACAAAAATTAGCCAGGCATGGTGGTGTGCACCTGTAATCCCAGCTATTCAGAAGGCTGAGGCAGGAGAATTGCTTCAACCCAGAAGGTGGAGGTTGCAATGAGCTGAGATCACGCCACTGCACTCCAGCCTGGGCAACAGGTGAGACCCCATCTCAAAAACAAAAACAAAAACAAAAATTTGCCAGGCATGGTGGTGCATAATCCCAGTTACTCAGGAGGCTGAGGTAGGAGAATTGCTTGAACATAGGAGGCGGAGGTTGCAGTGAACCGAAATCGTGCCACTGCACCCCAGCCTGGGCAACAGACCGAGTCTCTGCTTCGAAAGAAAGAAACGAAAGAAAGTGTCTTAATATATGTCCCTGTGTTGTCTTCAGAAACTCAGACCCACACCAGATGGATCTATTGGCACACAGACCTCAGACAGAGGGAAGATGAAGACCAAATTCTAATCACAGTCCTTTATTTTGAATTTCTTCCTGAGAGTCCTGGATGAGGTCATGTCCATGAGCCAGAGCTAATACTCTTTTCTGCTGATCTCAAATTTTTAGATAAATCTTCGCTTCCCTAGCCAATGAAAATTGGAAAAACTTTGAATCCACTTATGATCTGTGAGCCCCCACTTCTAGATATGCTGCCCTTTTAGGTCAAATCAAAGTAGCCTTCATGAGCTGCCCAATTTCCTTGCTCAACACCTTGCAATTAAACACCTCCTTTTTCCCACTGCAAACCTTGGTATGGGCATCTGCTCTTCCCATTCTGGGCTTGCAGACCCCACTTTGGTTCAATAATAATAGTGAATATCCAGCTATAAAGAAAGGACTTGGGACATAGATAACTTCAATGCAATCACTCAAAGATGCTCTGCCATTGCTCAAGAGCCATCAATGGACAATTCCCTCCTTAGTGACTCATCTCATTTGGGGATAAGGATTTGTGTATCACATTCAACTGTGGTAAGAAAAAATAGCCCTTTCTACTTAGAGTTGGTAATATCCATGAATTAGAAAATAGTAAAATCAAATAATAAATAATATGTTACCTCTTTCAACAGATTCTATTTCAATGGTTCTCATCCCTGTTCCTTTCTGACCTCATTTTCTTTGATTTATGGAATCAGGTTGTATCAACTTTTTCCCCCTTCTCTCTAAATAGCTTTTTCTTCTGCTAGTCTAATGATTATACTTTATTGTCATTATATCCAATTCTTGTTACAAGCAAAACCTCATTTTACTTTTCCACTCACTCTGCAGCGATCTCACATAGTTGGCTTTAGTATAAAGCTCTTGGCTAGTCACCCAGCCACTCCCCCACACAGCCAGCTATTCACAATTAGTAGAAATCCCTCAATTCAATTTTATTCAATGCAGTTCAATTCAAAGCAGCTCAATTCAAGTCAGTTGAACTCATTCTACCACATGTTGGTGCCAATTCTAATTCTATCCTCTTCTCTCTCTTTTTGTTTTCTTTTCTTTCTTTTTTTCTGTGGATGATCAAAGCATACATAAGAAATAGACCTGGTAATTTGATCAATCATTCAGCTATCCTTTCTTTGCAGGGTGGATGTTTACAATTGTGTGCCACTCTTGACTATTTCCAGTTTTCCATACACATCTTATTTAATGCATCGATACTCCTTTCTTCAGCACTTTAAGATTTATTTATTACTTCCAGAAGTCTTCGCTTTTTTTAAACTACTCAGTGAACTTTCGATTTTGAATCCCAGTGATTGTTTTTGTTTTACAAGAGCAGAAACTTACAATAATCATAAGATTTGTCACGGCAATAAAAATTTACTAAAGGGTATCTTTTTTCCTCACTTACTTTTATAATACATCATGACAGAGAATCTGTGATATATATTTTTTTAATTTCACAGCTTTAAAGCTCCTGAATTATTTCTACTCTTGTGTTTGTTATAATTTTTTCTACATGTCTATTCTTTTTCCTCATGTCTTCGTACATACATCCAATCATTTTACCCTCTTTATTTACTTTTTTGTAAATTGAGAGAGTCTGTCTAATATCATTAACATTTTTATTTCGTGCTTTAGGCCAACTTTCTCCATTTTTGAAAACTAAGAATTACCCCTCCCTTATTTTTCTGTCATGAGGAAACTATTTTCTAATCTATACAGTCATTAATGTTTATTTAGAGTCTCTAAATAAGATTATATTTTTCGTTTTTAGCTCATTTCGAATCAGGATGTGTCTTGTAAATGTTATCAATATTAACAAAATATGAATTTGCTATTTACTCTGTTACTGGTTTATACGCTATATGATGGACACATCTAATATGTATTTGTATTTTGTATACACCAATGATGTGTTAGTAAGGAATATCAATAAATATTTACAAGAAAGCAATTGAATTCAGGGTAGTGATATTGCAGTGGATCAATGAGGTACAGTCCACGCTTTGCATAGTAAATGTCTTCTCCTGTCCTTCTCCAATTGAATTCTGGATCAACCTTGGGTTTATACTTGATTTTTCTCAAGGTCTTGTACTCAACTTTTAGTTCGTCAGCTGCAAAACATATGCCAAATCTAGCAGTCTCTCAGTAATAACGTCCTCCAATCTTACCCTGGGCTGTATGTAGGCCTTCTAGCTTGTCTCTTTGTTTCCACTCTTAGCTAAAATAGTTCATTTGCAGTCTGAATAATGTCTCCAAATTGACATCAGATTTTATCATTTTCTTCCAATGACTTCCATAGTAATTAGGTTAAAAAAATTCCTTAACATGTCTTGCAAGGTCTTACAGGATTTGGCCCCATCAGTTAGGACTTCATCTCTTTTAATTCTTCCTCTTCTTGGCTTGCCTACATCCACAAAGACATTCTTTCTATTCCTTGAACACCCAAAGCTCACTTCCTTCTTAGAGCTTGTATTGTGACTTAATGATCCTAGGCCTATAAAACACCCCCTTAAGGTGTTATTTGGGATGTGTCTCTTCATTTAGAACTTTGTTTAAAAGTCATCTCTTTGAAGAAGCAAGCCTAACCACCCTCATCAATGTTGACAACTTTTCTGCAAATTACTCTCTATATCACAGCCATTTTCTAGAGCATTTTATTTATTTATTTATTTTGCTGTGTCAAGAATTAGGGAGACCATAAAACTCCTCAAGATTTTTCTCAACAGATCTTTTAGTTTACATTTCTACCATAGCTTAGAGGTAGCAAAAGTCCAAGGCTTCAGAACTATGATTTTCTAGACCATAATGTGGAATCTAGGACTAAGAGGATTTGCCTCAAATGAGAAGCATATATTAACACAGTTTCAACAGTTCTCACATTTTTATTTGATGAGACTCAGTTCTTGTACTTTGAACTAGCAGAGTCGTTCTCCTGTAAGAATGCCCTCTGAGCCATGCCTCTAAGAAACAAGAACAAAAATCAGTGTCAGCACACTGATTTAATTATCTGTTCACTTTTTGCTGCCTTCTTACCTTAGTAAATAATACCTTCATTTGTTATGTGCATGCTGTAGAGTTTTCCTGAGCCATAGCTATCGTGGGGAAAATGATTTCAATACAATGTTAACCCTTGAGGGGAGGAATGAATGTGTAAAGAGTTTTATAAGAGTGCACAGCAAAATAAGAAGATGTTTAATGAATAAGAATGATGAAATTCTATGCCTCTTAGCCAAAAGGGAAAGTATATGAAGGATAACATTTAATAAGTACTTGAACACATTATACTTGCTACTTTTAAGAAACTTAAACTCTCTGAACCTTGATTTTTTCATGAATAAAGAGGGGACAAAATCTGACAGTTGTGAGGCCTCGCAACAACAGAAACAGTGACAGGTTGAGTATTCAACATTATTTCATGGGCAACAGAATAAGGCAATTTTGATCATAAACCTTTTCATGAATTAACTTTTCCTTTTTTCTTTGTTTGTTTTATTGTTTTTTGTTTTGTTTTGTTTTGAGACAGAGTCTCAGTCTGTTGCCCAGGCTGGAGTGCAGTGGTACCATCTCTGTTCATTGCAACCTCTGCCTCCTGCACTCAAGTGATTTTCCTGCCTCAGCCGCCTGAGTATCTGGGATAACAGACGTGTGCCACCACACCTTGTTAATTTTTGTGTTTTTAGTAGAGATTGGGTTCTACCATGTTGGCCAGGCTAATCTCGAACTCCTGACCACAAGTGATTCACCCACCTCGGCCTCCCAAAGTGCTGGGATTACAGGCATGAGTCAACACGCCTGGCCAATATTTCTAAGTAATGTAGAATAACTGATTTGAACTAAAAACTTTTTCCATTAAGTTCCAGTCTTATTTTGAACTCTTTAGTTTTAAAATTCAAAGTTTTACTTTTTGGTGGCTAAAAACTTAAAGGGCAGACATAAATAACTACATAGTACATTTTACTATTTAATAAAAAGTTATCTACAATAAAAAGGCCATTTTAGATAGAAACAAGTTTTCTATTAAAATGGTGGTGCTTTAACATAGTTCCTATGAATTTGTAGAGCTGACATATTTCTATAAAAATACAATTAGCAACATACTGTCTGGTGATCACTTTAAAGGCATTCAATTCCTTGGTCCTCTGCATAATCCCTTCTGACAATATATTTAAGTCAGTGTAACACATTGTATATGTGTGTACATGTGTGTATTAGTGAATTATATAAAGTAGTATATATGAAGTCTGTGGGATAATATGTAATTCATCATAAGCACATATAAATGGTATCTATCATTATTATTCTGATTCTAAGTCCTGTGATCATTCCATCACTGTTATTTCATTATCCTACTACTGATATCACAGCTATAAAAGTTTACCTAGAGGTCCCTATTTGTGTAAACGCTCCAAAGGTAATTTTTTTAAGTGGAGCCTTTTCTTATTTATACAACAAAATTTTTCCTGTACTTTGTTCTTTCAAACAAATTTAATTGCTTTAACATTGTCAAACTTTAAAGCAATTTTAGCTAATAAAAAATATTTTTCTTATTTTCTTGTGGTTAGGACTTAGTAGTGAATACAGCCATTTTGATTGACTTAGAAAGCCCATCACCAGACCACGTGTTTTGAGTGCCCTCTAGTGGTCTTTTAGTCAGTAACAGCCAGCGAACCTGAAATTTGTAGATTACATCGCTACTACAGATTTTCCACATAAGCTCCTGTTTTTCCTGTCAAGTAAATAATTTTCAATGGGGACAAATAAATTGCTTTCTGCTAGAATTCTTGGAAAAACTCAAATGAAGGAGAAATTTACCAATGCATTTTTTCAATTATAGAAAATTTTATTGCAATATTATTTTTTTTAACTGAATACTGTTACGTAGAAATCATAAACATTAGTATAATAAAAAACACTTTGTAGAAACTATAAAAGTTGTTATATGCCAGGCGCGGTGGCTCACGCCTGTAATCCCAGCAGCTTGGGAGGCCAAGGCAGGCGGATCACAAGGTCAGGAGATCAAGACCATCCTGGCAAACATGTTGAAACCCCTTCTCTACTAAAAACATAAAAATTAGCTAGGCATGGTGGCGTGTCTGTAATCCCAGCGACTCAGGAGGCTGAGGCAGGAGAATCATTGAACCAGGGAGTTGGAGGTTGCAGTGAGCCGCAATCATCATACCACTGCACTCCAGCCTGGTGACCAGTGAGACTACGTCTCAAAACAAAACAAGTTGTTATAAAAGTATTTTGTGGTCAAGCATGGTGGCTTACACCTGTAATTCCAGAACTTTGAGAGTCATAGGTGAGAGGATCACTTGAGCCCAGGAGTCTGAGAACAGCCTAGGAAAAAAGAGAGACTCCATCTCTAAAAAAAAAAAAAAAAGAAAGAAAAAAAAGAAAAAAGAAAAAGAAAATTTTAATTTGCCAAGTAGGGTGGTTCATGCCTGTAGTCCCAGCTACTTGGGAAGCTGAGGTAAAAGGACCATCATCTGAGCCTGAGGTGTTGAAGCTGCAGTGAGCAGTAACTGTACCACTCCACTCCAGCCTGGGTGACAGAGCGAGACCCTGTCTCAAAACTAAATAAATAAATAAATAAAATACAAAGTTGTTATAAAGGTATTTTGTTAATAGATAAGAAGTTCTATTTTCTTTGCCATTCCTCTGATTGCTTTCCTTTTTCCCTCCTGCCTTGCTTTTTAAACTTCTTTATTAACCTTGTATTACTATTTTCTTACATATATCAAGTTACCTATTTAAGTGTATTTAAGCATTTAAAAGTGTCTGACACTTATTAATATCTTAATAAATGTTTAATAAATGAAGTCCTAACTGAAAAATTGTCTAGTTTAAAGAGAGAACATTTAAACTCAATCTTATGACTGTAACATTTTTATTACAAAAATCATAGAACATTTTTATTAGCTATGGAATCTTCTATTTCATCTTGACTTACGTATTGTATTATCTTTTCAAAATAAATACATAAATTTTTGTTTGATAACTGAAGGGAATTAATAGGTGATTATGTCTTCATACATGCTGTCTGAACTCATTTTGTAGATGAGATTTAGTTCTTTTTTCTCATTTTAGAATTGTATTTCAAATTGTGATTTAAATTACTTTTTGAATCATCAGAAAATGTTTTTCTGTGTTCAGCATGGTATTTTAGACTCTATTGAGATAATAAAATAAAATAATATCCTTACCTTCAGGACATTTATTTTCAAAAATATCAAGATAAATATAATTAAAAATATGAGACAATGTATTTTCTAAATGTTTCAATATTAGGTTGATATTTTCCTACTAACTCTCCACTTTCTGCCTGAGTATATTTTGCTGAGTATAACTTGGCAATAGGAAAAAGAAAAATAATAGGAAAAGTTACTGGAACTAAGTATGATATAAAATAGCTGTATCAAAAATTGTAACTTGCATTACTCTCTTCCAAATGCATTCTTTCACATAAATGTTTTCTTAAGGAATAAGTTAAGACAAATCTTTGAAGGCTAAACATGATAATGAGATTTTTTAATGAAATAATATATCTAAAAGCACTTAGCACAATGCTGGATTCACAGAGTGTAAAAATATGTTAGCTATTGTTATTGTACTATAACTTAGAAGTTATATATAACTTCAACAAAGGAAAGGAAATTAGAATAATAATATGTATGAGATATATGAAAATAACTCTGCACATATTTTAACATCATACCTTTATGTTTCCCTTTGTCTTGCTGATAACCTCAGATTTAAGATTATAAAAACCCAAGACAGTCAGCCTTCTTGTCTTGACAAGCACTATTTAAAAAATTTACTATTCCTATGATTTGAACACTTGCCCCCACCCAAATTCATAATGAAATGTGATTGCCATTGTGGTGGCATTGGTAGATGGAACTATTAAGAGATCTTGCAGTTATCAGGGCTCTGACCTCACGAATAAACTGGTGCCATTATCTCAGGAATAGATTTATTATCTCCAGGGTGTGTTTGTCCTTTCTCTCTCTCTTTCAAGACCTCTCTTTTCTTTTCCACTATGTGATGCCTTCTGTTTTGTTAGAATGAAGCAAGAAGGCCATTGCCAGATGGTAGCACTTTGCTATAGGACTTTTGAACCTCTATAACTGCCTTGTTAGGATGAAGCAAGAAAGCTGTTGGACTTTTGCAGTACATAGTGCTAATTCTGCAGGCTCACAGAGCCTGCAAGCTGTGGAAAGATGGCGGCCTCCACCTAGACTTTAGAAGATGTGTCAGACAGTCTGAGGGCCCCGGAAGAAAACTGCCACAGAGATAGAGTTACCATAGAGTTCCCACTAGGACAATGCCTAGTGTAGTCACAATGGTGGGGTTAACTCTAAGACTCCAGAACTATAGAGCTACCAGCATGCAACTCCAGCATGTGAGAACTACTGCATGAGCTGCACCCTGCAAAGCTTTTGGGGTAGGGGTGCATGAGCCCTTACTGGTTCAATTCCTACCCCAGTGTGTCTGGGTGGTGGGACACGAAGTCAAGGAAGATTATTCTGGAGCCTTAAGATTTAATGCTATTTGTCCTGTTAACAGTTGTACTTACTTGAGACCAGTTATCTTTTTTTGTTGCTTATTTTTCATTTTTGGAATGGGAATGTCTATCTCATCCCTGCTCCACCATTGCAATTTGGCAATATAAAACCTATTTGATTTTACAGGTTCACAGCTGGAGGTAAATTCACGTCAGGATAAATAGTGCTGTAACAATCCAAAAACAGTTTCTTTTCACCTGCTTCCCAGATACAGCTGATTTATTAAGACAGGGAAATTGCAATAGAGAAAGAGGTTAATGCATGTAGAGCCAGCTAAATGGAAGACCGGATTTTTATTACTAGTCAAATCAGCATTTCTGAAAATTTGAAGGGTAGGGTTTTTTAAAGATAGTTTGGTGGACAGGAGACTGGAAAAGAGGAATGCTGATTTGTTGGGTCAGGGATTAAATCATAGGGAGTCAAGCTGTCCTCTTGTCCTGAATCTGTTACTGGGCAGGAGCCACAAGACCAGAAGAGCCAGTTTACAGATCTGGGTGGAACTAGCTGATTCAACAGGACCCAGGGTCTGAAAAACACCAATGTTAGGTTTCATATTATTGTTAGCTATGGGAACAATTGGGGAGGTGAATAATCTTGCAGTCTCAGACTCCAGGACTGCTGGGCCAAAATTTCTAATATTGTGGCTAATTTGTTAGTTTTACAAATACAATCTGGTCCCAAGACCATAAAAGGGTTTGTTTTGGGAAGGAGCTGTTATCATCTTTGTTTCACAGTTTAAGTATAAACTAAATTCCTCCAGAAGTTAGTTTGGCCTATGCCCAGGAATGAGTAAGAGCAGCTTGGAGGTTAAAGGCAAGATGGAGTCAGATAGGTCAGATCTCTTTCACCGTCAAAATTTTCTCACTGTTATAATCTCTGGAGAGGTGGTTTCAGTGCCTTAAGTCTCACCCATATCTGATATAGATGAGACTCTGGACTTTAGACTTATGAGCCAATGCTGCAATGAGCTAAGATTTTTCCAGTTAACGGCATGGAATGAATGAATTTTGAATGTGAGAAGAACGTAAGTTTTGAGGGCCAGGGGCAAACAGCTATGGTTGTGTTTGTCTCTTCCAAAACTCACGTTAAAATGTAATTGCCATTGTGATGATATTGGGAGGTGCGACCTTTAAGAATTGTCTAGGTCATGAGGGCTCTGACTTCATGGATGGACTAATGCCATTATTGTGAGACTGGGTTTTGCCCTGTCTTGCTCTCTTTCTTGCTGTTTCTTTGCCCTCTGTCATGCAATGCCTTCCACCACATTATATCACAGCAAGAAGGCCCTCATAAAGTGCCAGGACCTTGATATTGGACTTCCAGCCTACAGAACTATGAGTCGGTAAATTACTTTTCTTTATAAAATATTCAATCTCAGGTATTCTGTTACAGCAGTACAAAATGGATTAAGACAGCTACTTTATTCAATTAGGCAGAATTAATTCTGCTTATATGCAGGAGTAGCCAGGGACTCTCTCATTATAAACATCATCATTTTTTCCTTCCCTCCTTCCTTCCTTCCTTCCTCTTTCTTTCTTTCTTTCTCTTTTCTTTTTTCTTTCTTTCTTTCCTTCCTTCTTTCCTTTTCTTTTTCTTTCTTTCATTTTTTTTTCTAGAAACATTTTTAGCTTACATCTAGCTAATCAACTAAATTTCCTACTCATGCTACTTTGCTGACATTCTTCAAAACAGTAAATCCTACTTAGGCCTAATAATTTAATTTCTGGAGTATGCATGGTCCCCATCTTATAAAAAAAAGGTATAATTTTTATTTTAATAATGAATGCATACAAGCTGATAGGAGGTTATTGCTAATCTAGAGAGTTCCATCAGCTATGGGAAAATCATGGCCAACTTGCTTACTCACCTATGTAATCAAAATTGTTGGTAAAATTAAATTTGTACGGTTGTTTATTTGTTGAGCTGAATCTTTAATGCTGCATAGATCCACCTAAGAACCTAGGTAGTTTTTGTGGATTATTTTATTATATAGCTCTTAGAAAAGGGGAATAATTATTATATGACAAAACTAAAAACAATTTTCCTTTATGGAATGAAATGATTACTTGGAAAATATTCTAAAGGAACATAATGGATGTTTAGTTATTTTTCAAATAAATGATGTAGAGTAGGGTTTTCTATACTCAATGTCCTGGGGATTGTGATAGGAATTTAGAGTAGTGATCTAAAATAAAATCTTCCTGGTACCACTTTACTTAAGTCTCCTTGAATGGGGCTTGAAATAATGGAATCTATAGCTTTAAAAAAAGGATCTTAGGCTAGGCACGGTGGCTCACGCTTGTAATCTCAGAACTTTGGGAGGCCAAGGTGGGTAGATCACTTGAGGTCAGGCATTTAAGACTAGCCTGGCCAACATAGTGAAACCCCATCTCTACTAAAAATACAAAAATTTCCTGTAATCCTAGCACTTTGGTAGGCTGAGGCAGGCGGATCACGAGGTCAAGAGATGATATCATCCTGGCCAACATCGTGAAACCCCGTCTCTACTAAAAAATACAAAAATTAGCTGGGCATGGTGGCGCAAACCTGTAGTACCAGCTACTAGGGAGGCTGAGGCAGGAGAATTGCTTAAACCCAGGAGGTGGAGATTGCAGTGAGCCGAGATTGCACCACTGTACTCCAGCCTGGAGCCTGGTGACAGAGCAAGACTCCGTCTCAAAAAAAAAAAAAAATTAGCCTGGCATGGTGGTGGGCACCTGTAATCCCAGCTACTCAGGAGGCTGAGGTAGGAGAATTGCTTGAACCCGGTGGTGGAGTTTGCAGTGAGCCAAGATCACGCCATTGCACTCCTGCCTGGGCTACAAGAGTGAAACTCAGTCTCAAAAAAAAATGGATCTTAGAGCTTTAATAAAATGATAGATTATGTAACAATAGCCATCTCCAACAGTGCCAGTTTTTCATATTACCTAACTGAATCATCACAATAATCCTCTGAAGTAGGAAATAAGGAATAGGGAAACAAAGGATTAGTAAGCCTAACTAATATCCCTGAGGTTACGCCTCTGGTAAATTATATAACTGGTGAGTCACATAACTCATTCCCGAGCACAATGAAGTCATGAACAAATATATAACTGAATGAAGATCTAAGCTTATCAAAACAAAAAACTGTCAAATCTCTTTTTTTCTTTTTAACAGAGTACATGTATACAGAGATTTTTTAAAAAACATATTAAATGCCCATTACTTTAAAAGTGTATATTTCATGTGTAAAATGATGGTTTGGAAATGCAGAATCCTAGCCATCATTTTGTCTCTCTAACTGACAGTTGCCTGGGGTAATAATATAAATTCAACACAGTGAAAGACAAAATGCATTATGCCATTAAGAAGATGATTTTACTCAGGTCATTGCAACAGAGAGATTCTTCATTAACGGGGAACATCTCAAGGAAGAGATTGAAAACATTGGATATTACAAAACAAGAAAATCACAGGCAAGATGGACAGAAATCTTATCTGAGTCACTTAAGAATAGTGAGGTGAGTCTTCTCTAAGAATATGTAGGAATACAGTAGTTCTTTGGGATAAGGCACTGTGGAACACAAAAGCGGGAAGGGTGGGGGAATTTATCATCTTTACTGTTTTCCAGCAGCAAGGGCTCAGGCAAACTCCTACACTGTCAACACATTAACATAATCTTTCTGAGCATCAAGTTATTCTAGATTTGCTTCTCTATTTCCTCAAATTAGCAACTGACCTGAAAAACAATTGATCATTGCATGTTTTGAAGTACTAAAATTTTGCTACATTTATTTACCAATAGCACAATTTTTACAAATAGTTTTTTTCTATATTACTCCAAATTAGATAAATGTGTACTATAAGTTCAGCATACCTAATCCAAAAATCTGAAATCCAAAATGCTCTCAAATTTGAAACTATTTGAGCACCAACATGATGCCACAAGTGGAAAATTTTGCACCTGTCCTTATGTCATGAGTTGCAGTCAAAATGCAGGTGCACAACACAAAGTTTACTTAGTGTCCCCAAGCGGTAAAAATAATCTTTCTAGCCTTCTTCTTCTGTGATATATCTTTTCCGTACACACCCGGATTCCCTCATGAAGCAGACACACAAAGGGTAATAAAATGCCATGTGTGCAAGCTGAATATGTCAATGGCAACCTCCACATGATGCCCCACATGGGGCCAAGATCCATGTGCATTACTCACTGCTTTTGCTTATTTTCTGCTGTATGCTGTAAAGACTTTGTTGAAAATGTCCAAAGGACCTGAATGTTACCCTCTGGGTAACAGTGATAAGAAAAAGGATGAATTTATGCTTATCTATATCACAAAAAGTAAAGCTGTTGGAGAAATTGGACAGCAGTGTGCACATAAAACATCTTACAGAAAAATATGATGTCAGCATAACCACCACATGTTACCTAAGGAAACAGAAGGATAAACTGTTGAAGTTCTATTCTGAAATCGATGAACATAAGTTAATGAAAAATAAGCCAGGCACGGTGGCTCATGCCTATAATCCCAGCAATTTGGGAGGCTGAGGGAGGTGAATCACTTGAGGTCAGGAGTTTGAAACCAGCTGGGCTAACATGGTAAAACACCATCTCTACCAAAAATACAAAATTAGCTGGCTCTAGTGGTACACGCCTCTAATCCCAGCTACTCGGGAGGCTGAGACAGGAGAATCGCTTGAACCCAGGAGGCAGAGGTTGCAGTGAGCTGAGATCATGCCATTGCACTCCAGCCTGGGCAACAGAGAGAGGCTCCATCTCAAAAGTAAGTTAATGAAAAATAGAAAAAAGCTACAAAAAGCTAAAAAATGAGATCAAGTATTAAAAGAGTATATCCAACAGTGTTGCGGTAAACATATGCAGCTTAATGGTAGGCTGATCATGAAACAAGCAAAGATCTATTACAATGAACTGAAAATTGAAGGAAGCTATAAATACTCAACAGGCAATTGGAAAAATTTAAGAAAAAATATGGCATTACATTTTTAGAGACTTGTGATAATAAAGCATCTGTTGATCATGAAGTAGCAGAGAAACTTGTTGGTTTCCCAAAGTCACTGCTGATGAAAATATGACACAGGAACTAGTCAATAACACTGATGAAACATCACTGTTTTGGTGTTCTTGCCACCAAAAGACATTTACTACAGCTGATGAGACAACCCTTACAGGAATCGAGACTGTTAAGGGTAGAATAACTGTGCTGGGATGTGCTAATGCAGCAGGCAAGCATAAATGTAAATAGCTGTGATCGGGAAAATCTTGCATCCTTGCTTTTTTCAAGGAGTAAGTTTCTTACCGCTTCATTATTATACAAGATTTTGTTATTCCTTGACAAATTTGTCTGCTTATCCTCTAGCTGAAATATTCATTATAAGTAATTTATACTTCCAAATGTGATTTCATTCATTCAACCATTTAACCAAGGTATCTATAATCAATGATGAGTAAATATAAAAACACCTTCTTGAGCAGCATGCTAGCAGTAATGAACAAAGGCAAGGGGGCAGAAGGTTTTCAAAGAAGTCAACATTGTATTCATCAGAGTTCTTCCAAGATATATATACACATATCTTGGAAGAAGATTATATAATTATAAATATATGTATATATAAAATTATAATATATATGTATATGAAAGGGTACTTATTAGAAGAGTTGGCTTATGTGATTATGGGAGCTGAGAAGTCACATGACAATCTTTCCACAAGCTGGAGACCCCAGGATGCTAATTGTATGCATCAGTCCAAGTCCACATGCCTCAGAACAAGAAGAGCCAAAGGTGTAATTCTCAGTCCAAGCCACTGCTGTAAGTCTTGGAGCCTAAAGGCTGCGGAGCTGGAGTTGTTGTCCGTGGACAGGAGAGGGAGAATGTATCTCAGTTCTAGAAGATACATCAATATATTTGCCTTTTCTTTGTTTTTCATTTCTCCAGGCCCCCAGCAAATTACATGATGTCTGCTAGGTTGAGCTCACATATTCTTCATCCAGTCCACACAGACTTACATGCTAATTTCCCCTGAAAACACCCTCAAAAAGACACTCAAAAATAATGTTTCACCACGTTTCCAGGTATCCTGTAAGCCAGATAATTAGATACCTAAAATTAAGTGTCACAAGCATGAAGGATGCCATATATGGTATTGCCAGTGCTTGGAACACAGTGACTAAAGACACAGTTGAGCATGCCTGGCACAACCACTGGCTTGTGACTGCTTTCAGTGATAATAAAGAACAAGATGTTGATTTTGAAGGATTCCATGTGTCAAGTGAGAATAAAATGATATCTTACTTCCTTACATATGCAAAAACTACTCTTTCAGAGTCTGTTAGTAAGCTCGAAGAAGTGAAGATTGAAGACGTTTTAAACATTGATAATGAAGTTCTCGTTGTTAATTCACTGACTAGTAGTGAAATAGCTGAAATGGTTCTGAGTCCAGGAGACAGTGATAAGAGTGATGATGAAGATGGCCCCTTTAACACTGCAGAAACAGTGTCTAGAGATGATATGGTGAAAATTTATAGGGGTTTATTGAAGTACTAGAGCAACATACATTCATAACTGAACTAGAAGTCATTTCAGATTTCAAAATGAAAGAAGCACTTTAAGATAAAAATGTTTGTTAATGAGGCAATGACTCTGGTAATAACATTAAAAGATCCATCTAGCAGAATGCCTCCTAATCCCTAGAGGACCCATTTCCTGCTTCTGATGTTTCTTCTCATCTTGAAAAAAAAATACAGTGTACAGTAAACTTTTAATCAAAACACAGCATCCTAGGTGGAGACTGTTGTTGTTTGTTGTTGCTGTTGTTTAACAAATGATGTAGGTATTCTGGTGATGCTATTGTGCTGCTTAATTATTCTAAATATACTATTTTTTCACTGTATTAATATGTCATTTTTGTACTGTTAAGTTAAAGCTGTTGGCACATGTACCAGTTCAATGCCAAATCCCCTGAGGTTTGACATCCTCTCCCATACAGCAATGCCTATCTTCTGCTGTGATTTTACTATCTCAGAATAAAGGCAATTCCTTCTTGTTTCCAAGTTGAAATAGACCTATTCTATGAACGGTCTCTCTTTTTTCATTATTATTCTTCACAATGTAATGAGAATACCCTGAAATTGATTATATATGAATAACAAATGTTAAACTAGTGATTTCTATTTTATACATGATTATTTGGAAATTTTAGTTTGACCTAATGTCTAAGGTAAATGCATATGCACAAAAACATGCATGCATATTTATTAATTTGTGGTAATTTTAAGTCCCTAACTCTCAGGAACTAGAACACACACACACAGTCATGCATCACTTAACAATACATTTTAAGAAATATGTCTTTAGGCCATTCCATCATCGTGTGACCATCACAGAGTACACACAAGCCTAGATGGTATAACTTACTACACTCTGAGCCTATATGGTATAGCCTATCACTACTAAGCTAAACTTGTACATCATATCCCTGTACTGAATAATGAAGACAAGTGTAACACAATGGTAAATATTTGGTATGTAAACATATCTAAACATAGAAAAGATAATGTACTGTGCTACAGAATATGGCATCTATGACATCACTAGACAATAAAAAATTTTCAACTATATTATAGTCTTATGGAACCACTCTTGCATATGGGGTTTGTTTTTCACTGAAATGTCATTACAGTGGCTGGCTGTATAGTATAGTTACACAATGGATAAGATTTCAGTGCTTCATATACATATTATAATATTTTAAACTACAGCTTTTTTTAATAGGCCACTCAATTTCACAGAGTGTTAAATTTTAAGTCTAGGAAATTTATCTCACTGTGACTTAAGAGTATTTGATAATTCAACTGCTGATGTTTCTTTAGACAGCTGTGTTTGTTGTATCAAACGAACATAGCAAGTGAAAAACTTTCTAAATTAAAAAACAACCTATTTTATATAAATCTCCTCTGTGGAAACAGAGAATGGGGATTCTTTTAAGGGTGACTTATCAATACACAAAATGCAATGTATTTTTGTAATAAGATATTAAAAGTTGTTTTTAAAAAATACTGAATAAATTGAGAATTCAAAAGTAATATCTCTTAAAAATCTGAGTCAAACTTCATTTTAATATTGCCAATTAATTAAAAATTTCAGCAAAATAAGGCACAATAGCATACTCTGAAGCCATTTTTCTGGCTACTAACATTTCCATCCAACTTTTGCTCCCGAAAATAAGAGATGACAAAGTTTCTTTCTTATCTAATTATATTTGAAAAATCCATTCATCACCCAGGTGTGAGAAAGCTTGGTCCTGGGTACAGATCTTGCAGCACTGAGGAATTTGCCCTGTAGGTCTCTTTCCTGTCCACTGTCCCTTAGGGATCCTGCTCACAACAAGATGGAAGAAAAGTTTGCTTCTTCACAGGGCCCAGGGAATTCTTGCTCTTCTTCCCCATACATACATTCCCAGGCATCTCACTTTTATCAGTAATACCAGATGCTGCCACTAGTGACATTGGAAAAAATTCCACTGGTACTTTAAAAAACAACTTTTATAATGAAAGAATCCCATTATTTGGTATATATCCAAAAGATTATAAATTGTTCTACTATAAGGACACATGCACATGAATGTTCATTGCAGCGCTGTTTACAATAGCAAAGACCTGGAACCAACCCAAATGCCCATCGATGATAGACTGGACAGGGAAAATGTGGCACATATACACCATGGAATATTATGCAGCCATAAAAAAACGATGAATTCTTGTCCTTTGTAGGGACATGGATGAACCTGGAAACCATCATTCTCAGCAAACTGACACAAGAGCAGAAAATCAAACACATCATGTTCTCACTCATAGGCGGGTGTTTAACAATGAGAACACATGGACACAGGGAGGGAAACACTACACACTGGGGTCTGTTGGGGGGAAATAGGGGAGGTACAGTGGGTGGTGGAGAGTTTCAGAGAGATTGCATGGGGAGAAATGCCAGATATAGGTGATGGGGAGGAAGGCAGCAAATCACACTGCCACGTGTGTACCTATGCAACAATCTTGCATGTTCTTCACATGTACCCTCAAACCTAAAACGCAATAAAATAAATTTAAAAAAAAGAAAGAATCATAGAAACATGAAAGAATAAAAGACAGAGAGAGAGAGAGATAACAGGAGAGAAAAAAGGAGAAAATAAGAAATAGATAAAAAGAGGAAGAAAGAAAGAGAAAGGTAAGAAATGGTGAGATGAAGAAGGATGAACACAGGAAGGAAATTTGACAAAAGGCCAACCTATTTCTTAACATTGTCTCATGAGAATTACATCTGCCTACATTTTCTCATCTTTTTAATAATTTAACTTGCAAAATTTTACTTAGAGAAGCAAATACACAGAATTACCCTTTTAGTGAAGTACCTGGTTCTCTCAATATGTGTATAATAATTGACTTCTCTCTGTTGCTACATCCCTCTATCTCTGTCTCTGTGCACTCTACCTTTAACTTCATTGCAAATAGCAAAGTATTGATTCTTTAAAAAAAGCCAAGCATCCTGTGTGAGGATGCCAATTGTAACACTGCATTATCTCTGAAACCACTTTGCTAATAGTGAATCTTTTTGGCAGTTGTTCCGGAACTGCTGACAAGACATACTATTATCTCTTCAATTTCATCTTCCTCTTCTTTCCTCCCTGTGGGAGAAGAACATCTGTATGCCTTAGAGGGAGTTAAATATGTTAGAACAGGTCTCTTGCCTTTCAGCCTACTAAGAATTATTTTACTTTTTTCTCCCCTGCTCCTTCTATACGTTTGGAGTTTTTTCTAGGGATCCTATATCAAATGCCATATCTATGCACAGAATTAATTCTTAGTCAAGACATATTTAGGGAGGCTCCACTTTATGTCAAGAAATGTGCTCAGTCATCGGGATTTAAGAACTCAAGTCAAAGTCTTTTCATTTGGGGAAAAGACTCAAAGTGTGTTTGTCATTTTTCAAGAGCCTTTTAAAATAGAAAACACAAAAATCACACTTATGCATGCTTTCTAAAATAATTCTAACTATCTGTTTGGCATGTATTCTTAAAATGAAATCCTGAAGTCAAACATGTAAGTGTATTCTGACTATATGCTACCATTTGGAAACAAGGACTTTGAACATTGAAATATTTTAAGCTTTGAAGAATGGAGTGCAGAATTTATATTTCGTGTTTGAACAAACAACCACAAGGTCTCAAACTACAGAATTAGGCATAAGTGAGAAAGATAGCTGAATAGTGAGTATGAATCGGAAAGCTAGATAAGATTATTTAAAGAACATACAGCTGTGTCTCTGATTTCCAGAAGACAAGCAACACTTTGGTAAGAATAGGTGCTTTTCAGCAATATTTCTGTTATTTCACCTTTCTGGGCCTCTGGAAAATGAGGATTACGAATACTATAAGAATTAAATCTAATAATACTTTAATCATTGAATCAATAATGTCTGACTTTATAGAATGATAACCTACATGGGGAAAAAGATAACGGATTTTAGAGCCTCATTGACCAACTACTAAAGACTGTGTAGATGGGAAAATTAATTAATGGCTCTGAGTCTCAATTTCTTTATCAGAAAAGCACCTAGAATTGAATGTGATAGAGTAGATTGGGGATGAATCACCATTATAGCAGAGAAAAGCTTTGAATAGCAGAGAAAGTCACTTTGCATCAGATTAAAGACTTTAGTTTTAACTACTTAAAATTATAACTATAAATTCATATTTGGAAATCCCCTTTTTCACTTTTCTGTCACTTTTCAACATCATGGACTTGTTCTTATAACTTAGATTTTTTCTTTCATTCTTTGTTTTCGTGTTTGCTAGCTTTAAATAATCCTGTAAATTCATTAATGTAGGAAAACATTGTTCATTATACTGTTGGTTAATTGAAATGAGGGTTTATGTTTCTTCTTACTTTTATAGTTTAGTTATCCAACATTATTGTTTATATTAAACATTTCATAAAAGCTAAATGAATGAATTATATAACAATTCATTTTAAAAGCTGGAAAATACATAATATCAAATAAAGAAAGTTGTATATACACAGAAAAGCATGCCAAGCTGCCATGCATGAGAACAAGGGATAATCCTCAAATGATAGCATGTCAGGTATAATTGAAATAAATGCACTGGAAGGAAGATATACAAGGGACATCTATTATGTCAAACAAAGGAAAGAAATCATTTTAATATTGTCTTTGAATACAACTATAATTTCCCATTTATCAGTATCTAAGATTTAATTGGTTTATGCATATGATGTTGGAATACATTCCTTTCAGTTTGTTTTGCTATATATATTTGTTCATTTATTCATTGTCTATGTATCTTTCTTTTATTAAAACCTATGAATGGAACATTCACTATACAGAAATTCTCTTCCAGTTTTGGGGAAACAAGTGTGAATAATAATATATTTATATTCTAAAAAGCATCATTGAGATATTTGATGATACAAACATACAGTATCTTAAAATTAGCTGAGAAGTTAGGCATAATAGTAACATCTTGGTAAGTAACTTGAAGATTATGTAATGAATCTTCTGTGAGTCCATAAATCAAATAACATTTTTTTTGTTTACTACTATGTATTATTTATATGATTTCTAGAGTTCAGTGCTGCTTTTAGCTATGAATTTTCATAAAAATTGTAACCACTTATAGTAATATATCTTAATGATTTGGACCTAACTATTTTACTTCTAGGTCACTGCAATAACAAAACAAATAGATGATCAGGAGGGGTTTATAAACACAGGTCATATGTGCATTGTAGGCTAAAGTCCTATTAAATGTCATCCTCACTCTAGAACAAGGTGGGTGAAGCTGAAGACTCTGACTGAAAAAATTTCTGGTTTTGTGACAGAGGAGGGGATAGGCTGACTGTTAGATATCTGATTCTTAGAGAATCTGCCTAGAAGTAACACTTATTTTCACATTCAATTGTCCAGAGGAAATTACATGGCCAAGCCAGAGCATCAGTGTGAAGAAAGACACAGCTTCCCAGAAGAGAGGCAGAAACTATTTCTGAATAATAATAAATCCACCACAAGAGGCCTTTATATCCAAGTAAATGAAATATTACACTAGCCTGGAATAGTATGATTGCAGAATACACAGACATCAATAGATAGTATTAGCATATGTTTTGTGGAACAAATCAAGAATTAGTAACTGAATTGAACTGAAAAGTAAAAGTAAGGTGACTCCTAAGTTTTAGCTTTATATACTCACAGTAATGTTATCATTTATTTAAATGGAGAAGTGCTAAGAGGGAAGCAAACGGGGCTAGGAATAATCATGTATTCTGTTTTTGACGTACACGTAGAGAAGTCAAATAGTCCACATATATTTACCTACTCTATATCCAGCACAGTAAAAAAAATTGAGAATATAGCAGTAAATTACTCAGATGGAGTCTAGTATTTAAGTATTCAAGTTCAGGAATTGGTGTAATTCCAAAAATAAACACACGATAAATAAACAAGTATTATGGGATGAAGAATGATCCTATGGGGATGAAACTGTGCTAAGAAATGGCTTTCTGAGGCCATTGCATTTGGAGTAAGATGTGAATGATGACTAATCACTAGATACCTAAAAAATATTCTGGACTAAAGGAAGAGATGATGTAAAGGCCTTGAAATAAAAATACACTTGACTTTTTTGAGAGATGGAAGGCCATTATGACTGAAGTATAGTGAATAAGGAAAGAGAGGAGGGAGAGGAGAATCAAGCAGCCAGATGGATGAGTAATTCTCCAAGATTAGTAATAAATATGTATTTATTACTGTTAAAATTAATATATATAATACATAATAATTAAATACATCATAATAAATATGTATTTAATTACTGTTGAAATTGGAAGGCATTGTTAATTATAGGAAAATCATAATCTGAATTGAACCTTAGAAGAATCACTCTGGCTACTGTGTAGAATATGGGTATTAGGAGTGGAATGCTGGAGTCTTGCTGTCTGAGAGAAGCTATCAGGCATAGCCCTTGGATTTTTTTTTATTCTATCTGTACATTTTTATGTAGAAGCAAAACTGTCTGATCTTCTCAAAGATACAGAAAAATAGTCCATAAAGTGGTAGAATAAGGAAGGATCTTGCTTTGCTAATCAATAAATCTTTTTATTAAACATGATAAAGCTGATAAAATTAGTACCAGCAGAAAACTTCTTTGCTTAGTAAATGTGGACCTTTTATTCACTAACCACCTATTACAAATATATTGGTAATGTTAGAAAAATTCCTGTTGATCACATCAAGTTTAAAAGCTTCTGCAAAGCAAAGGATATAATCAACAAAGTACAGAAACAACCCACAGAATGGAAGAAAATATTCGCAAACTTCCCATACAACAAGGGATTAATAACCAAAATATATAAGGAGCTCAAACAACTCTATAGGAATAAAATCTAATCATCTCAAAAAAAAATTGGCAAAAGATTTGAAAAGACATTTCTCAAAAGAAGACATACAAATGACAGGCATATGAAAAGGTGCTTAACATCATTGATTATCAGAGAATTGCAAATGAATATTAAAATGAGATATCATCTTATTGCAGTTAAAATGGCTTATATCCAAAAGACAGGCAATCCCAAATGCTGACAAGAATTTAGAGAAAAGGAATCCTTGTACATTTTGGTGGAAATGCAAATTAGTACAACCACTATGGAGAACAGTTTGGAGCTTCCACAAAAAGCGAAAAATGAGCTACCATATAATCCAGCAATCCCACTGCTGGGTATATCCCCAAAAGAAAGGAAATCAATATATCAAAGAGAAATCTGCAATCCCATGTTTGTTGCAGAACTGCTCACAATGGCCAAGAGTTGAAAGCAACCTGAATATCCATCAGCAGATGAATGGATAAAGAAAATATGGCACATATACACAATAAAGCACTATTCAGCCATAAAAAAGAATGCTGTCTAGTCATTTGCAACACCATGGATGGAACTGGAGGTTATTATGTTAAGTGAAATAGCCCAGGCATAGAAAGGAACACTGCATGTTCTCACATATTTGTGGGATCTTAAATCAAAACAATTGAATTCATGGAGATAGAAAGTAGAAGGATGGTTAACAGAGGGTGGGAAGGGTAGTAGGAGATTGGTGGGAGGTGGGGATGGTTAATGTGTACAAAAAGCCAGAAAGAATGAATAAGACCTACTATTTGATAGCAAAACAGGGTGACTGTAGTCAATAATAACTTTATTGTACCTTCTAAAATAACTTAAAGGGTGCAATTGAACTGCTTGTAACTCAAAGGTTAAATGCTTAAGGAGACTGACACCCCATTCCCCATGATGTGTTTATTTCACATTGCATGCCTGTGTCAAAAATCTCATGTACCGCATAACTGTATATACCTGTTACGTACTGACAAAAATTAAAAAATAATAAAAAAATAAATTTTAAAAGACAAAACAGAAATTGTTTTGGAAAACAGGAACAAGACTTGAACAATCTTAATGTGTAACTAACTGAGAAAAAAATGGAATAATAAAATAACACTTACTTAACCCAAAATAATGCAGTAAAGGAAAGCTAAAGTAACAGAATGAGTAGGGCAGACATAATAAAATGACAAAATTGAAACCAAACACATTAGTGAATATATTAAACATAAATAGATCAAATATTTAATAAAAATAAAAATACTTACACTAGATTAAAGACAAATATCCAGAAATATTCTGGTCATGATAGAATATACTAAAAAGATTTTTTTAAGCTGAAACTCAAAGGATAGTAGCATGCAAACACTAGTCAAAGAAGTGTTGAGGTTTTGGGAGTAGGATTCAGGCAATAAGTGATAGCAAAGGTGAGAAAATACACTTTGTAATGATAAACGACTTAATCCAATAAAAATTTAACAATTTAGCAATTGTGAACAATGGTAATTATAATAATGCAGTTAATGTTTAGGATCAACATACACACAGGAAAAACTGGCAGCCCTTAAATAAAGAAAGACAAATACAAACCATCCCGGCATAATTTCATTTGTAGACTTTGATTTTAGTATGACATATTGCAAAAGAAAAATTTTGATAAAAAATACCATAGCATGTTAGGGCAGTTGAGTGTGAGTCTACTGTATGGTGTAAATTGGAAAGGTAGACAATCTCAGATTAGGAAGTCCCTGACCTACTATGCTATGTTGAGGAGTTTCTACTTTTTCATATAGGCAATGAAGCTCTAGAAAGGATTTTATTGGTAGGAATGACATAATTATATTTATTTTAAAAGATTACTCTTGCAATAAGTATGAAAAAGGTATTGAAGGGATAATCTAGAAAGGACAAAAAACTAGTCATAGAGATACTGTCATAATTCTGAAATAAATCTGTTTTTAAAGCAGGAAAATAGTACTACCTGAGAAACAGAATTGACAGGATCTAATTAAGATAATTGGCTTGAGAGTGTACTTAGAATTTGAGTTTTCTGTTTTGGGTAGTCAGAGGGTAATATTATTGAATGTATGGGGAATACAAAAGAAAAATCCAGTTTGAAAAGAATAGCTATAAGGATTTCACTATAGGGTTTATTGTATTGAATCTGGCTTTTCCCGGCCTCATGACAGAGGTGTGGGCTGGAAATTTAAGAGCTTTGAATTACACAAGAAATAATTAAGGAACAAATTTCTGGGTTTCTTGGCAATAGAGAAGGAAGGTGGGGTAATCTCAGAGATATTTTGACTGATATAAAACCACTACCATACCAATTCATACTGATGTAAACACCATTAGGTTTGCTTTTTTTAAAAAAGCAATTCATTGAATAAAAACATTTTCAACCTCTTATTTAAAAGATAATGTAGTGTATATATTTTTAGGAAATGAGGAAGTAATTTTGCCTATATATTTTTCTGTTTTCAGTTAACGGCTAAAGCCAAAATCAACACACATAGAAAACAATACACACAAACATATATAAACACACATAAATTGAGCAAGTCAGCATTATAACACATTTTGAAAACATCCTATGAAGAATTATGCATGTTTCTTAATGTTTCTGTTTTAATGACATGAAATATAAATATGTTTATTTTCCTGATTTTTATCATTAAAGTTTAATTTTTAAAAAGTTCCAAAATCTGTAATGTATTGATTCACTTGAATATAGATCATTTTAGCTCACAGAATTTATTTCCTCAAGTTCGTATATATTACTTATAATTTCAAAGTAGAATTTAGAATGTGGATTAATGGAAGTAGGAAATGTCTGTTAGCTGAACATGCTGTAGAGAAAATAGCAATAAGTGTCCATTCAGTGTTTAGTGACTAGCTGGATTCTACTCTATTCTGTTGCCATTAAAGCTAAGATAGTAGTGAAGAGAGTACAGGCACTCTCAGGAAACCAATACAATATATAAAAGGTTAGAGTGATTGAAAGGAAATCATGTAATACAATTTGAGTTAAATAAGAAAGAACAAATTTTAGAAGTTAAATCTCTCAATTATCAACATCTTTTTAAATTGTTCTTTATTTTTTGACCTCCAATTTAACCAAATATGTGTATATCCTCATAATGAATGAAATGTGGATTGCTGAATTGCAAATTCAAGCTGGTAGATTGAAGGAAGAAATTAATACTATAAGTTTAAACATTCTGCATATTCCTTGAATATTTTCTATATGCATTTTTCTATGCTTTACCTAGTTGATACTTAAGTAGAGAAAAGCTCAATTTATATCACTAAAAATGCTACTACTGGAGTATGCTGTATAATTCCATGTTTTCCCCATTGGAGTTAATTCATAAGACTTTTCCTATTCATTGAATATATTACGCTCATACTTTTAGAATTATCAACACAGAATTCATTCGAGTCTACAAAGATACCTGTTGCTTATGAAATATTTAATTAAATAATAATATGACATTACTTTCAAATATTGGTATTTTCCCAATTCCCATATTCACGGATTTTTCCCAATTATTTCTAATACATGACATCTTTAACTTGGAAAATTAATTGAAATGCTTCAAATGTTTGTATAACATTACTACTCAGCACTTAAATTTTTCATGAAGTTATGAATCCTGAGAGTATAATGAAATATTTGCCATATTAATTTAACTTTGTGTGCTTAAATAGGGGGATAGGAAGAGAAAAATATAGAGAGAATTTAAATTGTATCCAGAATGACTTAGCAGTCCAAAATTTAGGAAAATGTTTAAATTGGGATATTTCTTCTTTCTTCATTATCAATAAATAAAGTTCCTGTGGTTAAGAATCAGACATCATTTTTATAATGCTAGTTATATATCAGTTCCCCTCTTTTAGACTAACTTGGAATAATTTAGATAAATTAAGCATCTTCAACTTGAGGCCATTAAAATTCAATTCAGAAGGAAGTGAGATGGGCCTTCATGAATTAACCTCAGTAATATATGCTGGAACACTTTCTAATGCTGGCTAAAGTGCATTCTTGTGTATTTCCACTTAAGCCATCTGCCAATCTTAATGCTTATTCCTGAGGGAGGAAAACTTCCAGAGCTAGTTCTCATTTAATTTTCAAGGACATCCTGTCTAGGTACTTATCAAAAGAATAGGAGAATGGATGCCAAATACCACAAACCTTAGTTTAGAAAACTTAATGGGTTGGAGGCTGAAGTAATAACCTACATTTAAAAGAAACTGTAGCTTACTTCCTTTGTATTTACTAAATACTCAGAAAGTATGGCTGTTAGGCTGAAATGCATTTTTTAAAATAACAGTACTTTGCTGTATAAGCATTAAGGGATTTCTAGGGAAAAATGTTGTTTATCTTTCCCAGGATGGTGACTAAATATTTTAGTGCACAAAGAGCCATGATTCTTTGTGTTCCTAGACTGTAAGATAAAACTGAAATATCTAATTCTTTTGGAAAAGAAATTATCTAACCTAAAGATTTTTATATTATATGTGTAGATAACAAAAGAACAAGCCAAATTAGACAGCTGTGCCTATTAATATTAATATGTTAAATTCAGTATGTTACACCCCTTCTTTTCCACAGTAAATATTTAGTTTAACTTTATGAAATTTAATTTCAAAATCTAACTAAAAATTACCTAATTCTCAACATTCCTGCTATAAAACACCATATAAGATAAACATAAACATATTTTGATTTTGAAAAACCTTGTATTTGAGTGACAAAAAGACTAGGGAAAACGTATTTGTTTTTTATTATACCAAAGCAATAAATTATAACTTGAATATAAAATGCTTTTAGTTGAACAACAAGATAACACACTATCTTTTCTCTGTGTGCTATACAAAGGAATTTTTGCTGAGCAAGTTAATAAAAACTGAAGTCAAATAATATTTTTTAAAACAATTAGATCGAGCAAATTTCACCATTCATTTTAGTTGGCACTGAAGCAAGACACCCAGTTAATGTTTTTCATTACTTAATAATGTAACTTTAGTTACTGCATTGGATACTCAACAAGTCTTAATTGAACTATCTTCATATTACAGTTATGCATAGGTTGAACATATAGCTACTTAAATGATGTCATTTCAAGGACTCTTGTTCAAGGCAAATGTTGTCTAGTGCTCTGACTAGACATTATATCCTTAAAGCTTATTTCTTTGATGCCTGAAGTCTTAAAGACTTATGGGAATCTAAAATCTTTCAACATACCAATTGTTAATTTTTTTTTTTTGGAGGGGCCATTCATGTGGAGTAGTAGAGGTTTTAGTCAATAAGGAAGAAGGGCTATTAACTGGATTTATAAAGGGGTAGCAAGGTGATATGATCCAATTTGCACTTTTTTAAATACTTTTATTTTCACTTTGGGGTACGTGTGCAGGTTTGTTACATAGCTAAACTTGTGTCATGGGGGTTTGTTGTACAGATTATTTCATCACCTAGGTGTGATACCTAGTACCCATTAGTTATTATTCCTGATCCTCTCCCTCCTCCCACCCTCCACCCTCTGATAGTTCCTAGTGTGTGTTGTTCCCCTCTACGTGTCCCTGTGTTCTCATCATTTAGTTCCCACTTAGAGGTGAGAAGGCACGGTGTTTGGTTTCTGTTACTGCTAACATAGTTTGCTAATAATAGCCTCCAGCTCCATTCATGTCACTGCATTTCTCTATTTACTAAAGAAATTAAGACTCAGAGAAGGCCAATGTTACACCAACAGGTTAAACTTAGACTAAGTTCTGGGGCTTCTGGCTCCTGCTCCAGGGGCTTTTTTTTTTGGCATATCTCTAGCAATTAATATAGTGATTATTTAATGTTGCTTCCTTATAGAGGAAATTGGTTGGAGTAGAGAAAACAGGTCAGAATATGGCTTTTCTAGTGGGTCTGCATCACAAGAGAAAGAAATTCAGAAATAAATTCTATGGAAACGCACAATGAATCATAGGGAGAAGAACATCTGTTCAGAAGATAATCACAAATGTAAGATAAATCTAAAAGTAGTGTCAATTTCAAATGTATTACTGGTCAAATGGAAAGAAAATTATGGGTGGCAAGGTGCAAATCCAGCATTAGATTAGGGATAATTTCAGAGCTAGCAATGACTTGCTAGCAATGACCTACTTGCTGTCTCTCTCTAGTCGATTTTCAATGAGTATGAACCTATTGTAGTAAAGGTATTTTATGTATTAAATGTAGGAGTAGGAACAGCCAGATTGCACATGGCTGGCATATGAACATAAAAGAACAGATTTAAGAAGGTTTAATGAAAGAGGTAGGCAAAGGGCACAAGATGATATCCAAGAAAACTTTCCTCCCTTTCAAAGATATCTATTATACATAAAAGAAAATATCATGAAAATCCTACATATATGCCAATTATTTTATACCTATGTAAATATCTTCCATTCATCTCTGCATTTCATTATATTAATAGAGTTATGTGGGAAAATATACTCTGGTATATGATTATATTTGATTACTATTTGAACTATTGCATATTTTTAAAATAAATATTCATCAACGAGGAAAGTACACAGTAGTTGAATTTTCAGTAGATTGCCTGATAAATACTGAATTCTTAGAGGAAAATTGATGCAAATTTTAGTGAAAGGTGACTACCAACTAAGAGTTAAGCTACCTTATAGTGACACTGTAAAAGGACATTTAAATATGGTCTTTTTGAAGAGCCAAGTGGTGTAATTGCCAGAAAATTAAAATAGGGCTAACTCTTCCTTTAGTTTTTCCAGATATATGAATGGCTGCAAATCTCTGTTAAATGCAGTTGAGTTCATTTTACTTGATCAGTTCAATCTCACTACTAACTGGTCAGGGAAAGCGCAGAGACATTGCCAATGACTGTCTATAATGTGTATCACTATTGAAAACATATTCCATGGACTTTTGCTGACATTGGGAATAAAATAAATCAGGAATGACTTATGTTACTTTTTTCTTGCTCTTTCTTTTTTATGCTTCAACAATTCAAAATAACAGCTCACCTTTCCAATGGTTTGAGAGTTTGTCATTATTGTTTACCCTGAATGCAATTTAGTAACTTCAACTTTCCAAAGAGCATATATTTTAACTATAATGGTATAATATTTATCAGTTTTCTAAGTATGATATTCTTTGAGAATAATAAGAGGTTAAACTAATCTCACAATTTGTATATAGCAATTACCTATTATTGGATAATTAAAAGTGATTACTAGTAATCTGATCCTGTGCCACATATCTTTATGTTTAGTGCAGAGTTCAAGTTTCTTAACTTTCTCTTGTTAATTTTTAGTATGTTTTTAATCTTGTAAAACTGTGATGAGGCTGAAATTTTCATGCAAAAGACTAAAGTTGTAATTAATGTTGCTTATATTTAATCTTTTCAGAATCTATGATTATATTTTTCTGAGGTATAATTGATTTTTTTCTATTTGACCTTAAACTGTTTTTTCATTAAAAAACAGCTACTGGCTTTATGTTTTATTAATTTCATTATTTGATTCACTAGAGTTTGATATTATCTTTATTTTTATTACCATTTAAGATTGCTTTAATGTTCTTTTCTGATATCCCTATTTAATACTTACTTCACACATTTGAATGTCTTCAGTTTCATTTGGGAATACTTATGGTTATGAGTAAAGATATTAAAGTATTCTGAAGGCATTAAAATATATTATATAAATACCAATTCTTTTATTATATATCTCTTTCCTACATGTATTATATGCAATATGTATGTTTTTAATTGTATATACAAATGTTCATTTTCTTTTTCTTAAAACTTTCATCTTAAGTTCAAGGGTACATGTGCAGTTTTATTACATAAATAAACTTGTGTTGTGGCAGTTTGTTGTATAGATTATTTAATCACCCACATATTAAGCCTAGTATCCATTAGTTACTTTTCCTGACCCTCTCTGTCCTCTCCTTTCTCCCACCCTCCACCATCTGACAGGCCCCAGTGCATATTGTTCTTCTCTACTTGTCCATGTGGCCTTATAATTTATCTCCCACTAACATGCAGTATTTGGCTTTCTGTTCCTGTGTTAGTTTGCTAAGGATAATGACCTCCAGCTCCATTCATGTTCCTGCAGAAGACATGATCTCATTCTTTTTTATGGCTGCATAGTATTCCATGGCGTATATGTACCACATTTTCTTTATCCAGTCTATCATTAATGAACTTTTAGGTTGATTCCGTGTTTTTGCTATTGTGAAGAGTGTTGCAGTGAACTTTTGTGTGTATGTGTCTTTATGGTAGAATGTTTTATATTCCTCTGATTATATACCCAGTAATGGGATTGCTGGGTCAAATGGCAGTTCTGCTTTTAGCTGTTTGAGGAATTGCCATACTGCTTTCCACAATGGTTGAATTAATTTACACTCCCACCAACAGTGTGTAAGTGTTCCCTTTTCTCTACAACCTCAACAGCATCTGCAATTTTTTCACTTATTTGAGCCATTCTGACTGGTATGAGATGGTATCTCTTTGCGGCTTTGATTCACATATCTCTAATGATCAGTGATATTGAGCTTCTTTTCATATAATTTTTGGTGGCACAAACATTCATTTTCTACATAGTCTAATTTTACTCCTGCTTTTACTGCAGGAATTATTGGAGGCTATGTTAAAATTTCTAACTGATTGAACTTTGTCAATAATTTTAACAGTTCTAATTTGTAATATTATAGTCTGAAAATTTGGGCAGTGCTATTGAATTTATTAGAGCATTTATATGTGTATTATGTTATGTTTTTTTTTACTGTTCTCTGAGCAATTGGAAAGGCTGTAAGTTCTGTATTCATAGAAAATTTTATATACATATAGGAATTGTATTTGTATAATTCAGATACACATATAATTAGTAATATTTTATAAATATTAATTGTATTTTTCAGTTTTGTTAATTTTATAATTAACATTATTTAATTTTATCATTTTTGTACTTGATCTATGTAAATAATATACATTACCCTCCTAGATATAAATGCAAATCCATCAGCTTCTATTTTTTTAAACTTTTTCTTTCATGATAATTGTAGTTTTATATTTATTATATGTTATATAGAGAGATCCTGTGTGCCTTTTACCCCATCCCTCTTAATGGTAACATCTTGCAAGTTAGGATATTGACATTTACATAGTCAAGATACAGAACATTGTATTCACTCAAGCTGCCCTTTTACTGTCACACCCACTTCCCTCCTATCATCACACCATCTTAACCCCTGGCAACTAACAATCTGTTTTCTGTAAGTATCATTTTTCTCATAAGAATGTTACACAAAGGGGACCACACAGTATGTAACATTTTGGAACTGACTTTTCTCACTCAATATAATTCTTTATAGATGCATCCAGGTTATTGCATTGTATTGATAATTTGATTGAGTTTTGGGGGTTATGTTTTAATTATTGTTCTTTTCTGATATCTATTTAATTCTCACTTCACACATCTGAATGTCTTCAGTTTCATTTGAGAATACTTATGGCTATGAGTAGAGATATCAACATATTATGAAGGCATTAAAATATATCACATAAATACCAATTCTTTTGTTATATATCTCTTTCCTACATGTATTATATGCAATATGTATGTTTTTAATAGTACATAAACAATTAAATCTGTTTTGTTCCTTTGAAGGAAATCTGAATTTTTTTCAGTTTTTAGCTATTATTAATAAACATAATATAAATATTTATGTATATTTTTTGTGTGTAAACATTTGTTTTTATTTCTCTGAGATAAATGGCCAAGGGAATGATTATTGGGTAATATGGCAGTTGAATGTTTATTTTTCTGAGAAAAAGTCCAACTGTTACACAGAGCGACTCTACTGTTTTATCTTCCCACCATCGATCTAGTTTCTCCCTATCCTCACTCACATCTGATGTCATTTTTTTCCATTTTAGCCATTCTGATAGGTACTATGTTTTACTCACTTAAAGCTTAAAGAAACTATTCACACTTAAATTATTAATATAAATTTGGAATTTGAAGTCGTAAACAGAATCTCTAAGAAATATTTTAGAAAGAAATTTTTTAAATTGCTGAATTGTGGTCACATTCAATTTAGGGAAGAAGAAGAAGTGAGGAAACTGAAAAAGAAATAGAGAAATGACACAAAAGCCAACAATTTGCAATGGAAGCAAATAAAATAGAAAGTTGCAGACATGAGTGACTTTTTAATTAATTTTGTATAATGCAGGCTGCTTTTTGGCAGTGAAATGTGGTTTTTACTTTGTGTTTCTTTCCTGGCTAATGATGTTGAACACCTTGATCTGTATGTACTCTTTGCGTTAACTATCTGCCATGTCTTTTGCCCATTTTCTACTTGAATTTTCTTTTGTATACTATTGAGTTTTGACATATCTTTGTATATTCTAGTTACTATTCTGTTTTTGGATATATGGTTTGCAAAAAATTTCTCCAAGTCTACAGCTTGTCTTTTTGTCCACTTAACAGTCTTTTGTAAAGCAACATATTTTAATTTCAATGCACTCAATTTATCCATTTTTTTATTATAGATAATTTTTGGGGTCAAGTTTCAGAACCTTTCCCTCAGGCTAGATAATGATGGTGACTATTTCTATTCTTTTTTCTAAAAATGTTATAGTTTTACATTTTACATTTGACGATCTATTTTGAGATAAATTTAAATAAGATATGAAGTTTAGGTTGAGGTTTATTTATTTATTTATTTATTTATTTATTTATTGAGACGGAGTTTCACTCATGTTACCCAGGCTGGAGTGCAATGGCACGATCTCGGCTCACCGCAACCTCCGCCTCCTGGTTTCAGGCAATTCTCCTGCCTCAGCCTCCTGAGTAGCTGGGATTACAGGCACGCACCACCATGCCCAGCTAATTTTTTGTATTTTTAGTAGAGACGGGGTTTCACCATGTTGACCAGGATGGTCTCGATCTCTTGACCTTGTGATCCACCCGCCTCGGCCTCCCAAAGTGCTGGGATTACAGGCTTGAGCCACCGCGCCCGGCCGAGGTTTATTTTTTTAAAGCAAGAAGTATCCAATGGCTCCAGCATCAATAGTATGTTTTTACTACCTACTTGCTCTAGATGATCACATATCGTATTCATAATATCAGTTCCTCTGTTTACATACTGTCTTGGCATCTATCTATATGTGTGACAGGTGTTTGAAACTCAAATTTTCAAACTTATATTAATTATTTTCCACTCCAAACTCAGTCTTTTTCTATATTTCTGTTGAGATTTTTAGATCAACTGTCCTCCAAGCAAAGGGAATTACAATGTGGAAGGTAGTCTACGTATTTTTTTCAACTGTCCCTCTTTAAATCTTTTATGTGACATTTCCTATGGATTCTAACTCCAAAATAGCTCTTGAATCCATCTCCTTCTACTCATTTCTGCTTCCACTTTCATAATACATACATTATCTCAATATCTGAATAGTTTTTTTTTTTTTTTGTACTAGACTCATGCTAAGATACAAAGCTTCACCCTCCCCATCCAATCCTTTCCTATAAAGAGTAACCAAAGTGACCTTTTAAGCATACCTTTTCTTTCTTTTTTTTTTTTTCAAACTTGACCTTTCCTTTCTCTCCAGTTTTATCTTTGGCTCTTTCTTAACCTTAACTCACAGTCTACATCTTTTAAGTTACTTGGTCCCTCTATGTACCTTGTGATTTTCTGCAGGTCTGTAAGTTTGCAAACAGTATTTACTCTCCTTTCTATCTAGAAATCATTCTTTTGGATTCAGTTTAACTGTATTTTTTTTTATCTAAATGTTTCTGGTTTTCACTCTCCCTACTCTGTAATTAGAAGTGTCAGAAAGAATTTACCATTTTTTCCCTTTACCTTTTCTGTCTTTTACATTCAACTGCTATGCCATTTATTACACTAAATTGAGATTATGTGTATATATTTATTTCTCCAATACTGTGCCTTTTTTAAAAAAAGAAAAAAAAAAAAGAAAGAGACTGTCTTTTTTGATCTTTGTATCCACTGTCTCACACATGAGGAAAATAGTGTTAAATAAAAGTTCATTTTTATTTAAAATTAACTTTTCTCCCCATTCTCAACCATATCTGATGTCATTTTAAAATTTTTATTTAAAATACACTTTTATTTAACACTTACTATTTATAAATGTTTAACCTAATGGTAGGGACTTAAGACAATTATTTTTTATTTATGCTGACACCAGCCACAGGGCTAGATCTTTCTGAAGCTATCTTTAGTGATCTGACCTGTTACTAAATGATTCCATTCATAAGCTTTCCATATTCATCACAGAGATTAAATATTAAAAATTTAAAAATTCATTATTCTGAGAATGTGCAATCTGGGTGTATAGAGATTTAAGTGCATCAACAAGTATATAGAATGGGCCATTAAATCTTGTCAAATTTATTCCAATCTCCTTCAGATCAATTTCTTCCTCTCATTTCTATCTTTAGCATTTAGTTCAAGCCTACAGCACTTCGTGTAAATTACATGATAGTTCATAGATTATTCTCTCTACCTGTAGATTCTATCACTTCAGTTCTATTCTGTATTCAAAAATAAAGGAAATAATTAAGAAAGAAGCTACCAAAATTTTGCTCAAAAATCTTCAATAGTTTATATTTCTCCAAAATTTAGTATAAATTCTCAATTTCTTATTTATAATCCAAATATACCAGTAGTTGTGAAAAAGGGGGAAAGAATATATAAGTTTGGGACAAATTCATTTAAAAGTAATGCCTGACCTATACTGGATTTAGACTATTTAGCCATTTTGTTCCACTCAGAATGAATATTTGTATGTTCATATTTGGTGATAAGGTGCTGCCTCCAAGTTCATTTGTGTGCCATACATTTAATATACTTCATATGTACCATATTAACAGCAATCACAAAAATAAAACTAGAACAATAAAAGAAAAAGAGAAACAGGAAAAGATAGAAATGAAGACAAGAAAGAAAATGACAAGAAATAAAACAAAAGAAAAAGTCACAAAGGGTTTTGAGTAAAATGTTATGGACATATAGTACCTCAACAACTGTCTAGCATTCAGGACCCCCCACCCTCTGTCCATCCTCCAGCACCGTAAACTATGTTTATTCTTCCCACAGTTAGCAAATGAGGAGTATCCCAGTTTATTTATCTGAATTGGTGATTGTATGCTATATTTAAGTGGTTTAATTTCAAATTTGTATTAATAATTCTAATAGTCATATTTGCCATTGAGCCTCTTATCATTTTACAATTACTGATATTTAAACACAACGCTTTGACAATACTTGTGTATTATTTATCATTTGCCTAACAAATCTTTGTACCTCCACTTAGTGCTAATTTATTTCTAGAAGTGTTGTCTCTCCTGTGTATTATTTTTTCAATGTCTCTCTATTGAATCCAACTGCAAGACTTTTCACTGCCTTATTAAAATACCATAGTGAAGTTTTACCTCTGATGCTTTATCTTGGAAAAGTCATAACTTTTCAGTCAATGTGTATATTTATATCACCCAGACATGATATCTGATTTGCTTACTTCAATAAATTCTGTTGGAATCAAGTGATATTAAATATGTGATGATACATTTTGAATTATACGCTTAAACTTTTCTAAAATTTGAAGGTATTATTATCGTTAGTTGGTCTCATTCTCTTAAACTTTTAGAAGATTTCTAACACTCATGCATATTTAATTTTATTTTACTTAAAAGCAAGAAGAATAGCATTTTATGTCCCCAAAAATATAGCACTAGAAACTAATAAAATACATTCTAAATGGCATTACACAAGAAAGTATATATGTATATGTTTAGTGGATAAATGAACAAGCCGTCAAACAATAGCTTAATGTCCATGTTCACAATATATTTATCTAAACTGGGAATCAGCAAAATTTTCTGTAAAAGGGACAGATCATAAAAGCAACCGATAACAAATATATTAGAATTTGCAGGCATGTGGTCCCTGTAGCAACTACTAAATTCTGTTTTTGTAATATGAAAGAATTTTAACACAATAGCTAAAGAAATGGTTATGCATGTGTTTTAATAAAACTTTATGGACACAGTAATTTCAATTTCATATGATTTTCATGCTTTGTTTTGTTTTGAGACTGAGTCTCACTCTGTTACCCAGGCTGGAGTATAGTGGCCACATTTCAGCTCAATGCAATCTCTGCCTCCCAGTTTCAAGTGGTTCTCCCACCTCAGCCTCCCAAGTGTTTGGGATTACAGGCATGTGCCACTATGCCCAGCTAATTTTTGTGATTTCAGTAGAGACAAGATTTTGTCATATTGGGTAGGCTGGTTTCAAGCTCCTGACCTCAAGTGATCTGGCTGCCTTGGCCTTTCAAAGTGCTAGGATTACAGATGGGAGCCACTGTGCCTGGCCAACTTTCATGTTTTGCAAAATTCCATTTTCCTTTTGTCTTTCTTCACTTAAAAATTTCAAAAATTATGTTAGTTTATAAGTTATACAAAACAGCTGGTAGATTAAATTTATCTATAAGCCACAATTGGTTGATCCCAGATCATTTAACAAACAATCTCTGACATTCATCACATTTAAAAGTTTAATATATGAGTTAATCTAATTGTTGAAATGATCACATTTTCTATTGCTTGTTAAAAATGAATATAAAAATTATTCATTTGTAAACATTAGGAGACAATCAATGGCATATGGGCTACATGGAGAAGGAAATAGTACTACCAAGAGAAGTTTTTGATTTGTGAACAAAGATTAAGACAATCATCAGGATGGCATTATTTATAGGTAATTTGGAGTATAGAATGTTTGAGATATTCTTTGGAGAAAATAAAAAGTTATAGCTCTACTTCTCTAAATTTTAGAGATGTAGCCAAATCTTGTTGCAGTTACTAGAATTCTTACATAAAGTTTTTCCCCTTAGCATGTACAGCCTGAAAAAGGAAATGCTTTGAGAGATGTTTTCCACCAACAATATACAGTTTTCATTTGTTATTTTCATTTTCCTTTCTTCTAATCTTTTTCTTCTATTTTCTAACCCTCTCTTGCTTTAAGAAGGACGGATATATTTTTGTTTAGTTTATATCCATGTTATTCTTCCTCTGCAGTAATTATTACATCATGTAAAAGCCATCTTTTAGAATTAATACTTAGAAAATGTATTATGTTTGAAAACATCTGATAATTATTTAATCTGTTATTTATCTTCATTAATTAAACAAATAAACAAAATCTTGAACAGTCCAATAATATCTCTAATTAAATGTTGAGAATATATTTAAAATAATATAATACAGGTTTTTTTTTTAGTTTTCATTTTAGGGATTTTTTTTTTTTGGTTCTTCTATCAGAAATGTAACAAAAAGGAGGTTAAACTCTGTTCATGCTTGAAAAAGAAAGAAACCATTTAAATCAACCAGCTCTTCACATCAAATAACTGTAAGTTAATTGTTGGCAAAACACATGTTCTGATTATCATATTCCTCCAGTCTTCATATGCCTACCCAAGTGGCTGGGCACAAAATACATTGATATACCAAAGTTAGATTCTAGCTAAATGGGACACAAACTCAAGGAACAAATTTCAGCAATTTCATAGCTAATTGTAGCATCTCATGCAATACTATGTTTTACTTAGTCACAGCAGTTAGACTTAAGAAACATAACATTGGTACAAACCATAATTCATTGTTTTGTTTTTAAATTTTGCTTAATAGAAAGAGAATACCAATTTTTTAAAATATACATTCTGGAGTTATATTTATTTTAATAAACGAAGATTGTCTTTTTTCCTAACATTTTCATAGTTTATTCAAAAATTGTAAGACTGTATTACATTATGATTTAATATGTTGTTAGAGATAATGACATAATCAAAATCTTTTGCCATTTTGAATTAGGGATATAATTTAAGTAATCATAGCAGGGAAGTCATCCAGAGATAATGGAAGTTTAGAACGAATCAGGAAACAGGAAGAACAACTAAATGGTTAATACTAAAAAGGCATTAAGCCACAGTTGTAAAAAGCAGTTTTATTTATCTATTTAATTACCTGCTAACTTTAAAACTACATAACTGTTTAGCTGCTTTCTGACCAGGAGAAAACAGATAAATCAAAAATCTCCAGTCTTCTATAAGATCAACTTGATTGTTTATTAAACGTCTTGTCAAATATGTTAAGATTTTCTACAATGACACTTGAATTAAAAAAAAAAAAAAACTTCAAGTTTAGAAAAAAGTCACATGAAAAATATTTGTGGAATTGTGTCAAACAAATGGAATGTTAAATGAGTTCAACAACAAGGATTTTTTCTTAATTTCTTATTTTGTATTTATGTTTTCCATTAAATATTTTTTAACTTGTAGAATGAAATAACCATTGTCTAGGAATTTTTTGAAAAGTCACATTAAAACTAATCTGTGCAATTATGTCAAATTAAAATGGCATATTACATAAGGACAACAGTATTTTCTGTTTTTCCTTTACTTGTGTTCTCTATTAAATCTCAAAGAATGAAATTGCTATTGTCCCGGCAATTCTAGGCATCCTGAAGTTTTCTCCTATCAATTGGCCTTTTATACCTCTCACCAGAGGCCGGATGTTTGCAGTTGCTGGCAGTTGCTGTTTGAAACACTGTTAATGGCTAATAGACTGTCAGCGCACATTGAAAGAGTGAGGCTCAGAGCCTGGGAAACGTCCCAGCACTGAATGCCCTCACTGCTGCAGGGTAATTAGTGTATTATGTACAAGATTAGAAAATCAGTACTAAAGATATTCTATCTGACCCACTTCTTAAGAGTCATCAGAAATTACAATGATTACATATATCTTGAGAAAATTTAAATAATGTTTAAATGGTTCCTCTTTATTAATCCAACTATATAATATTCTGCAACATTCAGTGCAATGCTCATTATTTCTATGAGCCTCTCCATTCTGGAATTTGAATACATACAAAAATACAAATTAAAAAATAAATCAGCTTAGAGAACTGTTGGAACAGCACAGCATGGTTTAGTTTATTTTCAGAGTATGAGAAAGGTTTTTTTGTTAATTATACAGACAAACATAAAGATCATCATATTAAAGAAACCATTTATTGACAAATAGTACTTCAAACATATTATTTAAACTAGGAATAGTAAAAGAAACATCAACATTTGTCTTTGGACAAAGTTGTTAAAATAGAATTAAAACAGAAAAATCTTTTAGTTCTTCCCTCAGGCAAAATTAAAACTACTATATAAAGGGAGGTCAGAGGAAAATCTTATATTTGAAGAAGTGCTAATGAAATTCTCTAGTTATCTTTTTACTGTTATTGACAAGAAATAAAAGTGGATTGTTACAGACATTTATCTTTATTTCACTGCTAGAAGGAAAAATAATGTTTTCTGGAAAAAAGTAGCTCTGTTTAAAGCATTAATGTAGTTTTAATGTTATTACATGCTGGTTACTCTATTTATTATAAAAACAATGTTGACCTCTAAAATTCAGTATTAAGTATACTAGTGGAAAACTTAATTAAAAAAATAAAATTTCAAAATGTCATTGAAGACTGTTATTCTCAAAGATAAAACATATACATTTAATAGAGAGATTATCTTGTCTACAACCAATTATTCCACATGTGTTGTGGTTTATAGACTATAAACAATGTTAATTTCCCTGGCACTTGCATATGCAAATAGAAAGAAGTATACATGTATCAAACTTTTACCTTTTCTCATGTTTAGCATTTTGTATAAAGCATTTATGTCTTTTAATAATAATAATAATAAACACATAGGTGTCACATGTTAAAGTGATAAAACTATGAAAAACAGGAGAAATTCAAGTAGTCAAGTTTAACATTTCATCACACCTGCGGATTGATTGTTAGTAGAAAGATAAGCACTGATTCAAAATTATGAGGTTTATCCAGTGGGCAAAAAGTCATTTGCCTTATACTTCCTCTAGGGATGATTGAGTTTTCCTTTAATAGAAGGTAACTTTTCAGTGGGAGGAAATCTAACTGATTATTTTATTGAAACTACTTCACACATTTGTATTGAATTATTGATTCTCTACTAGATTCCAAAAATAAAATCTACAAATCATCTCCAAAGTCCTTCCAGATTAAATAACTCTGCAAAGTTAAATGGTGACATAAATATAAAAAACCCAGAAGATAAATTAAACATAAAGATTCTACATTACAAGGAAAAAACATATCCCTATATTTTTAACACCATATAAAATATTTTAAATTCATAATACAATTAAAATATGTAAACAACTAAATTAGTTTTTATAATAGTATCAAAAACTTAATGAAGCAAAGACTGAATTTAAGTAATTGTGCTCTCTTGTATTATTTTTCTAATAGATTCAAATTGGCTGAGACTCAAAGGAACACCATAATTAAGAATTGTGCACCTGGACAAATTCACTGGACTATTTTTATTTAAAAAATAAAACAAATTCACTGGACTGTTTTTATTTAAAAACAAACAAGTTGAAATTGTTTTTAAAAACATTGGTCTTGTTTTAACATCATGCTTATCACTAAACACTTGCTCTATAGTCAAGATCAATTCTGAACAGAAAAATAAATTTTGTAGGAAAAATACAAAATTTTCTGATGTATGAAGAAATATAAGAACTTTTTCAATTGTGTCCATTAAAAAAGAGCTACCTTTCACAAAATAATACATACTCATTCATTCTTTACATTAAGAAACAAATTCAGTGGACACAGGATGCTGAGTGTGGTGGCTCACACCTATAATCCCAGCATTTTGGGAGGCCGAGGCAGATAGATCACCTGCACTCAAAGAGTTTAAGACCAATCTGACAAATATGGTGAAACCCTGTCTCACTACAAATACAAAAATTAGTGAGGTATGGTGGTGCATACCTGTAATCCCAGCTAATTGGGAAGCTGAGGCAGGGGAATTGCTTGACCCTGGGAGGCGGAGCTTGCAGTGAGCTGAGATTGCATCACTGCACTCCAGCCTGGGTAACAGAGCAAGACTTCATCTCAAAAATAAAAGATATGGACATAGGAATTTTACGTTATTACATGAGTAAAAATGCATCTTTTCCAGTTTTAAGGTAATTTTCAATGATTTGATAATTTATGATCATGTATATTCAAGAAAAAGTTATAAAACATTTTTTTCAGCAACAGTTCTCACATTGAACTAATAATAATAAGGAGGTTTTTATAATGACTATATTTATTAGCTTACCTAATGTAGATATTAGAAAATGGACAAAGGTAGGGCTTTTCTTCAAAGAAATTGTTTTCTATATACATGTCAGCAGGAATGATTGTGATTGTAATCCACAATCCCTTTGGTCCATATGATAGCAGTGTAGAATATATCTGACTAGTGTTATTATTCCCATTTTCCAAGTTACCAAATGAAGGCTCATGGAAGGTACATGATTTAACCAACTGAGTAAATGAAGGAATTTGAACCTGGGTTCTTTCACATCCAAGTAATATATTGCTGAGTAGTTAGTAAATCTTATGTAGCATCAAACCCTAGGCCATATCAAAATAGCATTAGATTATAATAATCTGAATTAAATACCTGAATACAATTAACAATAATCCACATTAATGTAATAGAAAATTGCTCAGAAAAGGGAAGAAAAAGGCTTCCATTGACTCCTCAACAGTGTATATACAGCTGGTGAAATAATCAGCACGCTAAAATATATGTCAAATGAAATGTCCGAAACTGAAATAAAATGAGAGAAAATAATGAAAAAGGCACAGCATGGTATGTAGGAACTCTGGAGGAATTTTTAAATGTGCAAAATATGTGTAATTGAGAGAAGAAGAAGGAGGAGGAGGAGGAAGAAAAGGAGGAGGATAAGGAGGAGGAGGAGGAGGATGAGGAGGAGGAATAGGAGGAGGAGGAGGAGAAAAAGAGGAATTAGGAGGAGAAGGTGAAAAGGAAGGAAAGAAAAGAAAGAAAAAGAAAGAAAGAAAAGAAAGAAAAGAAAGAAGAAAGAAAGAAAGAAAGAAAGAAAAGAAAGAAAGAAAGAAAGAAAGAAAGAAAGAAAGAAAGGAAGAAAGGAAGAAAGGAAGAAAGGAAGGAAGGAAGGAAGGAAGGAAGGAAGGAAGGAGAAGGAAGGAGAGGGAAGGAAGGAAGGAAGAAGGAAGGAAGAAAGGAGAGGGAAGGAAGGAAGGAAAAAAGATAAAGAAGGAAAGAGGGAAAGAAAGAAAAGAAAGAAAGAAAGAGGAAGAAGAAAGAAAGAGGAAGAAAAGAAGAAGAAAGATGAGGAGGAGGCAGAATTGAAGAAATAAGAAAATAATGACATCTAAGAACTTTGTAAAATTAATAACAGATGTCAATTCATATATCTGGGAAGCTGAGAGAATGTCAAATGGGACAAATGTTGAAAAATCTGCACATAAGCATATCATATTGAAGGTGACAAAAACTAAGACAGAAAATCTTGAAAGATGGCAAGAACTAAATAAAGGAGGAAATGCATAAGGAGGAAAATGAATAAGAATTACAGAAAACTATTTGTCAGAAACAATGCAACCAAGAAAATAGGAAAATTTAAAGTATTGAAAAAAAGTATTATCAACCTAGAATTATATACAGTGAAATTATTCTTCAAAATAAAGGAGAAACAAGAAGTTTCTTAAACAAACAAAATGGATCCTGAGAAAATTAAATGAAGGTAAGGACTTCTGCCAAGATGGCTGAATAGGAACACCTCTGGAGCACAGTTCCCAGGGAGAGCAACACAGAAGGTGAGTGATCTTCACATTTCCAACCAAGGTAGCAGGTTCATCTCAATGGGAGTGGTTGGACAGTGGGTGTAGCCCAAGGAGGGCAAACAGAGGCAGGGTGGTGTGCTGCCTCACCTGGGAAGTGCAAAGGCTGGAGGAACCCCACCCACCCATCCAAGGCCTTTGGGGACATTTTTGGCCACTCCAACACTCTGGTTAAGATACTGAGTTTCTCCCATGGTCTTTACAGCCCACAGACCAGGAGACTCCTGCCAGGCCAACAAGCACCACAGATTTCCAGAACATGACTAGGTGACCATTTCAGCTGGTGCTGAGGGTTTACAGCACAAATCTGGGTGGCTGTATTAGTTGCTGCCTGGAATGTCTGTGAGACAGAGCCACCCATTCCCCTGAAGAAAAGGGAGTAGAAAGCAGGGATCCAAATGATCTGGCTCAGTGGGTTCCACTCCAACAAAGACCAGCAAATTGAAACCCAGTGGCTTGAGTTTCACAGGAGCACAGCAGTTTGAGTTCAACCAGGGAAGGTCGAGCTTGTCGGGGGAAGGGCTTCTGCCATTACCAATGAAGTCCACCATTCCCAAGGCAGTCTGCCATTACTGAGGCAGTTCTAACCTTACCTGTGTAAACAAAATCACAAGGAAGTTTACAAAACAAGTGGGCGTGGCCAGTGGCAGCTCAGCAACTCCTCTGCAGGCAGACTGTGACTAGACTCCCTCCTTGCTGGGCAGGGCATCTCTGAAAAAAGGCAGCAGCCCATCAGGGACTTATAAATAAAGCCCTACCTTCCCAGGACAGAGCACCTAGGAAAAGGGGTGGTGGTGAGTTCCTCTGCAGCAGACTTAAACGTCCCTGCCCAGCAGCTCTGAAGGGTGCAACAGAGCTCCCAGCACAGCACTTGAGCTCTGATAAGGGACAGACTGCCTCCTCAAGCGACTGCTGGACCCCTGTACATCCAAAGAGTCACATCATACAGGAGAGCTCTGGCTGACATCTGGTCGGTACCCTTCTGGGATGAAGCTACCCGAGAAAGAAACAGGTAGAAATCCTTGCTCCTCAGCAACCCTCACAGTTGATTCCCAGGCAAGCAGGATCTGGAGTGGACCTCCAGCAGTCCTGCAGCAGAGGGGCCTGACTGTTAGAAAGAAAACTGAAAAACAAAAATAAATAGATTCAACACCAACAGAAGCACCATCCACTCAGAGACCCCATTGAAAGTCAGCAACTTCAAAGACAAAAGGTAGATAAATCCAGGAAGATGAGAAGAAGCCAACACATAAAGGATGAAATCACTAAAAACCAAAATGTCTCTTCTCCTGAAAGGGATCACAAACCATCACCAGCAAGGGAACAAAACTGGATGGAGAATGAGTTTGACGAACTGACAGAAGCAGGCTTCAGAAGGTGGGTAATAACAAACTTCTAATGCAATGGAAAGAAACTAAGAGCTTTGAAAAAAGATTAGAAAAATGCTAACGAGAATAACCAGCTTAGAGAAGGACATAAACGACTTGATAAAGCTGAAAAACACAGCATGAGAACTTCTTGAAGAGTACACAAGTTTAAATTGTCGAATTCATCAAGCAGAAGAAAGGATATCAGAGATTGAAGATCAACTCAATGAAATAAAATGAAAAGGCAAGATTAGAGAAAAAAGAGTGAAAATTAATGAACAAAACCTCCAAGAAATATAGGATTATGTGAAAAGACCTAATCTACGTTTGATTGGCGTACCTGAATGTGACAGGGAAAATGAATCCAAGCTGGAAAACATTCTTCGGGATATTATCTAGGAGAACTTCCTGAACCTAGCAAGGCAGGCCAACATTTAAATCCAGGAAATACAGAGAATGCCACAAACATATTCCTTAAGGAGAGCAACCCCAAGGCACATAATGGTCAGATACACCAGGGCTGAAATGAGGGAAAAAAACGCTAAGGGCAGCCAGAGGAAAAGGTCAAGTTATCCACAAAGGGAAGCCCATCAGACTCACAGCAGATCTCTTGGCAGAAACTCTACAAGCCAGAAGAGAGTGGGGCCCAATATTCAATATCCTGAAAGAAAAGAACTTTCAACCCATAATTTCATATCCAACCAAACTAAGCTTCATAAGTGAAGGAGAAATAAAATCCTTTACAGACAAGCAATTGCTGAGAGATTCTGTCACCAACAGGCCTCCCTTGCAAGACCTCCGAAAGGAAACACTAAACATGGAAAGCAACAATCAGCACCAGCCACTGCAAAAATGTACCAAATGATAAAGACCATCTACACAATGAAAAAACTGCATCAACTAACTGGCAAAACAACCAGCTAGTATAAAAATGGCAGGATCAAACCCACGCATAGCAATATTAACCTTAAATTTAAATGGGTTAAATGCCCTAATAAAAATACACAGACTGGCAAATTGTATAAAAAGTCAAGAACCATCAGTGTGCTGTATTAAGGAGACCCATCTCATATACAGAGACACACATAGTTTCAAATTAAAGGGATCGAGGGAGATTTACCAAGAAAATGGAGGGCAAAAAAAAAGCAGGGTTTGCAATCCTAGTCTCCAATAAAAAGGACTTAAAACCAACAAAGATCAAAAGAAACAAAGAAGGGCATTACATAATGGTAAATGGATCAATGCAACAAGAAGAGCTAACTATCCTAAATATATATGCACCCAATAGAGGAGCACCCAGATACATAAAGCAAATTCTTAATGACCCAAAAAGAGACTAGACTCCCACACAATAATAGTGGGAGACTTTAATACTCCATTATCAATATTAAACAGATCAACAAGACAGAAAATTAACTAGCATATTCAGGACTTGAACTCATCTAGACAAAGTGTACCTAATAGACACCTTCAGAACTCTCCACCCAAAAGTCACAGAACATGCATTCTTCTCAGCACCACAACACACTTACTCTAAAATTGACCACATAATTGGAAGTAAAGCACTCTTCAGCAAATGCAGAAGGATGTAGATCATAACAAACAGTCTCACAGACCACAGTGCAATCAAATTAGAACTCAGGATTAAGAACTCAAAACTGCACAACTACATGGAAACTGAACAACCTTCTCCTGAATAACTACTGGATAAATAATGAAATGAAGGCAGAAATAAAGATGTTCTTCAAAATCAATGAGAATGAAAACACAACGTACCAGAATCTCTGGGACACATTTAAAGCACTGTCTAGAGGGAAATTTATAGCACTAAATGCCCACATAAGAAGTGAGGAAATATCCAAAATTGACACCCTATCATCACAATTTAAAAAACTAGAGGAGCAAGATCCAACAAATTCAAAAGCTAGCAGAAGACAGAAAATAACTAAGATCAGAGCAGAACTAAAGGAGATAGAGACATAAAAACCCTTCAAAAATATCAATAAATTCAGGAGCTGGTTTTTTTTGAAAAGATCAAAAAAATAGACCACTAGCCAGATCAATAAAAAAGAAAAGAGAGAAGAATCAAATAGATGTGATAAAAAAGATAAAGGGGATATTGCCACCAATTCCATAGAAATACAAACTACCATCACAGATTACTACAAACAGGAAGCACTGAAAACTGGCACTAGACAAGGGTGCCCTCTCTCACCATTCCTATTCAATATAGTATTGGAGGTTTTAGCCAGAGCAATCAGGCAAGAAAAAGAAATAAAGGGTATCCGATTAGGAAAAGAGGAAGTCAACTTTTCTCTATTTGCAGACAACATGACTGTATATTTAGAAGACCCCATTGTCTCAGCCCAAAATCTCCTTAGGCTGATAAGCAACTTCAGCAAAGTCTCAGGATATAAAATCAATATGCAGAAATCACAAGCATTCCTATACACCAATAACAGAGTGTCAAACCACAAGCAAACTCTGATTAACAATTGCTACAAAGAGAATAAAATATCTAAGAATACAACTAACAAAGAATGTGAAGGACCTCTTCAAGGAGAACTACAAACCACTGCTGAAGGAAATAAGAGAGGACACAGGCAGACAGAGAAACACTCCATGCTCATGGTTAGGAAGAATCAATGTCATGAAAATGGCCATACTGCGCAAAGTAATTTATAAATTCAATGCTATCCTCATCAAGCTACCATTGACCTTCTTCACAGAACTGGAAAAAACCACCTTATACTTCATATGGAACCAAAAAGGAGCCTGCATTGCAAAGACAATCCTAAGCAAAAAGAACAAAGCTGGAGACATCATGCTACCTGATTTCAAACTATACTACAAGGCTACAGTAATCAAAACAGCATGATACTGGTACAAAAACAGAGATATCGGCTAATGGAAGAGAACAGAGGCCTTAGAAGTAATGCCATACATCTACAACCATCTGATCTTTGACAAACCTGACAAAAACAAGCAATGGGGAAAGGATTCCCTGTTTAATAAATGGTGTTGGGAAAACTGGTTAGCCATGTGCAGAAAGCAGAAACTGGACCCCTTACACCTTATACGAAAATTAACTCCAAATGGATTAAAGATTTAAACATAAGACCTAACGCCATAAAAGCCCTAGAAGAAAACCAAGGCAATACCATTCAGGACATAGCATGGGCAAGAACTTTATGACTAAAACACCAAAAACAATGGCAACAAAAGCCAAAATAAACAAATGGGATCTAATTAAACCTCAGCACTTCTGCACAGCAAAAGAAACAATCATTAGAGTGAACCACCAACCAAGAGAATGTGAAAAAATTTTTGCAAGCTACGTATCTGACAAAGGGCTAATATCCAGAATCTACAAAGAACTAAAAGAAATTAAAAAAAAAAAAAACCATCAAAAAGTGGGTGAAGGACACGAACAGACACTTTTCAAAAGAAGACATTTATGTGGCCAACAAACATATGAAAAAATGCTCATCATGACTGGTCATTAGAGAAATGCAAATCATAACCACATTGAGATTCCATCTCATGCCAGTTAGAATGATGATCATTAAAATATCTGGAGACAACAGATACTGGAGAGGATGTGGAGAAATAGGAACACTTTTACACTGTTGGTGAGACTGTAAATTAATTCAACCATCGTGGAAGACAGTGTGGTGATTCCTTAAGGATCTAGAAATAGAAATACCATTTGACCCAGCAATCCCATTATTGTGTATATACCCAAAAGGATTATAAATTGTTCTATTATAAAGAAACATGCACATGTATGTTAATTGCAGCACTATTTACAATAGCACAGACTTGGAACAAACCCAAATGCCTATCAGTTATAGACTGGATCAAGAAAACGTGGCAAAGACCATGGGATACTATGCAGCCATAAAAAAGGATGAGTTCATGTCCTTTGCAGGGACATGGATGAATCTGGAAACCATCATTGGAGGCAGCAAACCATTATGGCATGTGTATACCTATGTAATAAATCTGCAATATCTGCACATGTACCTCAGAACTTAAAGTATAATATAAAAAAATAAATTTAAGTTAAAGAAAAAGAAAATAGTTTTCCTACTCTTGATTGATCTCAAAGATAACATTAGTAAGAATATTAGTATTATTTCGGAATTTAATGCTCTATTGTTAGGTGTATACATGTTTAAGGTTGTTATATCTCCTTGAATAAGTGGCTTCTTGATTGTAATGTAATTTTTTTATCATTTATAATTCTTATTATTCAAAAGTTAGCTTTGTCTAAAGTTAAAATTGCCTTTATTTGTTTATTTTTTCTGACATATTTCCTTTCCTTATGTATATATGTGCTTTTGGCCTATATCATCTTTTGTCTTCCTAAGAAGCTCTTTCAACATTTGTTGCAGTACTGCTAGAAATTAGTTATTTCAAGATCCATTTTGTTTGCCTAAGAAACTGATTTTTCCTTCATTTTGAAGAAATAATTAGTCAAAATAATAATTGAAATATGCACTGTGTGATTTTTAATGTGGGAAAGTGAGATGAATGACAGAAATGTTACACATAATAAGAGAGGAGAATTGGGAATAGTCTGTTTTAAAATAACTGCACCACCCATGAAGCTGTATACTGTTATTTAAAAGTAAACTTGGATTGATTTCAAATATATGTCAGCTCTAGTACAACTACCACAAAAATGTTTTAGATGTATAATTAATATGCTGAGGAGAAAGTGAAATCATATAGTGTGCCAAATAAAAAATGGAAAGCAGTGGTAAAACAGAGGAAGAAAACAAAAGATACAAAGGATAAGTGAAAAGAATATACAACATTACAGACATGACAGGTGTTACAGCAACTATATCAATAATTAATTAATTATGAATGATCTATACACACCAGTTAAAGCCAGAGAATGAGAGAGTGTACACAAACAATACACGAGTATATAAATTCTGAAAACAAGTGACTTTAAAGGAACAGGAGGAAACTTTTTGAGCAGTTGAGTAGGTTCATGGCATAACATGAAAATGATAGTTTGATAATTTTATGAATGTAAACTTATCCCCAAACAAATTAAGTTGTATACATTACATAACAATACTTTTCCACATGTCAATTATACTGTAATAAAGCAATTGAAAAATAAGTTTAAAAATAAATATTAAAAAGCCATTTATATATAAGCACAGACAGATTAAAAGTGAATGGATAGTAAAACACATACTATGCTAATATCAATAAAAAAAATCTGGCATATATACATTGATTTTAGACAAAGCTAACATTTGAATAATAATAATAATAATAATAATAAATCAGTAATAGGCTTGGTGTAGTGGCTCATGACTATAATCCCAGTACTTTGGGAGGTCAAGGCTGGCAGACCATGAGGTCAGGAGATGGAGACCATCCTCATCCCATTCTCATGTAACTTTTCTTCTTTGGAATCCACTCTTAGTCTGATGAGGGTTTCTTTATAGGAAATTAGCATACTTACTTGCTGTTTTTAGAATTTTCTTTCTGTCTTTCACTTTAGATGGTTTGACTACAATATGCCTTGAAGATGACCATTTTGCATTTTATCTTTTTAGGCATTTCTGAGGCTCTTCTCTATGGATGTCTAAATCTCTTGCTAAATTTGAAAACTTTTCATCTATTACTTCACTAAATAGGTTTTCTTGCCCTTCTGTTACATCTTAGCCTTCTGGAATACAGATAATTCAAGTCTTTGGCGGTTTTGTAGTCTCCTATGTGTCTCATTCATATCATTATTTGTTTTTCATATTTCTTTGTATTGTTTTTCAAAATTCCTTTATATATTACTGAGCTTCATGGGTATTGACATTTTGATTTATATTTTTTAGAATTTTATGAATTTCTTTTTGTTTCAGTCTGTGGCTGAAGAACTATAGTGTTCCTTTGGAGATGTCATATTTTCAGGGATGCAAAAGCAATTTTCAAATCAATAAACGTGATACCTCACATTAACAGAATGAAAAAAAAAACTATATAATCATTTCAATAGAGGTACACAAAAGCATTTGATAAAATTCAACATCTCTTCATGATAAAATTCTCAATAAGCTATACATATAAAGGCCATATATGACAAACCTATAGCTAACATTATACTGATAAAAGAAAAGTTGAAAGCTTTTCCTCTAGAACTGGAACTTAAAAAGGATACCCACTTCCACAATTGTTATTCAACAAAGTACCAGGAATCCTCACCGAAACAATCAGACAAGAGAAATAAATAAAAGGCATCCGAATTGAAAAAGAGAAAGTCAAATTGTCCCTCTTTGCAGACAACATGATCTTATATTTAGAAAAACCGAATGACAAAAAAAAAGTCATAACTGATGAATAAATTTAGGACACAACATCAATATGCAAAAACTGGTGATATTTGTATACACTAGTAATAAAATAGCCAAAAAGGAAATCAAATAAGCAATTACATTTAAAATAACTACAAAAAGTATTTATGAATATATTTTACCAAGGAGGTAAAAGATCTCTATAAGAAAAACTGTAAAACACTGATGAAAGAAATTGAAGAGGACACTAACAAATGAGAAGACATTCCATGTTCATGAATTGGAAGAATTAATATTGTTAATCATATTGCCCAAAGCAATCTACAGAATCAAATGTTTATAAAAATGTCATTGCCATTTTTCACAGAAATAGAAAAAACAATTCTAAAATTTACATAAAACCAAAAAAGAGCCAGAGCAGCCAAAGCAATAGTGAGTAAAATGAACAAACCTGGAACCATCACCTTCCTTGGCTTCAAAATGTATTAGAAAGCTATAGTAAAGAAAACAGCATAGTATTGGTATAAAAGTAGCCACATAGACTAATGGAACAGAATAGAGAACTCAGAAATAAATCTACATATTTGCAGGCAACCGATGTTTTACAAAGCTGTTAGGAACATACGTTGCGAAAAGGACAGTTTCTTCAATAATGGTGCTAGGAAAACTGGATAACCATATGTAGAAAAAAGGAACCAGACCCCTATTTCTCACCATATACAAAAATCAACTCACGATATGTAGGGGCTCTGTAAGGGTAGTGGGAAAAATTATAAGAAAAATTATAGAGAAAAGGATGCAAACTTTTTGGAAGACCAAAAGGTTTTTTACTCAGGATTCCTCTAAGTAAAAGGCAATTTGAAGCAGTATTGCCATTATCTATGGACCTGCAAATAGCACTCTCTGATTACACAGGCCATATAGATTATATCCTTTCTGCTGACAAGCTCCTTCAGTTCTCATTTTGTACTCCTGTGGTTTTGCCTACAAAAATAGATCATTTCCCCATATACAACGCTTTAACACTATTTACTGAGGGATCTGGTAAAATGGAAAAGCAGCTGTTTGGTGAAGACCACATAATTCCCTCACTCAATCTGGATTGACTAGTACTCTGATAGCTGAGATCGGAGCTCTGACATTGGCCTTAGAAAATTTTTCCACTAAGCCCATCAATATTGTTAGTGACTCTGCTTACTCTGTTTATTTATTACAGAACCTCAAGACAGCCCTAACTAAATCTACAGCCATACTACCTTGAACGCACCCAATCTCATCTGATCTTGGAAGCTAAGTGGGGTTGGGCCTGGTTAGTACTTGGATGGGAGAACACCCAGGAATACCGGGTGCTGTAGGCTTTTGCAAAAACCTCTGGCTTTCCAAGAAGGCTTGTGTCCTTTTCTCTATATTTTTTCTTTTCTTTTTTTTTTAATACTAAATTATTTAAGTATTATTTCTTTTTTTTCCCCCATTTATTTATTTTATTGCATTTTAGGTTTTGGGGTACATGTGAAGAACATGCAAGATTGTTGCATAGGTACACCCGTGGCAGTGTGATTTGCTGCCTTCCTCCCCATCACCTACATCTGGCATCACTCCCCTTGCTATCTCTCCCCAGCTCCCAACCCCCCACCGTCCCTCCCTTATATCCCCCCAACTGACCCCAATGTGTAGTGTTCCCCTCCCTGTGTCCATATGTTCTCATTGTTCAAACCCGCCTATGAGTGAGAACATGCGGTGTTTGATCTTCTGCTCTTCTGTCAGTTTGCTGAGAATGATGGTTTCTAGGTTCATCCATGTCCCTATAAAGGACACAAACTCATCGTTTTTGATGGCTGCATAATATTCCATGGTGTATATGTGCCACATTTTCCCTATCCAGTCTATCGTCGATGGGCATTTGGGTTGGTTCCAGGTCTTTGCTATTGTAAACAGTGCTGCAATGAACATTCGTGTGCATGTGTCCTTATAGTAGAATGATTTGTAATCCTTTGGATATATACGCAGTAATGGGATTGCTGGGTCAAATGGAATTTCTATTTCTAGGTCCTTGAGGAATGGCCACACTGTCTTCCACAATGGTTGAACTAATTTACACTCCCACCAACAGTGCAAAAGTGTTCCTATTTCTCCACATCCTCTCCAGCATCTGTTGTCTCCAGCTTTTTTAATGATCACCATTCTAACTGGTGTGAGATGGTATCTCAGTGTAGTTTTGATTTGCATTTCTCTGATGACCAGTGATGATGAGCATTTTTTTCATATGTTTGTTGGCCTCATGTATGTCTTCTTTTGTAAAGTGTCTGTTCATATCCTTTGCCCACTTTTGAATGGGCTTGTTTATTTTTTTCTTGTAAATCTGTTTTAGTTCTTTGTAAACTCTGGATATCAGCCCTTTGTCAGATGGGTAAACTGCAAAAATTTTTTCCCATTCTGTTGGTTGCCAATTCGCTCTAATGACTGTTTCTTTTGCTGTGCAGAAGCTTTGGAGTTTGATTGGGCCCTATTTGTCTATTTTGGCTTTTGTTACCAATGCTTTTGGTGTTTTGGTCATGAAGTCCTTGCCTACACCTATGTCCTGAATGGTTTTGCCTAGATTTTCTTCTAGTGTTTTTATGGTGTTAGGTCTTATGTTTAAGTCATTAATCCATCTGGAGTTAATTTTAGTGTAAGGTGTCAGGAAGGGGTCCAGTTTCTGCTTTCTGCACATGGCTAGCCAGCTTTCCCAACACCATTTACTGAACAGGGCATCCTTTCCCCATTGCTTGTTTTTGTCTGGTTTGTCAAAGATCAGATGGTTGTAGATATGTTGTGTTGCCTCCGAGACCTCTGTTCTGTTCCATTGGTCTATATCTCTGTTTTGGTACCAGGACCATGCTGTTTTGATTACTGTAGCCTTGTAGTATAGTTTGAAGTCCAACCATCCTGACCAAACCCCTACGAAGATGGATTAAAGACTTAGATTTAAGAGCTGAAACTATAAAATGACTAGAAGAAAACTAGAGAAAATCACTTCAGGACACTAGTCTAGGCAAATATTTTATGGCCAAGAACTCAAAACACAGAAAACAGAAACAAAAATAGACAAATGAGACTATATTAAACTGAAAAGCTTCTGCACAGCCAAAAAAAAAAAAAAAAAAACAGCATAGAGTTATAACCTCTTTAAAGGGAGAAATTATTTGTAAACCATTCATCTGACATGGAACTACTATCTGGATATACATAAAAAAAATTCAAACAACCCAACAGTGGAAAAAAAAACTAAAATATTTTATTAAAAATAGGCAAAGGACATGAATAGAGATTCGTCAGAAGACATATAAATGGTCAGCAGGTATATGAAAAAAAATTCAATATCACTAATTATCAAGAAATTGCAAATTAAAACTGCAAAGAATTTATTTCAGTTTGAATGGCTGGTATTAAAAAGACAAAAAGTAACAGATATTGGTAAGGATGTAGAGAAAGTGAATGCTTGTATGCTGTTGGTGGGAATACAAATTAGTACAGCCACTATGGAAATCGGTATGGAGATTTCTCAAAAAAATTACAGATAGAACTACCATACAATTCAGCAATCCAACTTCTGGGTATTTATCCAAAGGAAATGAAATGAATATGTTAAAGGGAAACATCACTCCCACGCTTATTGTAGCACTATTAGCAGTAGCAAAGTTAAGGAGTTAACGTGCCTATCAATAGACAAATGGAAAAAGAAAATGTGGTACATATATACAGTAAAATACTATGCAACCATAAAAACTTATGAAATCACGTTGTTTGAAGCAGTATCGATGGAACTGGAGTTACTTAGTGAAATAACTCAGGCATAGACAGACAAATATTTCATATTCTCATTTATACGTGGGTGTTTGAAAAGTTGACCACATTGAGGTAGGGTGTGAAATGACAGATACCAGAAATAGGAAGGGCATATATTGGGTGTAGCAGGGATGAAGACAGGATGGTTAAAGTATAGATAGAAAGAATAAGTTCTAATGTTTCATAGCAGAGTCAGGTGACTATAGTTACCAACAATGTATTCTTCTTCTTTTTTTTTTTTTTTTTTTCAAAATAACTAGAAGACCTGAAATGTACTCAACACATAGAAATTATAAATACTCAGGTGATAGATTCCCTGAATACCCTGACATGATCATTACACATTCTAGGCACACAACAGAATTTTACATGAAGCCTGTAAATATATACCATTATGTCAACACAAATTATAGACATTAAAAATGCATTTCAGTTGGTGAAAATACAACTTTTAAAAAGTGTGAAATATAAAGACAACAGTCATGAGAAGAAAATTTATAGCATTAAATTCGTATATTAGAAAAGGAGAAAGGTGTAAAATAATTAATCTAAACTTATACATAGTGAGCCAGGCACAGTGACTCACACTTGTAATGGCAGCAATTTGGGAGGCCAAGGCAGTAGAATCACTTGAGCCCAAAAGTTTGAGAACAGCTGGGCAACATAGTAAAACTCCATCTCTGAAAGAAAAAAAACCAGCCAGGTTTGGTTGCACATGCTTATAATCCTGGCTACTTTGGGGGACTGAGGTAGGAGGATCCTTTCAGCCCAGCAGGTGGAGGCTACAGTGAGGCCTATTTGTACCACTGTACTCCAGCCTGGATGAGAGTGAGACCCTGTCTCAAAATAAATAAATAAATATGTATATAGAGTGAACTAGAGGAGAAAGAATAAGTCTAGAGTAAGCAGAAAAACAAATTAGAGCAGAAATCAATAAAATTGAAAACATGAAGAACAAGAGACATCAATGAAACAAAAAACCGGTTCTTGAAATGATTAATTAAATTGGTAGGTTTCTGCCTAGGCTAACAAAAAACATAGAGCAGATACATATTACTAAAATCAAAAATGAAAAGTGGTTATCAATGCTGATTCTAGGACCATTAAAGGAAAATAAAGCAATAACTTTATGCCTTCATATTTGATATTTTATTTGTAATAGACCAATTCCTTGAAAGACAGGCCACCAAAACTGACAAAAACAGAAATTAATTATACAAACAGGTCTATATCAATTAAAGAAACTAAAATGTAATTAGTAACTAATAATCTTCTAAAAACAAAACAGAAGGCTCAGATTATTTGATTGGTGGATTCTATCAAACATTTAAGGAAGAAATTATACCAATTATTTACAATTTCCTCCACAAAATTACAGGACAGAGGATACTTCCTAATTCACTTTTTGAAGCCAGCATTACCCTTATTGAAACACACACATGTATAAAATGCTACAAGAAAGGAAAACCACAAACCAGTATCCCTAATGATAGATGCAAAATCCTCAACAATACATTAGCTAATTGAACCCAACACTGTATAAAAGGAATTATATACTACAGGGAAATGGTATTTATTCTAGATATGAAAAGCAATTCAATACCAGAAATTCAGTTAATGTAATCCTCCACATCAATAGACTAAAGAACAAAAATTTCATGACTATATCAATAGATGTAGCAAAAACATTCAACATAATCCAACCCTGATTAATAACTTTTTAAAATCTCAGCAAACAAAATACAGGGGAACTTCAACTTGATAAAGAACATTTGCAAAACCCTGTAGTTATCATCCTCATTTTTAACAGTGTGAAACTAGCTACTTTCCTCCTAAGATTAGGAAAAAGTCAGGAATGTCCCTACTCATAACTCCCATTCAACATCATACAGAAAGCTTTAGTTAATGCAATAAGACAGAACAAGGAAATAAAGTATATACAGTTTGAGAATGAAGAAATAAATCTGTCTTTCTTCATAGAAGACATGATTGTCTATGTAGTAAAATCATTAAAAATTCTCTGGGTACTAATAAGTGATCATAGCAAAGTCACATGGTATAGGGGTAATATATATAAGTTCATTGCTTTCATATATACCAGTAATGAATGATAATTTGAAATCAAGATAATTTGAAATTAAGGACATTTACAATAGTAGCCCAAAATGAAATTAATCCATAGGTATAAATTTAACAAAATATGTAGAAGTTCTACCTATTAAAAATTTCAAAGCTCTAATAAAAGAAATTAAAGATTTAGGTAAACGGATTGTGAATAGTGGGATCCAGGTTTCCTAGTCTTACAGTGGCAATTCGGTAGTAAGGCAAGGAGAGAATGCTCAAATTATCTAAATGGTAATATATTAGAGTGGGAAACATAATAAAAACTCATATTTAGGTCAATATATCTATAGGGGATACATCATATAGAAATATTTATACATATATGTGCATACATATGGGTTAGTTATTTTGTAAGTTCAGAAAGTGATATGGTTTGGAGCTCTGTCCCCATCTAAATCTCATGTTGAATTATATTCCCCAGTGTAGAAGGTAGGGCCTAGTGGGAGGTGATTGAATTATGAGGGTGGATTTCTCATGAATGGTTTAATACCATCTCCCTTGGTACAATATAATGAGTGAGTTGTAATGAGATCTGGTTGTTTAAAAGTGTGTAGCACCTCTTCGCTTGGTCTCTCTTCCTCCTGCTCCGGCCATGTAAGATGTGTCTGCCTCCCCTTCACACTCTGCTATGATTCAAAGTTTCCTGAGGCCTCTATAGTAACCATTATGGTTTCTGTACAGACTGTGGAACTGTGAGCAAATTAAACATCTTTTCTTTATAAATTACCCAGTCTCAGGTAATTCTTTATAGCAGTGCAAGTACGGACTATTACAGAACGCATAAGGAAATGTTACCCCAATAGCAAAAAGCATACCTAGCACCCAATTCTTGCTCTCCAACACTATTCTCCAGTAGAAGGATCCTGAGTTTTTTTGAGAAATAACTGACTCTAGAACTGACAGAGGAATGATACAAGATATACTTGGAGCATCTTATAATGCCAGGAAGAAAGTCAGGGATTTAAAAAAAAAGGGAAAAAATTAATAAATAAAAACAGCAGCAACAACAACAGTGAAGCCCACTACTTCTCCATTGATGGGTGCATGTCAAAGGGACACAGGAGCACGAAATACCTACTCAAGGTTCTCATGTTCATCAAAAACCAGGAAAGCCTGAAATTTCCCAATTCAAACAAAATAAAGCAGTATTAAACTATAACCCAGGGTATAAAATAAACATTCTTGAGTTTATACAGATATCAATAAATTATTGAATGAATAAACAAATGGTAGTTACATGGTCTGGCTCTGTGTCCCAACCCAAATCTCATCTCCAATTGTAGTCCCAGTGTGTTGAGGGAGGGATCTGGTGGGAGGTGATTGGATTATGGGGTAGGTTTCCCCCATGTTGTTCTTGTGATCAAGATCTGATGGTTTTAAAAATGGCAGTTTCCCTTGTGCTCTCTCTCTCTCTCTCTCTTTCTCTCTCTCTTGCCACCATGTAAGACATGTCTTGCTTCCCCTTCTCCTTCTGCCATGATTGTAATTTTCCTGAGGCCTCCCAAGCCATGCAGAACTGTTAGTCAACTAAACCTCCTTTCTTTACAAATTACCCAGTCCCAGGTAGTATCTTCATAGCAGTGTGAAAACAGACTAACACAGGTAGAGTACTGACAAATCTCCCTTGGAGAAGAAATCTTAATAATGTAGTAACTCTGCCCTCAAGGAGTAAATCTTCACTGATTAAGGGTGAGCTATAAATGGTGACTTTTTTTCAAGAATTTCAATTTAGAGATAAGGGACTACAAAGAATAAACTTACTGTGGAGAAACTTGGCAAACACAATCTCAGCCTGGTCATCAAAGTCAATATTAACTGTTGATACGGCATGTTAATATAAAGCACCTTTCATATATTTTGATAACAATGGCAATTCTGTGATTTTACTCCCCCAAATCCATACACCAGTCTGATAATGAAAGAAACATCAGACAAATTTCAATTAAGAAATATTCTACAAAATACCTACTCAAAACTCTCATGTTCATCAAAAACCAGGAAAATCTGAGAAACTGACATTGCCAAGAGAAGCCTAAGGAGATATGAAAATCAGGTATCTTGGATGATATCTCAGATCATAAATAGACATTAGATGTAAACTATAGAAATATGAATAAATAGTGGACTTTGATTGAAAATAATGAATCAATATTGGTTCATTAATTGTGGCAAATTTACCATACAAATGTATATTATTAACATGAGAAAATTGTTGTAAGCTATACGGAAACTTTCTATATTGGGGGTCCCCAACCCCCAGGCCTCAGACTGGTAGTGGTCCTGTTAGGAACTGGGCTGCACAGCTGGAGGTGAGTAGCCAGTGAGATTGTATTACTGCCTGAGCTCCACCTCCTTTTAGATCAGCAGTGGCATTAGATTCTCAGAGGAGTACAAACCCTATTGTGAACTGCACATGCAAGGGATCTAGGTTGTGTAGTCCTTATGAGAATCTAAGGCCTGATGATCTGAGGGGGAACAGTTTCATTCCCAAACCACCCCACCGCCTCTCCACCTGCCCCCATCACCACCCTCAGTGTCTGGAAAAACTATCTTCCATGAAACTGGTCCCTGGTGCCAAAAAGGTTGGGGACCATGCTCTATAGGGTCTCCTCAATTTTTCTTTAAATCTAAAATTGTTCTGAAAAATAGAGCCTAGGTAATAAAATATACACATCAACTAACATGATGCAAATACATTCTTTAAAAGTATTTTGTTCTTCAAAGCAAATTAAACTTAAAAATGCATATAGTAGACATGATTCTTCTGACTGTGAAAGGGAAACAGTGATATCTAATGTCATATCAGGATTAAACAACAAATATTGAAAAGTATTAAAAGAAAAATATCTGTCATACTGCAGCAGTTAGGGACAATGTGGGCACTAAGTTTGTTTTTATATAATTTTACATGGCTGTCTCTGAGCCAAAGTGTTCTGGGCAAGTTTCAAAACTTTTCAAACTGTTTATAAACTGAACTAACAAAGTTGCCCAAGTCCATTCACAGTTGGTTCCTCAGTCCTTTTTCCTAAGTGAAGGAAAGCTCTTTCACAAATGTATTTCATCTTCCATCGCCTGTAAAAGGTGACGTCAGCTGCTTAGGGGCATCTAAACAGCAGGATTCCAAGGTGTCTGGTAAATTCATCTTGGACATTCCAACATTAAATGAACAATACAGAAAAGAGAAAATTCAATTCAATTCAAAGACATCTGCAAAAAGTGATTTTTTTTCTGTTATTATTTAATCTATTTTGTGAAGATCTCTCATAGTTACTCCAGATGCAAAAAGTTCTTGATAAGAATATGTAACAGATATAAGAGGATCACTGGATTTCTTTTTGGTTCCTTCTATTTCAGATTTGGAAATAAGATATGTCTTGTTTCAGTCATGATTACAGTTTACCTACCTAGTGCCTCTACCTGATTCCAATGGACCATATTTTAAAGGGAAATTGTATGTGTGATTGTATGTTTTTCAGCAAGTGTCTATTTTGATGGTAGGATGTCACATATATAGTGGTGGTTATGATTCAGAAGAAAGGTGAAGAGGTTTCCTCGCCAGTTAAAAAAAGAACAAGGCAACTCCTCATCAAATTTTCTGTCGTACATTATTCATCAGGGGAGCGGGGACATCCCACAGCCAAACCTTGATGAGGTACAAAATGATGACCTACTTTCTGCCTTATCTAAGCTCACTGTTTGCTTCTATTCCTTCAAGAAAGCTGTTAATATTGCAGTTATTTTAAAAAACACACGTTAAATGTACATATAACCAAACTCCATATATTGAAGTATCTATAGTAGCTACCATAGTATATATAAATGCTAGTATATATTTATATGCTGTAATGCATGCTACATATTGTTATATATTATAAATATATAACTACATATAATTTACTGAAATACCTATAATTTCTGAAGGATTTCTACATCTACTATACTCTTAATAAACTTTTATTTAAAAAAATGAAAATAATTCAAGAAGGAGATGTTAAAAGAAAAAAATAAACTTTTATTTTATTCAAAATATATCACATTTTATGTTTTGAAATCCATATTTGTTCTGACAGTATAACTCACATGCATAACGTTGAATAACATAGAATATAAAACCAGTAATACAGAAATGACTAAAACTCACCAAGATTCATGCAAAAATGAAAAGAAAGTAAAATAATTTTAAATTGGTATAAGCATATATTTTCCCATGAGGGATTAAGGGTTCAGAATAATGCTGCCCCTGTGGAATTATTGCTTCAATAGTGTTTGGCCTTTGACAGATTATAAAACTACTATTAGCTCTATTCTTCCTCAGTAAATTAGAGGTACACACTCTTTAAAATATTTTAAAAATTTAAATTTTAATTTTAAAAACTTCTAGTAAAGAATTCCATCAAAGGGTGGAAAACTCTAGGTCACGATTAAGTTTATTTTTATTCTATCCAATTACTAGCAATGGAAGAGTATGCCACTTTTTGTAGAAATCTAGTATTTTAAAGGCCTAATTTCCACAACATGAAAGCTTGCTACACAATAAAATTGTACTTATTAGTAAAATGCTATTTTCTGACTTCTCTCATTTTCTGTTAAAGACTTGTTTTCCCCATATAGGTTTTTGAAACTGGGCCTTGCTCTGTCACCCAGGCTGGAGTGCAGCAGCACAATCATGGCTCGCTGTCACCTGGACTTCCCAGGCTCTGGTGATCTTCCTACTTCAGTCTCCTGAGCAGGTAGGACCACACCTACTGTGGTTGCCACCACACCCTGCTAATTTTTTTATTTTTTGTAGATACAGGGTTTTATCATGTTGCCCAGTGCCTGGGTATTTGCCTGGCTTATTCACATTTATTTACTTATTTGTCCTAGTTTTGACCCTTGACGTTTTTGACACTCACCGCCAAGAATAAGAAGCCTAAACCTAAATACTATTCGTACTTCATGTATGTATTGATGTGCTGGTCAGTGTTAATTTTAACAAAGAGAAAAATATATAGTCTTGCACTAACATGATATTTAGTGACATAAGATTCATAAGTCTTTAATAAAAATTTTTCTGGATAAACCCATAAAAATTGAACAAGTTTGCCAAAAATTTTAATATACTTTATTGTTTCTCTTCAGACTCATCTATTTTCAGTTATTATAGAATTTTATTTCTAATCTCTTTATGCAAAAAAGGCTCAAAAATATCCCTGATTTTTAGTCTTTGTCAATTTTCTGTAATATAAATATTCCCACCATAGCTGACTTCAACTTATCAACTTGAAGTCGTTGAAAGCACAGTTGAGAAGCGATACACACAACTGACTTCTCACAAGTCAGTGGAACCATCTCCAGGCCACAACTAATCCATGGTCATTGACCTTTTTGAGTGGTTATGTACTCACCTTCTCGGGGGCTTTGACCCCATGATGTGCTGTAGTTGGCTCATCCAGGCTTACAAGAACTGATTTTTAAGTATTTGATAAATTATACAAGACAGTTACTAAATGGTCAGTAGCTTGAAGTCAGCTATTATTGGTGTAATGACATTACAGAAACTGGCAAATGCTACAAACCAGTGCTTTGTTTCAGATCATCTGTTTATCAATGCAGCACCATTCTGACCTATGTTGGATTTCCTCCCTCACTTGGAATTGTCTGCTTATTAGTTTTTACTAAATTATTCAGGAAGAAGTGAAGAAAGAGAGTGACAGAGGGAGGAAGTAAAAAAGGAAGGACAGTCATATCTATTTTTAAATGGTTTTTATGGGAGCAGTCAAACTAAGTATGTGAAGTTTTATTTCTCATATTGTATCTAACAGATAAATCATCCCTCCCTTAAGCAGGTTGCTCTTAAATTATATCATCTGAAGTATCCCAAACTTTTATACATGTCATATTTTCTTCAGTTCTTGCAGAAATAGAGATTCTTTTCTATTTTAACAATATGTTTTGTCATTTCAATTTTAAGGTAAGCCAAGGTTGCCATATTTTTTGTGAAGACGATTTTGAAATTTATGTAGACAGATCTATAAATATTTTCCTTTTTTGAAAATGTTTATTGTATGTAATTCATAGCTTTATGTATAAGATATAGTAACTTTTTTTGGATTTTATTTTCATATTACTTTGACCTTCTTCATGTGTGCATGTGCGCATGTGTGTGTGTGCCTGTGTATATGAGCTGACTTGTTTTTCCAGGAACATTAATAGAATAAAAATAACAGTAATAATCATGGTTGCTATGCATTAAGTATGTGAAACTTGTCAATAAACAATATTCTTAAGAAGCCCTAGTGTAGCTACTTACAGTATGTAAATTTACTTAATTTGTACAATGTGGAATTTGACATTTAGCATAAAAACTAACATTGAAAAGTAGCTATTTATAATTTCTACCTTCTCTGCTATTCTTTTTCACATTAATTTTAAATATCATCTGTACAATTTTCTAGTCTTGCATATGCAAGAGTTTAGTTAGCAGGTTTATCTTCCATTGTGTTGATCTACTCCTGAACCACTGAAATAGTATTTTAATTTTTAAAGCAATTTGACAGTTTTATTCTTTCAGTGGAGTTGGTACTCACTCATTAATCTCATTTTTCAGCAAAATTGGATTTTCTTATTTATTTACTTGTTTACATGCAATTCAAAATTACCTTAGTATTTAAAAAATTTTATTGTAAATTTTAGCTGTTTTTGCATTTTGCTTCTAGTTACCTTTCTAACATTGTTTTTTATTTATATATCTGTAGTCCACTACATGCATAATTTTGTTGCTTTTTCCTTAGATTTAACCATACCCAGAAATATTTCTCATTGAAATATCAATTTTAATTACCAAAAAGTAATTTCTCACATCTTGTAATAATATTTGCATAATCAACCATAATTATTTATCTACTTATTAGAAGTGTGGTTTTTTTTTTTGCTATAAAGTAAGTGATGCTATATTAAGAAGTTTTTTGTAATAAGCTTTTATTCTTCAGATTATACCTTAGGTTAGATTTTTCTGAGTGAGCTTTTGGATTGTGATGTTTTTAATGTATAGATACATTATCCTTTAAAACATAAATTATTTACAGTTCTACTAGCAATATCAGCAATGTGAGAGAAAATAAGATTCTTGTACCACACATGTAGCGGTATAATATTATTTTGAGCTACATTCTGATTAAATATTATATTCAAATCCCAGGGAACTATTCATTTTTAAAGAGAAATAAGGAATAAGCCATTATTAAAGATAAATGCATAAAAATTCATAATTACCCAAGAAAAACTGGAAAAAAGAGGGAAAGCAAAGAACAGATGAAACAGACAAAAAACAGCGAGCAATATAGTGAAGTCTAATCCAAACATATTAATAATCACATTAAATTAACACGTTAATTTTAAGTAGCAAAATCTCAGAGAAAATTTATCATTAATTTCTTTCCAAATAACATTTCTGTCAAAAGTTTAACTCTAATATACCCTTATGAAAAATAGTCTACATGAAGGAAACATTATATAAAAATGCAATTGAGATTTCTAGAGGCATACATAAAAAGTATTCTTTTGTTGCTTGATTCATTTGATTTTGGAGTCATCTGCTGTTTGTTTTGAGTTTTAATCACCCCAAATTTTTAATCTAATTTATGTAAAGCCACCTTGTTTTATATTATTTCTATTAAGGTTGGAAATCAGCTAAAGTCCTCCTGAAATTTAATTTGTAATTACTCAAATTCAATAGTTTATAGCAAAAATATGTGATTTGATCATGCAAATGTACTCTGCCCCACATGCTTACTACTGAGACAGTAAATTGATGGCCTAATGCATTCTGCATGCCATATTTTGCTTTTGTTTAAAATTTTAAATATTCCTTTTATTGCCTATAAGCTATATTTGTTTTTAAATTAAATATACGAGGTTTTTAAATAAAATTATATTTAAACGAAACAGTCACTCAATTCTTAAAGAATGTTGAGAAAATATTCTATGCTGACTCCTGTTGAAAAACCTGAATGATCTGAACTACTGTCTTAGACATAAAATATTTTTATTATTTATTTATTTATTTGTTTTTGAGATGGAGTCTCACTCTGTTGCCCAAGCTGGAGTGCAGCGGCACCATCTTGGCTCACTGAAACCTCCACCTCCTGGGTTCAAGTGATTCTCCTGCCTCAGCCTTCTGGGTAGCTGGGATTTCAGGTACATGCCACTGTGCCTGGCTAATTTTTGTATTTTTAGTAGAGATAGGGTTTCACCATGTTAGCCAGGCTGGTCTTGAACTCCTAACCTCAGGTGATCCTCCTGCCTTGGCCTCTCAGGATCTGTGATTACAAGCATGACCCACCATGCCCAGCAGACATAAAATAAAATAGAAAAATTTGAATTAAATGATAATGAACAGCTGATTAAAGATAAAAGGCTTATGTGCACAACAAATCATTGTTACCTTTAATAAATTTAATCATTAGCATAGCCATAGTTACCAAGAATATAAGTCTATCAAAGAATGTAACTTTATCAAAAAATAATTGATCTGATCTCATACAGCTAATCCAATTTGATCATTAGAAGGGCTGTTTTGAGCAGATGTGAAAGAACTTTAAACAGAAAGTTTAAAGTAATTTTTCATGATTTTTGAACTTTTAAAAAGCACTTGGGTAGATTTCAACCAACGCTGTAGTATCTAAATTCTCCAGTTCTCTAGCTAAGAGAAAACCAGTTCTTTAAAGATATCACCAGGAGAAGAAAAAAACAAAAACAAAAAAACTATTTCTGACTCCACTATAGAATAGTTAGTTGCTACTATTGTAATTCGAAATAACATTAAAACATTACTAATGTCTCTTTCTTCTTTAACAAAAAACAGATCACAATTGGCTGCTTGCAGAAAATACTTCTACATCCTCAAGTTAAAAACTGTGTATCAAAGCAACTTTGGGAAAATGTAATTCTTTCCAATAGAACAAGTAACTCAGTCCTCAGAGCATCAATAGTCCTTATTTTATCATGGGTATTTTATTCATTAATAGACTAGAATTCAGTTGTGTATATTCAGGCATATAAACTCAATGATTTTCCTCTAAATACCTAAAAACGTAAATAAATAAATAAAAGAATAATACTATTCTTTACTGAGATCATCCATATATTTAGAATATTCTTTAAAAAAGTGATTACTGGCCAGGCGCGGTGGCTCACGTCCGTAATCCCAGCACTTTGGGAGGCCTAGGCAGACAGATAACGAGGTCAGGAGATCGAGACCATCCTATGGCCAACATGGTGAAACCCCATCTCTACTAAAAATACAAAAATTAGCTGGGCGTGGTGGTGCATGCCTGTAATATCCCAGTTAGTCAGGAGGCTGAGGCAGGAGAATCACTTGAACATGGGAGGTGATGGATATTGTGGTGAGCCGAGATTGTACCGCTGCACTCCAGTCTGGTGACAGAGTGAGACTCCATCTCAAAAAAAAAAAAAAAAAAAAAAGAAAGGAAAAAGTAATTACATTTTTTTCTTTTTTAAAAAATTATATAAATTTAAGGAGTCAAAGTATAATTGTGTTACATGGATATATTGGATATTGGAGAAATCCAGGCTTTTACTGTAACCATTACCTGAATAATACACACACTCATTAAGTAACTTCTAGACCCTCACCCCGCCATCCTTCTGAGTCTTCAATGTCTATTAATCCACACTCTATGTCCACGTGTATACATTGTTTGGCATCCATTTACAGATGAGAATCTGCAGTATTGGAATTTCTGTCTCTGAGTTGTTCCATTTAAGATAATAGCTTCCAGCTCTGTCCACATTGCTACATGGACTCACAGATAAGCAGGAGGAAGGGATGATTCACCTTCTGGGCAGGACAGAGTGGGACAACATGAAACTTCACCACACTACTCAAAAGGATGCCTAATTTAAAGCTTATGAATTGTTTATTTGTGGAATTTTTCATTTAATAATTTTCAGATCACAGTTAATTTCAGGTAACTGAAACAACACAAAGAGAAACCACAGACAAGAAGAAACTGCTAGATGTAAATTTTTAAATTGATTAACTTCAGTCTAACCACTTCTAATAAAATTGACAATTACTCCATTTATGAGCTTGATATAAAATGTTTGTAGATAGAACACATATTAAATGCACAAATTAATACAAATGCTTCCCCAAGAAGCCAGAAACAAGGACTATGGTTTTTTTTTTTTTTTTTTTTTATGTTATACTTTGGTTTGTGGTCCAATGTTTAGTAGCAAGTGCCCTGGAGTCAAACTGCTTGTGTCTGGTACTACACTAGGCATGAGTGATTTCAGGAAATTACTGAATCATTCTTAGCTTCAGTTTTCTTAAGCAGAAAATAAGTGACTGTCTTTTTATATTAATAATTAAATTTCAAAATGCATGCAAAGTGCTTATAAGAGTATGTGGTATGTGATCAATACATGCCATTGATTATTATTATTTAAAATTCTGACTTTGGGTACAGGCAGAGTGTAGCACAGGTTCTCATGTTACTAGCAGCTTCAGAGGCATCTGTGATGTGATGTACATACTGTTGCACTTGGAGGCTTGAGAATATTTTGGGGATTTTGGTTTTGTACATACTATGTCATCTTCACTACCTTTTGCCTCAGTTCACTACTCCCAAATATGTGGAAAATTTTACACACATAGAATACTATATAAAGGATTCAATGGTTTCATTCAAGGAGGAATTTAATATCTGATACAATAGGCATTCAATATGTGGAAGGATGAAAGAGTGGGGAGTTATGGTATGGTCTTTATCTCACAAGAATATTGGTGCATAGGTCAGGAAGCAATGGTTATGTGCATCCATGGGTTCTCATTTGTGTCTTCTACACACATTAATCTCTTCTGAGGTACATTCTGACCTATTTCTATTATTCACACTAGACTTTGTCAAGTTCAGCATCGCTATGCCAGTACAATAGTCATGAATAAGTTTCTATGACTTTATCGAAATTACTCTAAACATAGTTATTTAAATGCATAATTTTTCTAAAAATATGCTCCAAACTGTAAGCTATTTATACAAGCTATCTCATAAATCTGTTGATATCTGGGGACATCAACAAGGTGAACATACTGTGTCTGACTTCCATCAAATTCCCTGTTGCAGAATGATTCCAAATAAGGGTTAACATATTCTGTGGCAGAAGTGGGAATTTTATAATCCTCAGTAGCTTTAGGCTAGGAACAAAAAACATTTTCCTTATATATGACATATTAATTTGTCAATATTATTTAACTTTCTTCTTATGTGTGAAATATTAACCATCATACTTTTATATTTTTTAATTGTCATCTTGTAGACATTCAGCATCATTTGCATTGTCTGGAAAAGAATAGCATTGTTAGTGCAGGCATAAAAATGAAAAAGATAATCTTTTATGTTTCACAAGTATGCTCTTTAGGATCAAAAGGAAAACCCTGAAGAAAAGCTAAGGACAATGGCTGAACCCAAAACAAGAGATTAAAGGAGAATAGGGGCAGAAAAATCACCCAGACCTGCTTCTTGGGGAGAAAAGATGAAACCCTTCTTGATGAGAAGAGAAGCTATGGCCTTAGAAATAGTAAATAGTATAGGCCATAAAATTAAAGAGCTGGCCATTAAAGGATCCCAGAAAGACGACTGGGGTCAGCTTTAGGAACTGTTGAGCATCTTCTCTACCCAGACAAGACAAGAAAGTCCAGTGGAAGTTGGCCAAAGTTTGCAGTCCATCTCTCACCCATCTAGTGTTGAAGAACCTCAGTGCTCCATTATTCTTTCTTGTAGTTTTCCAACTGGAGCCACTCTTATACACTTGAATTACCCAACAAAAGGAGAACTTTCTTTTTCTCCAGTATTCTGCTGATTCCCATCCAAGTACCTTACAAGAACTACCCACGTTTTTAGTGACTACCCTTACTCTAGTTCAGAATGAAAGATGGGGGAATGACATGAATTGTCCCTCTAGTAGTCTAAATGAGGATGATAGGAAGATCAGCACTGTCCCTTGGCTAGGACAGTGGCAAAATCCATTCATGTTTCAAATGTGTCTGTAAGATTTTCCCTTTCATTACTCAGGCCTGGCCTCAAAAACAGTCTACAGTAAAGTAAAAAATTACTCATGCATTGCTCTTTCCTAGTGTTGCTAGACAAAATTATATGTGCTTATGTGAAAGAGATTAGATAAAGATAGATATAGAAAGATAAAACAAATATGTATATTTTAAGATGAATGTCCATAATTATGACATATTTAAGCAAATTGCTAATTAATACACAGTGGATGTGACCTTAGTTAAATCTCTTAACTAATTTGAGACTGATTCCTTATTTTATAATGGTTGAGGTTGTGAGGTTTGCAGGAAGAGACATGATAAGTTGCAAGATCCTTTACTGTTTAAAATTCTCCATCTATGATTCAGAAGGACAGTTTTTATGGAATCTTATGAAATTTCAAATTAGATTTTCATCATATCAATTTGAGAAACCAAAGCGTACATAACTGATTTATTTCTTATAAATTTTACAAAGCATAAAACTTGAGTAGCAGTTTGAAAATACATAAAACAATAAAAGCCTATTTGTCTTTTAATAACTTTATATAAAAATATTGCTTGTAGGAACAACACATTGCAATATATGTGATTATAGTTGCTTTAAATGAACAGTATGAAGTATATCCTGTGCAATAGTTCTTGAGTTAGTAAAAAAAATTACAGTGGAATATTTAGTCTGCCCATATGTCCTGAGCTGTTCATTTCCTGTTACTTTGCCGGAGGCAGAAGCCAAAGACTTTCTGTTTTCCTGCCTTTATCATACATCTGTTGGTTACTGCTATTTAAGCTGACTTGGTTCTTGATGACCACAAGGTGACTTACGATAGTTGTTTTTCCAAACGGCATTAGCAGTAACATGTGTTTTTAAATGCATTCAATGTTGTTTGGAGACTTTTCAAATAACTTGGGAGCAATCAAATGTAGACTGCACACATGTTGCTGTAAGTTAATGTAAATTTCTTTTTGAGGAAAAGATCATAATTGGCCACAATCTATAAATTGATTTAATTTTTTTAAAGTTATATTTCCTCACTGCATTTGAATTTGGATGCAATTTATTTCACTCTATATACTCTCCAGTGCATGGCACTTAAATGTTTATATCAATAGTGCAACATATCAAGCATTTATCAGAGAACCTTCAATAGACAATGTCCAATAATATCTGAATGACTTATTTCCCCATATGCACTTGCTAATTGTACCTATTTACAATGTATAATAATTAGACCTCAGTGTTACATTCAGAATAAAATTAACTTATATCACATTCACTTTTCAGTTATATCATACTAAGAAAACTTTGATTTGTTAAAAGGGAACAATATTTGGAGACTTTTTTCAGCATGTCAAGTTCATTCAGAATATAATTAACGTAACTCTTATGATCAAAATATTAAGTGCACTTTATTTCGTGTGCATGTGTATTTTTGTCCCTATTATATGATCATTTTTCTATTATTTATAAACTGTGCATCAATATCTGTCCTTAGGGCTGTGGTTTCTTTCCAGGACACATTACCCTTCAAGCCATTTGAAGAAATAAGGGATTTATCCAAAGGCACAAGAATCTCACTTTAGATCGAGTGTCCATAAATGACTACCAAGCTGTCAAAGAAGCTACTACCTTTTCTGTAATGGAGCACTAGACAGGGAATTGGGAAGCTATCTTTTTAGCTACCAGCTCCCAAATCACACAGCTACTGCCACAGTTAGGAATCCCATAAGAGCAAAAAATCACCATGATCAGCTGCAGCAGCAGCTATTGTTATGAGCTGCAGACCATGCCATACCTTTTTGTCACCAGCTTCAGCTCTACCTCTTGTCACACACAAAGCTAATGACTTTATAGTGGACTTCTGCTAATACTGCCAGAAAAAAAATTAAGTATCTCTAGGAGAGTATCCACTAGTCAAAATTTTACCAGCAGCAAACGTGTGGCCTCTGCCTCACTTCTGCTTGACAAAATTGAGCAAGTTCATCTAAGTTAGCTAAATATGCAGTATATCCAGAATTTAAAGAATAACTGAGAAATATGATTTTAACTTTTCAGGCTTTGCTGGCGAGAACATCTTGGAAGATGTATTGAAGGGAAATAGAAAGACAATCCCCTGAATTTAGCATGTAGTCTTATATGCACATAAAACACTATGACTCGATTTTCTCCATTTAATCTATAAGAAAACTGAAATAAAATAATTGAAATAATTTGCATACAACCAAACTTTTATAATTTGCACTACAATCTCAGATTTTATCTCCACCTGACTTTCTCTTTTTAAAATAACTTTTTTCCTTCTCTATCATAAATAGATAACTTTCAATAAACTCTGCAGGTAATAACTGACGCACTTTCTTATCTGGATTTATAATGATTAGGACAATTTTTCATCAGTCTTTTATCTTTTTATTTAGCCTGTTTAAAAAAAAACAGAGTATATTTATTAAAATGGGTCAGTAAATATATATATATATATATATATATATATTTTTTTTTTTTTTTGAGACGGAGTTTCACTCATGTTACCCAGGCTGGAGTGCAATGGCACGATCTCGGCTCACCGCAACCTCCGCCTCCTGGGTTCAGGCAATTCTCCTGCCTCAGCCTCCTGAGTAGCTGGGATTACAGGCACGCACTACCATGCCCAGCTAATTTTTTGTATTTTTGGTAGAGACGGGGTTTCACCATGTTGACCAGGATGGTCTCGATCTCTTGACCTCGTGATCCACCCGCCTCGGCCTCCCAAAGAGCTGGGATTACAGGCTTGAGCCACCGTGCCCGGCCAGTAAATAAATTTCTTTTTTTCCTATTGTAAATCTAGATGTTAAATATTTTATAGTTATATCTATGGAACAAAAAAATTGATTTTACTTTATTTTGAAATTCTATTTTTTCCTTGTAAAATAAGGGTAAAAAATAAGCAACATGTTCATAATGATAGAAATTAAATAAAAGATCTTTGAACTTGAAAAGATTAAGTTTCATAAAAAAATAAGAAGTGTCCATTATGGTATTTTAAGAGATTGTAATTTCATCAATTATGCTTTCAGAAAAATAACATTTTCTACACTTTCGTGTCTGGTGAAAACTAACTAAGGAAAACATTTTGTTTGCTTTATATAACTTCATCTTTTATTCCTGATGTTTATTTATAATAAGGTAAGGGTGTTGAGAAAAAGAAAATTCACTAAGTTTGGCTACAGGTATCATAATCCTCGCTAACCTTTAAAGTTTCTCCTCAAATTGCTGAATAATAAAAACACCCAAGATTTAGTATGATTATAGATCCTATTAGCATTTACCTCTCTTAATGCCTCTTCTTTGCTTTTCACTAGTCAGCTGCTTTTATCTAGACTAGTCCAATTCCTGCTTTAAAACCAATGGTATGAACTGGCCATGGGCTTTTTAGTTTATTTTGTTTTATTTTATATTTTTTACTGGCATTTCAAAACTAAAAATGTAATCAGAGCTGTCTTATTTATTTTCACCTTACGGGAATTCAGCAGACCAATTTAAAAAAGGAAAGAAAAAAAGTGAAAGTATATCAAAATAACATAAACCTGCAAATACTTAGTTCCATTAATTAGTATGAGATATAATTTCATCATCTAATTGATTGATATTAAGTACTTTTCCTAATTGGAGATAGTAACACATATCATAATGTCCTGGCACATCTTAAAATGACTCTTTCACAGGCTTTATAATATTCACTACGAGAATACTTTTCTTAAATGTTATAGATCTATTAGCCCAGTTTGCTTTGACCTTTTATTTTTTCAGTTTCTGTAAAAAGAAATCTGTTTGGCTTCCCAGAGGAACAATTTCAAGTACTAAGAAGTAAATATAATATTGACAAATAAACTCTCAACCAGCAAGATTAAAATAATAATTTTCAGATACGCATCTGTCATTGGGGTAACAAATATTGGATAAGATCTCTGTGTTAGATCTTTGATATTTTTTGGTCACTCATTTTTCATTCTGTCCCATCTAAACAGCATGTGGATTTCCTTTTGTATAATTCTCACTTCCATGTGTATGGGATGGTAAATTTTTCCACTATAGATGCCAAAGAACCAGATAGATATTTTTTTCACTTAGAACAAAGTCAGAAGTCAATCAGATAACTAGGGTCAGTCAATTAAATGCTCTCTTGGGTCTTTGAATGTTAAGCAATTCACATACTAAATAATGTTTAGATTTCTTTTCATTAGGTTGGAGCCCTGGCAAGCTTGCTTCTGCTATGACAAAATTTTGGTGGGTTTTGTTTTAAACTTTTATTTTAGGTTTGAGAATATGTGTGGGTTTCTTACATAGGTAAACTTGTGTCATGGGGATTTTTTGTACAGATCATTTCATCACCCAGGAATTAAGCCCAATACCCAATAGTTATCTTTTTTGCTCTTCCCTCCTACCACCCTCCACCCTCAAATACACCCCAGTGTCTGTTGTTTCCTTCTTTGGGTTCATAAGTTCTCATCATTTAGCTTCCATTTATGAGTGAAAACATGCAGTATTTGGTTTTCTGTTGCTGCATTAGTTTGCTAACAATAATAGCTTCCAGCTTCATCCATGTTCCTGCAAAAGACATCTCATTCTTTTTTATGGTGCATAGTATTCCACAGTGTATATGTACCACATTTTCTTTATCTGATCTGTCACTGATGAGCATTTAGGTTGATTTCATTTATTTGCTATAGTGTGAATAGTGTTGCATTGAACATTCATGTGCATGTGTCCTTATGGTAGAATGATTTTTACCAGAATATATATCTAGTAAGGGGTTGCTGGGTCATATGGTAGTTCTGCTTTTAGCTCTTTGAGCAATCATTATACTTCTTTCCACCAAGGTTGAACTAATTTACATTCTGACCAACATTGTATAAATGCTCCTTCTCTTCACAAACTCATCAGCATCTGTTATTTTTTGACTTTTTAATAATAGACACTCTGATTAGGGTTAAATAGTATCCCGTTGTTGTTTTGATTTGAATTTCTCTAATGATCAGTGATATTGACCTTTTTATATGCTTTTAAGCCACATGTATGTCTTTTTCCTTTTTTTCTTTGTTTGTTTGTTTTTGTTTTCGAGATAGAGTCTTGCTCCATTACCAGACTGGAAAGCAATGGTGTGACCTTGACTCAGGGCAACCTTTGCCTCCTGAGTTCAAGTGATTCTTCTGCCTCAGCCTCCTGAGTAGCTGGGACTACAGGTGTGCACCACGACACCCAGCTAATGTTTGTATTTTAGTAGACATGGGGTTTCACCATTTTGACCAGGATGTTCTTGATCTCTTGACGTTGTGATCTGCCTGTGTCAGGCTCCCAAAGTGCTGGGATTACAGGCGTGAGCCATCACGCCTGACCATGTATGTCTTTTTTTGAGAATTATCTATCTGTTCATATCCTTTGCCTACATTTTAATGAGGTTTTTCTTTTTTCCTCCTGTAAATTTAAATTCTTTGTAGATTCTGGATATTAGACCTTTGTCAGATGCATAGTTTGCAAAATTGTCTCCTCTTCCGTAGGTTGTCTGTTTTTCCTGTTGATAGTTTCCTTGGCTGTGCAGAAGCTCCTAAGTTTAATTAGATCACACTTACAATTTTTGCTTTTGGTATCTGTTATAAAATCTTTGTCAGTTCCTATGTACAGGATGGCATTGCCTAGGTTGTCTTTCAGAGCTTTTATAGTTCTGAGTTTCACATTTCAGTTTTTAATCTAATTTTTGTTGATTTTTGTTTATGGTGTAAGGAAGGGGTCCAGCTTCAGTCTTCTGCACATGGCTAAGCAGTTATCCTGGCACCATTTATTGAATAGGGACTTTTCCTCAATGCTTGTTTTTGTCAACTTTGTCAAAGATTGAATGCCCATAGGTTTGAAGCCATGTTTCTGGGCCATCAATTCTGTTCATTGGTCTATATGCCTGTTTCCATATTAGTACCATGCTGTTCTGATTACTGTTGCCCTGTAATAGAGTTTGAAGTCAGGTAACATGATGCCTCTAGCTTTGTTCTTTTTGCTTAGGAGTGCCTTGGCTATTCAGGCTCTTTTTTGGTTCCATATGCATTTTCAAATAGTTTTTTTCCTACTTCTGTGAATAATGTCATTAACAGTTTGATAGTAGTAGCACTGAATCTGTAAAATGCTTTGGGCAGTATGGCCATTTTAATGATATTGATTCTTCCTATCCATGAGCATAGGATGTTTTTCAATTTGTGTGTTTCTTCTATGATTTCCTGGAGCAGTGTTTTGCAATTCTCATTGCAGAGATGTTTCATCTCCCTGGTTAGCTGTATTCCTAGGTATTTTATTTTTGTGGCAACTGTGAATGGGATTGCCTTTCTGATTTGGCTTTTGGCTTGGCTGTTGCTGGTGTATAGGAATGCCAGTGATTTTTGTACAACGATTTTGTATCCTGAAATCTTGCTGAGGTTATCAGCTGATGGAGGTTTTAGGCCAAGACTATGCAGTTTTCTATTTATATACAGAATCATGTTGTCTGCAAACAAGGATATTTTGACTTCTTTTCTTCCTATTTGCCCTTTATTTTTTTCTCTTACCTAATTGCTCTGGCTAGAACATACAATACAATGTTGCATAAGAATGATGAAAGGGCATCCTTGCCTTGTGTAGGGTTTCATAGGGAATGCTTCCATCTTTCACCCATTTAGTAAGATGTTAGCTATGGGTTTGTATGACAGTATTTTTTGAATGTTCTATTGTTCTCTTCACTTTGCTTTTGTTCTTGCCCCTGGTTTTATGGTCATTGATAAAATTTTTTAGAACTCTACTATCCTCCCTTTTTCCCCAAAATGTTAGCCAAAGCCAGCTCTTGCAACCAAATAACATTAAATGAATCAGAAATGAGTGTAACAGAATAGGATACAGGCAACACACCTCAGCAAAATATGCCATATTTGCAATTATCTGTTCATGTGTAAGTAAAAGAATGTTTTATTGTTTCATTTATTTTCTAAAATTAAAACTAATAGGACAAAGCACAATAGTAAAAAAAATTGAATATTCAAAATCAAAGGAACACAAGATAAAGTAGCAACTTATAGTAGGCAGTGGTGAATAACTTGAAGAAGTTGAGAATGGTAAGTCCCTAAGGACACAGATAAGAAGTCACTAAACATGCTGAAATGGTCTCTCAAGCTTTATAGTATGAAGATGAGATTTGTGAAAACAAAAGGAAATCTGATTACTATCTACTGGTTTGTCATATTATAATATTAAACTTACAGCCTACAAAATTACTACCTTGAGGTGGTTTTTTCCAGTTCTGTGAAGAAGGTCATTGGTAGCTTGATGGGGATAGCATTGAATCTGTAAATTACTTTGGGTAGCATGGCCATTTTCACGATATTGATTCTTCCTAACCATGAACATGGAATGTTTCTCCATCTGTTTGTGTCCTCTCTTATTTCGTTGAGCAGTGGCTTGTAGTTCTCCTTGAAGAGGTCCTTTACGTTCCTTGTTAGTTGTATTCCTAGGTATTTTATTCTCTTTGTGGCAATTGTGAATGGAAGTTTGTTCTTGATTTGGCCCTCTTTAAGTCTGTTATTGGTGTATAGGAATGCATGTGATTTTTGCACATTGATTTTGTATCCTGAGACTTTCCTGAACTTGCTTATCAGTTTCAGGAGATTTGGGGCTGAGATGATGGGGTCTTCTAGATACAATCATGTCATCTGCAAATAGAGACAATTTGACTTCCTCCTTTCCTATTTGAATGCCCTTTATTTCTTTTTCTTGCCTGATTGCTCTGGCTAGAACTTCTAGTACTATATTGAATAGAAGTGGTGAGAGAGGGCATCCTTGTCTGGTGACACATTTCAAGGGGAATGCTTCCAGTTTTTGCCCATTCAGTATGATATTGGCTGTTGGTTTGTCATAAATAGCTTTTATTGTTTTGAGATACCTTTCATCAGTACCTAGCTTACTGAGGGTTTTTAGCATAAAGGGCTGTTGAATTTTGTCAAAGGTCTTCTCTGCATCAATTGAGATAATCATGTGGTTTTTGTCTTTGGCTCTGTTTATGACCACCTTAAACTTCATATGGAACCAAAAGAGAGCCCACATAGACAAGTCAATTCTAAGCAAAAAGAACAAAGCGGGAGGCATCACACTACTGGACATCAAACTATACTACAAGGCTACAGTAATCAAAACAGCATGGTACTGGTACCAAAACAGAGATACAGACAAATGGAACAGAACAGAGGTCTCAAAGGCAACACAACATATCTACAACCATCTGATCTTTGACAAACCAGACAAAAACAAGCAATGGGGAAAGGATTCCCTGTTCAATAAATGGTGTTGGGAAAGCTGGCTAGCCATGTGCAGAAAGCAGAAACTGGGCCCCTTCCTGACACCTTACACTAAAATTAACTCCAGATGGATTAAAGACTTAAACATAAGACCTAACACCATAAAAACCCTAGAAGAAAATCTAGGCAAAACCATTCAGGACATAGGTGTAGGCAAGGACTTCATGACCAAAACACCAAAAGCATTGACAACAAAAGCCAAAATAGACAAATGGGACCTAATCAAACTCCAAAGCTTCTGCACAGCAAAAGAAACAGTCATTAGAGCGAATCGGCAACCAACAGAATGGGAAAAAATTTTTGCAGTTTACCCATCTGACAAAGGGCTGATATCCAGAATCTACAAAGAACTAAAACAGATTTACAAGAAAAAAACTAACAAGCCCATTCAAAAGTGGGCAAAGGATATGAACAGACACTTTACAAAAGAAGACATACATGAGGCCAACAAACATATGAAGAAATGCTCATCATCACTGGTCATCAGAGAAATGCAAATCAAAACTACATTGAGATACCATCTCATGCCAGTTAGAATGGCGATCATTAAAAAATCTAGAGACAACAGAGCTGGAGAGGATGTGGAGAAATAGGAACACTTTTGCACTGTTGGTGGGAGTGTAAATTAGTTCAACCATTGTGGAAGACAGTGTGGTGATTCCTCAAGGACCTAGAAATAGAAATTCCATTTGACCCAGCAATCCCATTACTGGGTATATATCCAAAGGATTACAAATCGTTCTACTATAAGGACACGTGCACACGAATGTTCATTGCAGCACTGTTTACAATAGCAAAGACCTGGAACCAACCCAAATGCCCATCGACGATAGACTGGATAGGGAAAATGTGGCACATATACACCACGGAATATTATGCAGCCATCAAAAACGATGAGTTTGTGTCCTTTTTAGGGACATAGATGAACCTGGAAACGATCATTCTCAGCAAACTGACAGAAGAGCAGAAGATCAAACACCGCATGTTCTCACTCATAGGCAGGTGTTGAACAATGAGAACACATGGATACAGGGAGGGGGGCACTACACACTGGGGTCAGTTGGGAGGAAATAGGGGAGGGACGGTGGGGGGTGGGGAGCTGGGGAGAGATAGCAAGGGGAGAGATGCTAGATGTATGTGATGGGGAGGAAGGCAGCAAATCAAACTGCCACAGCTGTACCCATGCAACAATCTTGCATGTTCTTCACATGTACCCCAAAACCTAAAATGCAATAAAATAAATGGGAAAAAAAATTACTACCTTGATTGAGAAAGATTGAGACAACTGAAATGAGAAAATACTTTAAAATTCAAAAGAATATGAGTGACATAATTTTTAATCATTTAGAAGTAGATACCAAAAAATATCTGCAATAGAATGAGTGAGGTGGAGAGTATTATGAGAGATGACTGGAGGGCAAATTTTGCATAACTTGTGAGCAAATATTTTGACTTTGACTCTGAATGAGATGGTTTTGAGGAGACAAATCACACTACTGATTCACTCTTTAATATGATTCCTTTTGATCCTCTGTTGCAATACATGGAAGTAGGGACAGACTGAAAGTAGGGAGACCCGTTAGGAGAACTCATAAAAGATGCAATAGTGGTGTGAATTAATTTAATAGCAATAAAAATAGGGAAAAATAATTATGTCATAATATATTTGAGAGACAAAATCAGTTGCTGTTGAATTGATACATATAAGTTTTGAGTAAAAGAGGGTGATCCCAAGGTTTTGGACCTGGGAATCAACCTGAACAGAATAGTCTGCAGCTAGAAATGAGGAATTATGCTAGATTAGCTGTTTCTGCTGGTAAGTGGTACTTTAAGGTTCCATGCTGAGCTTGTTAATTTTGTAGTACTCCAGACAATCACATGACCATGACAAATAGGCAGAAGTTTCAAGATGCAGATATAAATATAGGAGTCATTAGTATATAGATCATGTAATACTAATAGCAAAACACTGCAGGACTAAGTCTCCACAGCTATCCATACGTAGAAGTTAATTATGTAGCAGTTAAGAATATCTTTGTCTATACGAATCTGAAATCCTTTACTGTGGTCAGAAACCAATTTATGTCTTTTGGATAACAAGAAATCACACAGTAGGGCATTCCCACACAGATTTGGTCACTTCAGGAAATCTGGAGAACAGACTTCCTCTTGCCTCACAAAAGTTACTCTTATCACGTGACTTTTCTCTCCAGGGTTACAAGGTGATCATTCCCATTTCAACCTCATATTGAATTCCAGCCAATAGAAGAAGAAAGAAGTGTGGGACCAAATTCAAGAAAGCAAAACTTTCTCAAAAATATCTACCAGACATTGATAAATGTCTTTCACTAAATGTATGTGTTATTTGGCCATTATTAGACTAGATCTCAAAATCTTACAAGCACAAAAATATATACTTACTATTTAAATAGAGCAACAGATTGTGCTTTTTAGGGACTTTCACTGTAATAGATACCATGGTAACCAATCTCTACCTGTTGTTAAATATTACTTCTGTTCCATCTTTTATGCTACTGCTGAAGGCATATTTTCCCATTGTCATTATGTGCCTTGTGATTATATGATATATTAATATATCCCATACAGCCACAGAAGCATTTTCCAACCTTGTAATAGAAAAGGCAGCACCCTGCTTCTTAGAAAAGAAAAAAAAAAAAAAACCAAAGCATCTATTCTTCTAAATTACATAATCTCTTTGAATTCGCTTATTTGCTTCCTTACAGCTCTCACAGGCACATGCACCATACACACACAAGCGGGAGTTAACCTTTAGACTCTAAAGAGAGGAACTATCATAACTGTAAAGGAAAATGCATCTTGTAGAAACTTGTATCTGTGAAACAAAAGAGAAAGTATTGTGTTTTTAAAATAGATTTTCTTTCCACCAATGACTCATCAAATGACCTACTTTCCAAAGAGGATATGAAGTTTTATTGGTTAAGAAAAAAATGGAAATCTTTCTAGTGCATAGAACAGTGATATTTCAAGTTGTTACATAGAAACGAAGTGGCTTTACATATTTGACAGATATATGCCAGGCATTGGAAATACACAGTTTGACTATAATTTTGAGAGAATATAATTTCTAATATCATCTTTTCGAAATGAAAATTGTTTATCCTTGAAATTTTTTCTTGATACAAATTAATCTATATTACTTTTAATACATTTAGTTGTTATGAGAAAATCCTTCATTGTTTTTCTGTATTCTACTGACATTTATAACAGAAGTTATGGTCAATAAAAATAGCAAACACTTTTTATTATGGTTAATAATAAAAACAGAAGTTATGGTTAATAAAAAAAAAAGCAAGCACTTCGTCTTTTATTACATATACATGTGTTATGCTTGAGCATCTATGATTTGATTTCAACCTTCAAAATATCCTATGTGATAGGCATTGTTGTTGTCCCCATTTTACAAATTTGGAAACTAAGGCTGAAAATCATGAAGATACTGATTCTGGATGACACAGTAATTGGTACATCTTCTATAAGAAACACTCCTTGTTATCAGAACCCTAGCTTTTAACCACTTCACTTCTGTTTTCACACCTATTTTTTGTTGTATTTATTATTATTGTTTATTTTTTGTCATGTTTCCTTGCAAACAAGCTTAATTTCTGCCACCATGGACCATTAACTCATTGTGTTGGCCTACTTCATGGCAAAAAAATGGAGCTAAGTGCAATGCACAACAATGCTTAAGATAAAACCTGCCTGAGCACCTTCTGAGTGGGAGAAAAAGTTAAGCATAAAGATAATTGTGAATGATGCAAGTCCTTATGGGCTACATTTGTCACAGTCTATCAGAGGGCACAAAATCCAGACTTGAACACGTTCAGGATGGCTTAATGGAGGAATGATGTCTAAAGTAACACATGAAAAAAGAGTTGGCATTTTCATTTTCCAGAACTCCTACTTATGCAGCATGCAGAAAATTTCCTTCCACACATATAACCTCTCTTATAAATTATTTCATTTATTATTTCTTCATTTGTACCATTTTGGTATATGTGTGACCCAATATAATGCTTGATTTCCAGAAATCAACATTAATTTCAACTCTCTCTTCCAAAATGTAATCTCAGTCTACAAGAGTCCCTGTCATAAGGGAGTAATACAATGTTATGAATATGCACCCCGCTTGCCTGAGTCCTCTTTCCCTAGAATCGCTTCCTGTTTCTTCTTCTCTCTTAAACCTCTTAAACAGATGCAACATTTCATTTCCTCTGTCCATGTAGGCATGGACATAATAAAGTTCACAATGAAGTTTCAATGATTTACCCAATCTATTTTTGAATATCATGTGATTCAAGCCCCATATTGTGCAATATTACCAGAAGAATAGATTAAAATACAAATATCTTAGTGCTGTGTTAAAGAAATATGTTAACAACTAACTTTGAAGATATTTCTATCACTTTGTTTTTCCTATAACCTTGGATGGAGTCATTGTTTACCAAATGCTCCTGCTGAAAATCCATGCAACATTTGTTTCTGTTCCTGATGCACATAACTAATTTTATTTTCCTCATTCTAATATATTTAGTGAAATTACCCCATTATCCCTTAATGCTTGTCAAAATCCCTGTGAAGCTTTCTACAAAAGTAAAGTTAAAGCTAAAAAGGATTTTAAAGTGCATTGAGACTAGATGATTATTATTTTAGACTAGTATATTTTATTTTTCAGATGAGGACAGTATGATTTAGAAATTAAATAATTTATTCATGGTCCCAGAGCTTTTACATGACAGCCCTAGAGCTGAAAGTAACTTCTGAATTTTTTTATGTAGTAAAATATTCATTACACCACCTCCCTACTCACTATTGGACCTCTTCCAAACTTGTAAAATAAAGAGAAGGATTAAGATTTCTTATACAGTTTCTAGATTTCTATCTCACTGACAATATTTTAGAATGCAATAATTCTTGCTCTATATCTAATTCTTATGGGAAGTTATCTTTGGATAACATCTGGTCAACTAACCATGAGATAAAAAACAAAAAAAGATAAATAATCTTGCTGCCATTTACAATGACATTTTAAGACAACACTGAACATAAATAATTGTTTTATTGCAGTTTTATTCAGAGCTTTAGTTCCATTTAATAGGTTTAGAGAAAGTGAATGCGTGTTACACATGTTTAGGCTATGCTAATATTCATAAACTCTCCCAATTACCTTTTGAGTACTTTTTCTTAGTATAATAATGTCCCAAAATTTATTATACTTTACTCTCAAACTCACATGTGTTCAAAATATTTACTCAGAATAATAAGAAAAATGATTTGAGAGGTATTAAATATATATTGTTAGATAAGTCACTAACTTTTCTCAGTATGAGTGTATTAGTCAGTTCTCACCTTGCTATAAATACATACCTGAGACTGGGTAATTTATTAAAAAAAAAAAAAGGTTAGATCTGCTCATAGTTCTGCAGGATGTATAGACTTCTGCTTCTAGAGAAGCCTTAGGAAACTTACAATCACGGCAAAAGATGAAAGGGAAGCAGGTACATTTTCACATGGCTAGAAGGAGACAGAAAGGAAAAAGGGAAGTGCTACACACTTTCAAAGAACCAGTGTGAGAATTCTATCATGAAAACAACAAAGAAGAAGTCCACCACCATGATTCAATTACCTCCCACCAGGCCCCTCCGACAACACTGGGAATTACAACTGAACATGAGATTTGAGTGGGGACACAGAGCCAAGTCATACCACTGTATTACATCATTTACTTAAAATAATAATAATAATGTATAAGTATGTGTGAGGATTAGGCAACAATGTAAGTGCATGTTAATTTTTGAACATATATAGAAAATATCAGGACTTATTCTTGAACAGCCAATTTCTCCTAAATTCTGTTTCTACACAAGAAACTACACAATTCTACACATTTAGTTTTTTGTTCCAGAATGTAATGTAACACCTGGAAAGCCTCCTTTCTCCATCTTCTGAAAAAGAATTCAGAAGTTCCATCACTTTAGTCCAATAGCACATTATCCAGTCCTTTATTTAGGTAATCCTTTAATTATTTTCTGTGTGTATCTCTCTCTTTGAATTAAGAGCTTCCTAATGGCTCATTTATATTGTATTTCTGTGTGTGTTTTAATGTTAAACTGCAAGAACTAGATGCCTAACAGTTTTGTAATAAGCAGACATTTTAGGTGATCTAACAATATATTTATAACCTCTTATTTCTTGCAAATGCAACTTTGTATTTAGTGCCTTCTCTACCATTTATACTGTGAAGTTAATATTTATTTCAATATTCATTTTACTTAATTATAGTTACATTTCCATTTCACCCATTAAAGCATGCAAAAACCGTAGTAGAACTAAGGAAAAGCACATGAAATTTCTTTTTTTTTTTTCTTTCTGATCCAGAAAAATTCTTTACTTTCTACATTAGTACATTCTCTGGTCTTAAGTTGCTATGAAAATTCTGTAAGCTATGGAAAGACTTTTGAAGAGTGATCAATGCAACTTGGTATACTGATCCAAAAGATTGGAAGGGTACATTAAAAACAGGTTATCATATTTTTCATCAATATGCTATTTAGCTTGTAATGTTATTTCTAAATTTTATAACTTTAAATATTTTTAATATATCCGTCAAATTATCCTTAGTCATATGAATAGTTATAGCATATTCACATATTCAGTGCTACCTCCACTTTGTTCTTTACATATATTCTCAGTTAATCTTCATAACTACCCTATGAGTTAGGTGCTAAATTATTCTCATTTTACTGATGAGAAACTAAGGCTGAAACAAGTTGGAAAAATTGACCAAATGGAAATGGCTTTAAGTGATAAAACTGGATGGAGCCAGTATTTAACTCAGGTCTCTGATTCCACATTTCAAGCTCTCAGTCACCACTTTTAATTTTCTTAAATATCAATGTAAAAAACTGTTGATTAAATGTTCTGAGAAATTTGTAAAATATATACAATCTTTTAAAATAAGGTATTTTAACTTATATTTTGTAAAAATTTAGTCTTGGCCAGGCACATTCTGTAGTGTGGCCGAGCAGGCAGATTGCTTGAGTCCAGTAGTTTGAGATCAGCCTGGCCTACACGGTGAAACCATGTGTATACAAAAAAATACAAAAATTAGGCAGATGTGGTGTGTGCCCATAGTCCCAGCTACTCAGGAGTTTGAGGTGAAAGGATAGGTTAAGCATGGGATGTTGAGGCTACAGTGAGTCATGGTTGCACCACTGCGTTCCAGTCTGGGTGATGGAGCAAGGCCATATCTCAAAAAATAATAATAATTAAATAAATAAAACTTTAATCTCCCCTCAGATGATCTTCTACACACCTACTTGTATTAAAGTTTCCTTCACTTTAATTAATTTAATACAAAATATGAAAATGGAAAATCTACAGCAAAAAGTTATGAAGTCTTTACCTTAGTAATTTCTTCAAAACTTTTACTTTTAACTTTATTTAAACCTATGTTTTAAAATACTTTACTCAGCATCCCAAGATCATCATCTTCAACTGTAGTTCATAGTAACACGGGGTTTAACAATTGAAAGAAGTTTATTGATCAGCTATGTCCACATTTCCCCTTTTGCTGTGGAGGAAAATGAAACCCTAGAGAGGTGATGAGCACACTGAGATGTACAGGAGCTGTGACTGGACCCCAACACCCCTGCTCAAGGACAGTGTGGATTTGAGATGCTGTCACTCCTTGGCTTCCCCTGGGAGATGATGGGCAGTCTCACTGAGTGTACTGAGCACTCAGTGCTAGCATGTACTCCACATTTCAGACAAGCCCCCACTCCACATTTTCAGGAAGGAGCCTCAGATTTGAAATGTCATATTCTGAAATATGACAGTAAAAGTTGGGGACCAAAACGGTAGGAAGTAACATTGATAATAACTAGGAATAGTACATTTTTAAAACTTTATTTGTAATAAGTTTTAGAGTTTTCAAAAACCTTTTGCTTTGCCTAACATTTCATGAAATCCCATAACAAATCAATGAATTAAATAGAGCATATGTTTTTATCTCATTTGTTTTTAACAAATGAGAAAACTAGGACTTTCTCCAGATAATACAACCAATAAGTTGCTTGAGCCCTAAAATGACTATGTTTACTTCCTATTCACCTCATAAATCATCTCTACTTCATATTCAGTTGCTCAAGACACAGAAATTTATTGATCCTCCTTAACCCCAGACCTTAAAGGAAGTGCCAGAATACTAAACCCTCTAATTATTAAGCAGTCCCTGAGGTACTACTCAGCCATTCATAATAGCTGCCTACTGAGTCAATTTTGCTACTTACTACCCTTCTTTCACAGATAATATTATTTAATGTGGGTACATAGTTCTTTCAAATATGCATTCCTAGTGATGGCAAAAATAAAAAATATATTGTTATGGAAAAGAGTAATAAAAATTGAGTTTCATATGACTTAGTAAGCCAGGGAAATACCACATTTTATGCTAATTGACAAAATAGAGCTTTTATGAAATTGTTGTTTTTCTTAGACATTTAGCAATGTGCTTTCTAATGAAAAGAGAACAATTAACTCCATCGTTAACTGTCCAATCATTTTTCAACTGTCTTCTATCTTACCCTCTAGGAGAAATGGTTCTACATGAATGAACTATACCCTGGTTTTAGAAGTTAAGCTGAATATTTTTGATATCTAAGAGAAGTTGGAAACGAAAATAGTAATGCTTTTTATTTGCTTCACTGGACTTTTGAAGTTTTAGTTTGTGTCTTTATATCAAGTAACAAAGTAAGGCCATAAAAATGAGAACTGCACAGTTGCATCCGAAAGGCAGCCCAATGTCAAACATACTTGCACCTGATACCAGTCATCTGGTGGACCATTCAGGGTTATTTTGGGGAAAGGAGCTGTTAAGCATCCATCATTTCCTGGCTCTATGACTCTGGCCAAGTCAGCATCTCGGTTTCTTAGTTTCTATTCTCTTGAACAAAATCTTATATGGTAACATAAGAGGGCTTTCAAACTGCCACTTTTTTGATGACAGACCTACTGCCTCTGAGAAGTTCTGTGATGCAGGGACTGGAACACAAAATAACTTCATTTGACAACCAGTTCACCTAATTACCATCTTAAGTTGCAGCTCAGTCTCTAGAACGTGGAGTCTATTCACCACAATGTAAATACATGCCTAAAATGTGGGAAAATAGATTTGAAAATAATTTAACTAACCCTCAAACACACTCAAAATATATGCTTTCCATTTTTTTTTTCTCTAACACAATGAATAAATTCATGGAAGTGAGGCTACTCTATTTCTCTTCATGTCATTTTTCTATCTACCTAAAAGGGTTGTTCTTTTAAAAAAAATTAGAATACACACAAAGTGCATAGCACAAAGCTTGAAAACAGAGCTGATTTCCAGTAAATGGAGGTTAATATTAATAGTATTCAGTGTCTTCCCACTGCTTGAGGAAAAAGTTCAAACTATCCAGAATGCTTGTTTAACCTATTTTCTCTGTATTCACTCTTTCTTGCAGTCCCATAAAAAGTCCCTCAGGAATTTGAGTCAAGATGGCCAATAGATACAACTGTGTTGCACAACACCCAGCGAGAGAGATGCAGAAATCAAGAGATCTCCTAGCTCCAATTGAGGTATCAGGTGTATTTCAATGGGTCTGGTTGGATGGTGAGCAAAGCCCAGGCAGGGCAGATTGTGGCGGGGAGGGTTGCTGCTTCACCCAGAAAGTGCATCTGACTGATGAGTCGGAGGCTCCCCCTCTGGCACTGTAGTCCAGATACAGTACTTCCCCCAAAGCCTCAGCAATACACAGAACAGGGATCTTTGCCAGTCAAGGGCTGGGAATTTCAAGTGCAGAGTTGAAAAATAATCCAGGACGGTGTCCTGGATTGGTGCACAGATCTAAGCAAACGCGTAAGCCCATAAGTTGGCCAGGAGAGTTGTGGATGGAGCAATTGCCCCCTCCCCCTGCCAGGAGAGAGAGAGGGAACTGAAAGCAGGAAGACAGATGGAGCAGCTGGGTGGGTCCCTCCCCAATGACCAGAGAGAGAGGGAGCTGAAAGCAGGGAGACAGACGGTACAGCTGGGTAGGTCCCTACCCTCTCCCACAAATCCCAGAGGGCTAAAGCACTAACTCTAGTGGGTTACACAGCCAGTGCCTCAGTCCGAGCTGAACGCTGAATGATCCAGCCCTGTGGAGGAAAGACACAACCCACCATTAAAGAGGTGGGACTAGGCTTCATGTTTTAACAAAAAACACAGGAAGCCTACATAGCAACGGGATGGTGTTCTTCACCACCCAGAAGTGCCTCCAGGTCAGCAGAAAAGGCAAACCTAACTTCCAAGTGTAAACAAAAAAGAAACAGGAAGCTTACCTAGTAACGTGAAGGAGTCCCTAGAAACCCAGTAGCACCTTGACAGGCAGACAAGCAAACTCATCAAGCAGCTCCCTGAGATCACAGGCAGGTAAATCCACGAGGATGAGGGAAAACCAGCTCAAAGAAGATAAAACCATCAAAGACCAGAACATCAATTAACTTTCAAGGGATCACAACTCCTCAACAACACAGGAACACAATATAACCGAGAAAGAGTGCAACAAATGACAGAAACAGGCTTCAGAAGGTGGACAATAACAAACTTTTCTGAGCTAAAAGAACAAGTTCTAAATAAACACAAAGAAACAAAAACACTTGAAAAAAGGTTAGATGAAATGCAACTAGAATAACCAGCTTAGAGAAGAACATAAATGACTTGATGGAGTTGAAAAACATAGCATGAAAACTATGTGAAGCAAACGCAAATTTTAATAGCCAAATCGATCAAGCAGAAGAAAGGATATCAGAGATTGAAGGTCAACTCAATGAAATAAAAAGAGAAGGAAAGATTAGAGAAAAAAGAGCAAAAAGAAATGAACAAAGCCTGCAAGAAATATGGGATTATGTGAAAAGACCTAATCTACGCTTGATTGGTGTACCTGAATATGTTAGGGAGAATGAATCCAAGCTGGAAAACATGCTCCAGGATATTATCCAGGAGAACTTCCCAAGCCTAGCAAGGCAGTCCAACATTCAAATCCAAGAAATACAGAGAACTCCACAAAGATATTCCTCAAGAAGAGCAACCCCAAGGCACATAATCGTCAGATTCACCAGGGTTGAAATGAAGGAAAAATGCTCAGGGCAGCCAGAGAGATAGGTCAGGTCACCCACAGAGGGAAGCCAATCAGACTTACAGTGGATCTCTGGGTAGAAACCCTACAAGCCAGAAGAGGGTGGGGGCCAATATTCAACATCCTTGAAGAAAAGAACTTTCAATCCAGAATCTCATATTCAGCCTAACTAAGCTTCATAAATAAAGGAGAAATAAAATCCTTCACGGAGAAGAAATTACTGACAGATTTCATCACCACCAGACCTGCCCTACAAGAGTTCCTGAAAGAAACACTAAGCATGGAAAGGATCAAGCAGCAGCCACTGCAAAAGCACACCAAATGGCAAAGTCCAAAAATGCAATAAAGAAAATGAGTCAAAATGAGCAAGAAAACCAGCAAGTAACAAAGTGGCAGGATCAAATTCACGCATAACAATATTAACATTGAATGTAAATGGCCTAAATGCCCCAATCAAAAGACACAGACTGGCAAACTGGATAAAAAGTCAAGACCCATTTGTGTGCTGTATTCAGGAAACCTACCTCACATACAAAGACACACATATACTCAAAATAAAGGGATGAGAGAAGATTTACCAGACAAATGGAGAACCAAAAAAAGCAAGGGTTGCAATCCTAGTCTCTGTTAAAATGGACATCAAACCAACAAAGATCAAGAGACAAAGAAGGGCATTACATAATGGTAAAAGGATCAATCCAACAAGAAGAGCTAACTGTCCTAAATATATACGCACCCAACACAGGAGCACCCAGATACATAAAGCAAGTTCTTAACGACCTAAAATGAGATTTAGGCTCCCACACAATAATAGTGGGAGACTTCAATATTCCACTGTCAATATTAGACAGACCAAGAAGACAGAAAATTAACAAGGACATCCAGGACTTGAATGCAGACCTGGACCAAGCGGACCTAATAGACGTATACAGAAAGCTCTACCACAAATCCACAGAATATACATTTTTCTCAGCACCACACAGCACTTACTCTAAAACTGACCAAATAATTGGAAGAAAATCACTCCTCAGCAAATGCAAAACAAAGGAAATCATAACAAACATTCTATCACACCAGAGCACAATCAGATTAGAACTCAGGGTTAAGAAACATACTCAAATCTGCACAGCCACTTGGAAACTGAACAACTTACTTCTGAATGTCGACTGGATAAACAATGAAAGGAAGGCAGAAATAAAGATGTTCTTTGAAACCAATCAGAATGAAGACACAACTTCCCAGAGTCTCTGGGACCCCTTTAAAGCAGTGTCGAGAGGGAAATTTATAGCAATAAATGCCCACATGAGAAACAAGGAAAGATCTAAAATTGACACCCTATCACCAAAATTGAAAGAACTGGAGGAGGAAGATAAAAAAAAAAAAAAACCTCAAAAGCTAGCAGAAGACAAGAAATAACTAGGATCAGAGCAGAACTGGAGGAGATAGAGACACAAAAACCCCTTCAAAAAATCAATAAATCCAGGAGCTGGTTTTTTGAAACGATAGACAGACCGCTAGCCAGACTAATAAAAAAGAAAAGAGAGAAGAATCAAATAGATGCAATAAAAAACGATAAAGGGGATATCACCACTAATCCCACAGAAATACGAACTACCATCAGAGATTACTACAAACAGCTCTTACATAAACCAGTAAACCAGGAAGAAATGGATAAATTCCTGGACACTTATACCCTACCAAGACTAAACCAAGAGGAGGTTGAAACCCTGAATAGGCCAATAACAAGGGCTAAAGATGAGGCAGCAATCAATAGCCTACCAACCAAAAAAAGTCCATGTCCAGATGGGTTCACAGCAGGATTCTACCAGACATACAAAGAGGAGCTGGTTCCATTCCTTCTGAAACTATATCAAACAATACAAAAAGAGGGAATCCTCCCTAACACATTTTATGAGACCAATATCATCCTGATACCAAAACCAGGAAGAGAATCAACTGAAAAAGAAACTTCAGGCTAATATCCATGATGAACATCGATACAAACATCTTCAATAAAATACTGGCAAACCAAATGCACCAGCACATCAAAAAGCTTATTCATCACAATAAAGTAGGCTTCATCCCGGGGATGCATAAGCAAGTCCATAAATACAATCCATCACATAAATGGAACCAAAGACAAAAACCACATGATTATCTCAATAGAGGCAGAGAAGGCCTTAGACAAAATTCATAGCCCTTCATGCTGAAAACTCTCAATAAACTAGGTATCAACAGAACATATAATAAAATAATAAAAGCTATTTATGACAAACCAACAGCCAATATCATACTGAATGGGCAAAAGCTGGAAGCATTCCCTTTGAAATCTGGCAATAAACAAGGATGCCCTCTCTCAGCACTCCTATTTAACATAGTATTGGAAGTTCTAGCCACAGCAATCAGGCAAGAAAAAAGTATATCCAATTAGGAAAAGAGGAAGTCAAACTGTCTCTATTTGCAGACAACACGATTATATACTTAGAAAACCCCATCATCTCAGCCCAAAATCTTCTCAAACTGATAAACAACTTCAGCAAAGTCTCAGAATACAAAATCAATGTGCAGAAATCACAAGCATTCCTATATACCAATAACAGACAAACAGAGAGCCAAATCAAGAGGGAACTCCCATTCACAATTGCTACAAAGAGAATAAAATACCTAGGAATACAACTAACAAAGGTTTTAAAGGACCTCTTCAAGGAGAACTACTAACCACTGCTCAACAAAATAATAGAGAACACAAACAGATGGAAAAACATTCCATGTTCATGGTTAGGAAGAATCAATATCATGAAAATGGCCATACTGCCCAAAGCAATTTATAGATTCAGTGCTATCCCCATCAAGTTACCAATGACCTTCTTCACAGAACTGGAAAAAACCACTTTAAACTTCATATGGAATCACAAGAGATCCCTCACAGCCAAGACAATCCTAAGCAAAAAGAACAAAACCAGAGGCATCACACTGCCAGACTTCAAACTATACTACAAGCCTACATTAATTGAAACAGCATAGTACTGGTACCAAAACAGAGACACAGACCAATGGAACAGAACAGAGGCCTCAGAAGCAACACCACATATCTACAACCATCTGATCTTTGACAAACCTGATAAAAAACAAGCAATGGGAAAAGGACTCCATGTTTTACAAATGGTGTTGCGAAAACTGGCTAGTAATGTACAGAAAGCAGAAGCTGGACCCCTTCCTGTCACCTTATACAAAAATTAACTCCAGATGGATTAAACATTTAAAGATAAAATCTAATATCATAAAAACACTAGGAGAAAACACAGGCAAAACCATCCAGGACATAGGCATAGGCAAGGACTTCATGACTAAAACACCAAAAGCAATGGCAACAAAAGCCAGGATAGACAAATGGGATCTAATTAAAATTCAGAGCTGCTGTACAGCAAAAAAAAAACCCCATAATTAGAGTGAACCAGCAACCAACAGAATGGGAAAAAAATTTTGCAGTCTACCTATCTGACAAAGGACTAATATACAGAATCTACAAAGAACTAAAACAGATATATAAGAAAAAAACAAACAACCCCATTCAAAAGTGGGTGAAGGATATGAACAGACACTTCTTAACAGGAAACTTATATGAGGTCAATAAACATATAACAAAATGCTCATCATCGCTGGTCATTAGAGAAATGAAATCAAAACCACATTGAGATACCATTTCACACCAGTTAGAATGGCGATCATTAAAAAATCTGGAGACAAGAGATGCTGGAGAGGATGTGGAGAAATAGGAGCACTTACACAGTTGGTGGGGTTGTAAATTAGTTCAACCATTGTGGAAGGGAGTGTGGCGATTTCTCAAGGATCTAGAAATAGAAATTCCATTTGACCCAGCAATCCCATTACTGGGTATACACCCAAAGAACTATAAATTGTTCTACTATAAAGACACATATACACATATGTTCATTGCAGCCCTGTGTACAATAGCAAAGACCTGGAACTGACCCAAATGCCCATCAATGATAGACTGGACAAAAAAAACATGGCACATACACACCATGGAATACTATGCACCCATAAAAAACGATGAGTTCGTGTCCTTTGTAGGGATTTGGATGAATCTGGAAACCATCATTCTCAGCAAACTGACACAAGAACAGAAAACCAAACACCACATATTCTCACTCATAGGTGGGTGTTGAACAATGAGAACACTTGGACTCAGAGAGAGGAGCATGACATGCTTTGGTCAGTTGGGGGCGGGGGGTAGGGGAGGGAAAGTGGGGGGGGGGAGGTTGGGGAGGGATAAAATGGGGAGAAATTCCAGCTATAGTCAAAGGGGGAATAGGGGCAGCAAACCACCTGGTTATGTATGCAACAACCCTGTATGACCTGCACATATACCCCAGAGCCTAAATTTTTTTTAAAAAGTCCCTCAAATACTAGAGTCTTTACCATTCTGAATCCATTTATGTATTTGAGACTTTTCATTATTGCTCACTTCATATAAAATGCTGCCAACACAACTCACACCACTTGCATAAAGGTGCTCCTGCCTCAAGTTGCTTGTTCTTTAAATCTTTATGTTCCTCATATATCTGTGTCATATACTTGGCACTCCCTTTATTATTGAACTTGGGCTTGTACATTATTTGCTATAGGAAGGTGTTTTTTCCCCTGAAAGTAGGTATGTCATGTCTTACTATTCTGTCTCATACAACAAAATTGCTTTTAAATAAGGTATGGGTATAAGTGAAATTATTATTACCATCACTACTATCGCCACCACTACCACAGTCACTACTATGAAGTTCAGGTTGATTTTCTAAACACCACTTATGATAATGTTTGCCCATAATAAGCTTATGTTAAATATGACATTGATTAGGGTTCAATTTCTCAATTAGGAAGCAGCATGTATTTTTCAATTTCCCCAAACTACAATTTCTCAATTAGGAAGCAGCATGTATTTTTCAATTTCCCCAAACTACTAAAAAAAGTATATATTTGTAAGAATTCCAAATTAAATGTATGCCTTAGATAACACTGAGCTATCACAAAGAATATCTAAAGCTTTTTCTTTATAAAATGTAAATTCATTAAAAAAAAAACATGCTAAGCTCATAAAAGCAAAACTTCAGACACTAGACCACATTCCTGAGTAAACAAAGTGTCTTTTTCTCATCTTTGTTTACAGCAAGCAATTCTAGACTAAACTCTGTTGAGTAAGAAGATATTGATGGTCTTTTGCTGTACACAAATCCTACATTTACTGTAAACACAATGAGGGAGGTAGGAAGTAACATCACCAAAAACTACACAAAAAAGTATACTGACCACTACATATTTTGAACAAATCAGATAATTTGATTAACAAATGTTAAAGACATTTTTACATCCAATGAGATAGGCTAAATAAAAATGATATAACATCATTTCTGACTTTGCAATATCAACTGATACACAGATTTAATTCTCAACCAGAAACAGAAGCTCATTTAGAAGTTCTGCTTTAAAAAATAACAACTATGTTTGTATATACAATTAGTAAATGACCTACAGTACCATCCAGAGTCATTTGAGTTTTGATATTTTGAAGCTAAGGAAAGGAGTTAGTTTGTACAAGGTTTCCCCTGACAGAATGAGATACAAGGAATGCTATTGTGAAATCCAGATATTTATTTGGCTTTTGCACAAAATTGAGACAAGTTAGAGAAAGATATTAATAATGGCTTTATACCTAAAAAGTGCACACGCTTAAATAATTTGCTGTTGCTCAATATTTGTAAAAGAAAAAGAAGCAAAACATACTTTACTATGAAAGTATGATACAGAAGTCTTATAGGTAAACACATATGTGAGTGAATAAATCTATATAATGCTGGTGCAACTAAAAGGAAACAAAATCTCAAAACCCACAAAGATATCTAATATATTACTATTTTTGAAAGATTTATTATTATTTTGATACTGTGAACAAACCCAAATTATTCATCACTGTTGAAACACACATCAAATATTGAATTGCTTGATTTTTTTTTGATCATGTGCTAATTTTGATATCAACAACATTTTTTCCAAAAAGTAATGCAAATGGGCATTGCTGTCAGTGACTTAATATCCCAGTCTTGACCATTTCTCTGATAAAAACACCAATTCTCAAGTTACCTGCCTGCAGTACAGAGTTCATGACTCTTCCCCTGAAAAATAAAACTGCTGCAAGTTTTTCTGATATCAAAGACTGGGAAGCATCTGGGGGCTTCTTTCTTGTTTTTAACAGTGAAATTGTTCAATATCACCTGACTTTTTCAAAAACCCCATATGCTAATATTACATGTACAATTTAAAAAAGGAGAGTAAGCCTAAAGTAAAAAGAAGAGAAAAAGAAATGAGAGATGTTACAGTTTAACATAATTTGTAACACAATGTAAATATCAGAATACTTCTATTAAAAATTAGCTGTATTTTACATGTATACTATTTTAAGAGAGTATCTATTATATATCCAAACAAGAGAAGTAAAGGTTGATAATAAATTAGTCACACAGACTGGTTTCATACAATTTCCCCACTTTTAAATGCTACCTAGAAAGAGAAAATATACCTTCTTAATGTTTCAGCTTACAAAATTTAGTGTTGATATTTCAAATTTAGTAATCAAATAAGGAGAATTTATGATGAAAGAAAACTTCGATACAGAGTTTTTTAGATTAAGATATTCACTAGTGGTTAACCAAAATACATAAATTTTAAAAGATACTGTCAAATCACAGCTTTATATAAACCAATAAAACAGCAAGTTAAATAATTATGCAAAATCATCTAACATAAACTAATTCATTACTCAATTCTGTTAATCCTATCATAGTCAAACATTATTACAACTCTGGCAAACAATAAATTATTTTCTCTTTGCCTTCAAGTTAGCTCTAAGTTTTAGAAAATTAGAGGTCTCTTGTTTCCTAAGTTTGTGTAAATCCTATAGAAATTTAAATGTTCCAACTGGGTGTGATGGCTCATGCCTATAATCCCAGTACAATAGGAGGCCAAGACAGTGGATCATGGAGAGGCCAAGACAGTGGATCAAGACCAGCCTGGACAACGTGGCGCAATCCCACTTTCACACACACACACAAAAAGAAAATACAAAAATTAGTCAGACATGGTGGCTCACACCTGTAGTCCCAGCTACTCAGGAGGTGGAGATGGGAGGATCGCTTGAGCCCAGGAGGTGGAGGCTGCAGAGAGCCGAGAGAACCACTGCACTCTGGCCTGAGTGAGGGTGAAAGACTGAGACTCTGTCTCAGAAAATAAATAAATAAATAAACAAACAAACAAACAAATAAATAAGTAAAAAATAAATTTTCCTAACAAATAATAAATTTTTAAATTCCAAAGTATTCTTAAAATTTTCCAGGCATCACATTATGTTAATATGCTTGATGCGAAATGCAGAAGGATGAGGTTTACATGATAAAATAATTTTCAATTTTTTCTCCTATTAGGCTTATTTTTAAAAATTAAATTTGCATTTTTATTTAATTTTATTTAAATTAAGATGCCCCAAGAAATATATTCATGAAGAAACATTTTCCAGAAACCAAGCAAGAAGCATCCAAGTAGACGAAAGTGAGCTATGTTTGACAAACCGATGAAAATTAATATTTTAAGCAATTTTTGAAAAGCATGTCTAAATGAAACAAAATAGGATCTCTTGAGCATTTTAGAAACTGTAACAATTACAAAAAAATCAATTCACCCCTGACATATTACAATATACCATTTTCATAAATATTTAATTACGTGCATATGTTTCTCTTCCAATAAACTTACTGAAGTAGTAACAATAGAAAACTAGCAGATTTATGTGGAAACTTCTTCATGCTTTTCTACACACCACCCAGTAACAATCTACACCAAGCTTTAGGAAATTAGATTAAATATGTTGACAACTAGATAAATCATCTGCAAATTATTGAGACATAGTATTATTTTAAAAACAAAAAAGAAAAGAAAAGGAAAACTTTTTAAACATCTGTCCACAATCAACAAACCTGTAGCCAAGTAGAATGTCATGGCATTTATTTCCTTACTGCTCATCTATGTCTTTTGGACAGTGATATAAATATTTGCATGTTTTACTTGTTTGCTTAGCTAGATATTGAATAGCGTTTAGAAGCAAATGAAATAAATAAATTTTGAAATTTTAAAATTATGTAATTGAATACACAAGTTACTTTTGTTATTTCTTCATTAAACATAAAATCAAACAACCAAGGTGTACAAACTCAAATAATTTTTATCTTGTTTGAGAGAAACTGAGACTCGACTCTGGCTGCACTAAGAAGGATTTTTAAATGTTGTCACTGAGCCAAAGCAACGCCAGAACAGCTCTGTCTGTAGTCTCAGGCCAGGGAACATTTTCCATTCCATAACTCATTCCCCAGATGCATGATCATACCTCATATACACAGAAAACAGAACAATAAGCCCTTAAATCTGCTTGTGGGCAGTTTTTCACAAGGGCAAGTTTACAGGAGAGCATGTCTGCTTAAAGAATTATTCCTTTGTTTTCCCCGCTTGTTCTCAAATTATCCATTTCCAATAGCACTAAAATGTGTGGAAAATATCCCTCAGATGGTCAGTTTATTTGGAAACCACTTAACCTGTGTTTGGACATTAAGTTTTCACAGGCTCAAAATTCAAGTGTACTTTAGTATGTTATATTATTTTGTTTGTTTTTCTCCATACACATTTTTTTTTTTTTCTGGTTGGACATTCCTCCACCAGCAAATGGGAGCTTTCTATCTATTGCTGTTATGTTGTAGCTAACTTGAGTCCAAATTAAAAAAAAAAAAAAAGTATTTTCTTTTAATTTCTTAAATTAATACTGTAAAAAATGAGTAACTTTATCACAGTCTCATGGGTAGACTGTGCTCTCAGGGCCATTCAGGCATTCCGGGACTTTCGTCAATGTGTTTCTGGAAAGGATACATATGAAATAATCCAGATCAACATCCAGGGTTCTTAGAGCAGCCTCCACTTAGACTAGCAGAAATCATTTCTGCCACAGAAGACATATTTTCTAGATTTATAAAAAGCTTTATAAATAAAATTTTGTTATCAGAATTTTAGTACAAAATTTTGTTGTACTTATGTCAAATCCACAAAGAACCCAGCCTCTGCAATAAAGAATGATACCTTTTGAGAAATTTTGAATGTAATTGAGGATCAACCATATTATAGAACTGTGTGGTTTCTACTCACAAAGAATATAAAGTGAATGCTGCCCTTCTTCAGCTGTGCAACACATTGATACTAAATTATATTTTTTCAGTAAGTAATTTGCAAATACATAGCAGCGGTTTCCTCTCAATCACTGTGGTCTTTTTATGCATTAAACTGTTTTGAAAATGCATAGCCTCTTCCAAGTTATGCTTGATACCATTACATTTTGAAGTCAAAACGCCACATTTCAGTGAAGTTTCCAGTTAAAGTTATCAATAGGGATATGTGTGTGTATATATATAATGTGTGTATATATAATATATATATTTAGTAATAGCAATAAATTTTGTGATAATATATATTAACATGAGGCACTTAGCATCATGTACTACTATATGAAAATAGCTTTAAAATGCTGTCTAGGGTATAAGCAGGTGTATATATAATGACCACAGGGCCCAGAGGGCAAGCAGATTTTGGCATGATAGAAACTGAGCTCAAGTAAATCATTTGAAAGCTTTACAGTTTTTTCACTTTGTTCCTCAGGATTCAAATTGTAGTTGAACTAATTAAGTATGCTGATAAATGTTTATGCAAATTAATTATCAAAAATTATAAATAATCAAAATGGCCCAAATTGTCCTGTCAAACCCCATTGACAGTCTCTGACTCCAAGACATTTATATTTAAAATATAAAACAGAGACGCTTAAAGGCTGAAGTCAAGTGTCAATGTCATTGAATTAAATATAGATGTCCTCTAGGTTGCATCAATGCCCACTCTGACATGCCTATGAGGAATAATTCTCTCACTTGACTAACCCCATATCTAGATATGTTTTGTCCAAAACACAGATCCTAAACCACTCAGAAAGACATTGCTTTCTTTTTGAACAGGTTCCAGCAGAGATTTTTAGTTTTAATTCTCTCCGCTCTCCCAAATCCAAGATAAAGATAACCATAAGTTCTTGTTTGTACAGGACAGTTCCTGGTTTCACCTGCTGTCCTGACATCATTGTTAATAATGTTCCTTTAAATTCCTAAAAGCTTCCTCATTTAAATAATAACATTTTAGGTGCTTTGTTAAGGTATGATTGACATGCTAAAGCTATAAACATTTAGCGTAAAAAACATAATGTGTTGGGAGATAGGTATATACCTGAGAAGCCATTAGACCATCATCATTATCAATGACATAAACTTATCTAATATCTTCAAAAATTTCCCCCAGTCCCATTTATTGCTGTTTCTAAAAATAAATTTATTTTTTTCTTTTTAGGGTATGAGCACTTCACATAAGCTCTATCCTCTTTTAAGCATTTAATACAGTATTATTAATTATACTTTTTAAAGTATTTAATACAGTATTAATTATAATATTGTTAATCACCAGGCATGTAATCTATGTTGTACAGTAGAGCTCCGGATGTTTATTTTACATAACTGAAACTTTGTACCTTTTTGCCCATACCCTCAATTTCCCCTTCCTTTCAACCCCTTGTAATCACCTTTCTACTCTCTGCTTATGTGTGTTTTGTTATTTTAGATTTCACATATAAGGGAAGTCATGCGGTATCTGTCTCTCTGTCGCTGGTTTATTTCACTTAGCACAATGTCCTCAAGATTCATTCATGTTATCAGAAATGGCACAATTTCTTGCCTTTTTAAGTAGATAAGAAATTACTTTGGAACAATATATCTCACACCCCTCCTTGATTATTTTTACCTTTGTGCTTTTGCATGTTTTGTTTCAATCCTTTTCTCTGTGAAATTCTTTCTGATGTCCTTAACCTTCTACTCCTGAAATCAGAGCTAAGCGGTGAATTAGTGGACACTGGTGAATATGTGATGTTTGTGTTTGCCCAGCGCTGCCCCACAGGCTTCTTCTGTAATAGTATCCAAAATATCCTTGGTGAGTCCTTGCTTTCTTCAGTCCATTTGATCATGTCTCTAGATACAGGGCTGAGCAAATGATCCAGGCCTGATTATCTGGAACATCCAGGCTATAATGAGTAGCTCAGGTTGGGTATGTGATTCAAACAGCAACAATTAGGGTAGTCCCAGGATTCCTAGCTGTCTTCTGCCCACACCAAAGGAAAACCTACTTTGAATGGAGCAATTCTTCTCTAAGTATAATCTTTGGACCAGCAGTACCATAACTTGTTAGGTATGCAAATTATCAGGCCTGATTCTAGATATATTGAAACGAAAACTATGGAAATGGAATGCAACAATCTACATATGTTGCTTATATTTTTGCTGACGTTACTTTACTTGGAGACTCTCTCTGCTTGCAAGGTTCTTTCCCCTTTGCTGGATGTTTGAGTTTGGTTCTTTCTTTGAGAACCACATCAAAAGTTTCCTTTTTCAAGAAACCATTTTTAAATTTTTTTTTATTATTGTCTTCAAATATTATTCTTACTTTATACCTGCAATTTTCAATCTTTAATGTGGCGTGTCCTGTAGTAGTATTATTTGTATTCATACCTCATTTACCCTATCAGCTTAAAGGTATCCAAAAAGCAAAAGACAGGCCTTTCTGTGATTGAATCTGCAATCATAGGTATTGATGAATAAATAGACGACTGATTATCTCTTGTTTAAAAGATATTAAGGTGGATGGATTAATAAAAGAGCTAAAAAGAACTTTCTCTAACACAAAGTAATTTGCAATTCTTTTAAACATCTTAGTGTTCTTTTCTAATGTTCCTTAGAGATTGATAATTTATAAGACTACTTAATGCATTTAGCTCCTGAAATTAGTTTATATTTTTAGGTTATTAGATAATGGAGTTTTATCTTGCATTTCACATAAATGGTTATGATATTATGGGCCTTTCAGAAGCTGAAACAGAAAGAGACTTGGACAAGAAATGTTTAAAACTGAGGTTGACTCCAAGAATAAGCTATTAGATGCATGGACAAAGCACCCAACTCCTCTGTATCTCAGTTTCTCATCAACAAATTAACACATATCTATTTATATCTGTATTATCAAGTGCCTAATGAACAAGGCAAGCTACCACATGTTGAAATTTACATTACTGAGCAAATAAATATGTACACATACAGACACATGCACAATAGTTGTATAGTTTCCCTATAATTGGATATATCTGCAGTTGCATTAAATATTGGAATTGAATTCTATTGATAATTGAGTAACTATATCATAGAGCTGCAGTGATTAGGATAGATCAAGTTACATGCAGCAGTTTAGAAAGAATATTGAGTGAGAAGTCCTCTTTCTAACACCCAAACTATTTTGCTTAAATTAAAAGCAACAGGAATAATAAAATAAAAGGGGCTGGAAACCATTGAGAATCAAAGTATTGTGTGGGTTGTGTAACAAAAGTTGCACTCTGTCTAAAATTACCAAAGGATCCAGGGTGTCTTTCTCTGGATGACCTGGACCAATAACAATATTAATGTGCTTTCATATATGTTGGTATATATTAGGAATTAAGAATATAAATATAAATATAATTTGGAAATTAGCTTACATATTTCAGATATAAATGAATATGAAATATCAATCTTGAATGATGATCTTGGGAATTAACAGCTGGTGGCATAAAAAACATGAAGCCAGGTGCAATGGCTTATACCTGTTAACACAGCATTTTGGGATGCTGAGGTGGGAGGTTTGCTTGTGTCCAGGAGTTCAAGACCAGCCTGGGCAACATGGCAAGACTTTGTCTCCAGCAAAAAAAAAAACAAAAACAAACAAAAAAAAAACCTTAAAAATGGCTAGGCATGGTGGAGCATGCCAGTAGTCCCAGGCACTTGGAAGGTTGAGGGGGAAGGATTGCTTAGGCCTAGGCAGTCAAGGTTTCAATGAGACATGTTTGTGCCGCTGCACTCAATCCTGAGCAACAGAGTAGGACCCTGTATCACAACAAAACAAACAAAACATGAGAAACTCTCAAAGAAGTAATATAAATATGTCAAGTAGAGATGTCACCTTCAATTAAGAAAAGGCTTAGAAAGGGCTAAATGTCTGACTTTGACTATTTGTATGGAAAAAAATATATTGGCCCCAGGAATAGGAAAACATAGGTTCTTTATTTTTCTCATTTCACATCCATTTATCATTCATTCTTAAGTATTTATTTAATGCCAACATTGTGTCAGGCACCTTGCTAAGAACTGGGGAGGCAATAATGAAGGATATAGAAATTCTATGCCCTCAATAAAGTTAATATGTTATTAAATGTTAACTTTTTTAAAATATCATATTTTTTAGAGAAGTTTTAGATTTACAACAAAATTAAGAGGAAGATACTGAGATTTCCTATATATCCACTCCCCAAACATATGCATAGCTTTCCCCATTATAAACATTTGCTCAACAGAGTGCTACATTTATTATAATTGACAAATCTACATGGGTGCATCATAACCACCCCTTGTACTTAGTTTACATTAGGGTTCTCTCTTGCTGTTGTTTATTCTACAGGTTTGGAAAAATGAAAAATGGCATGCATCCATCATAATAGTATCACGTACTTTCAACACCCTAATAATACTCCTGTGCCCTACTTATTTATCCCCATCCCCTCAAAACTGAAAGTCATGAATCTTTTTATTGTTTTCAAAGTACTGCCTCTTCCAGAGTGTCATATAGTTGGAATCAAACAGTAGGTAGCTTTTTCAGATGGGTGTCTTTCACTTAGTAATGTGTATTGACGATTCCTCCCTATCGTTTCATAGCTTGATAGCTCATTTCTTTTTAAACCTGAATATTATTCCATTGTCTGGATGTGCCATGGTTTATTTATCCATTTGCCTACTGAAGGATATCATGGGTGCTTTTAAGGTCTAGCAATTATGAATAAAACTTCTGTAAACATCCATGCCCAGGTTTTTATGTAAACCTAAGTTTTTAGTGATGTGGGTAGATTTGAAGTTGTTCAATTGCTGGGTCACATAAGAAGGGTATGTTTTATTTTGTAAAAAACTGCCAATTTTCTTCCAGAATGAATGTACTATTTTGCATTCCTACCAGCAAAAAAATAAGCTCTTGCCAGTCTACATCCTGGCATCATTTGGTGGTGTCAGCATTCTGGAGTTTGGCCATTCTATTAGGTATGTAGTGGTATCTCATCGTTGTTTAAATTTGCATTTCCCTAATATGATATGATGTGGACAATATTTTCATATGCTTATTTTTCATCTGCATATCTTCTTTGATGAGGTGTCTGTTAAGGTCTTTGGCCCATTTTTATAATAAGCTTGTTTTCTTATTGTTGAGTTTTAAGGTTTCTTTGCATATTTTGAATAGCAGTCCTTCATCAGATACGTCTTTTATTTTCTCCCAATCTGTGTCTTGCCTTCTCATTCCTTTGACATTGTCTTTCACAGAAGTTTTAATTTTAATGAAGTCTAGCTTATCAATTATTTATCAATTATGTGGGCATTTACTTGTTCCAGCACTATTTGTTTTACAAAACTATCTTTGCTCTGTTGTACTGCCTTTTCATCTTTTTCAAAGTACATTTGACCCTGTTTCCTTCAGTCTATTTCTGGAGTCTCCTGTTCCACTGATCTGTTTGTCTATATTTTCTCTAGTACTATATGTCTTGATTACTATAGCTTTCTAGCCGGTCTTCACATTGGGTAGTGTCAGTCCTCCAGCTTTGTTGTTTCCTTTTTTTTTTTTGAGACAGAGTCTTACTCTGTTGTTCAGGCTACAGTGCAGTGGCTTGACCTTGGCTCACTGTAACTAACCTCCGCCTCCTAGGTTCAAGCAATTTTCCTGTGTCAGCCTCCTGAGTAGCTGGGAATACAGGTTCGTGCCACCACACCCGGCCAATTGGCTAATCTTTTATTTTTGGTAGAGACGGGGTTTCACCATGTTGGCCAGGCTGGTCTCTAACTCCTGACCTCAGGTGATCTGCCTGCCTTGGCCTCCCTAAGTGCTGGGATTACAGGTATGAGCCACCGCGCCCAGCCTGTTCTTCCCTTTCAATGTTGTGTTGACTATTCTGGGTCTTTTGCTTTCCATATAAACTTCAGAATCTATTTGTTGATATCCACAAGATAACTTGCTGACATTTTTATTGGGCTTGCATTGAATCTATAGATCAAGTTGAGAAGAAATGACATTTTAACAATATGGATTCTTCTTATCGGTGAATATGGAACGTCCCTACATTTATTTGGTTCTTTGATTTTCTTCATTAGAATTCTGTAGTTTTCCTTAAACAGATCTTGTGTATATTTGTTAGATTTATACCTAAGTATTTTATTCCGGGGGTACTAATATAAATAAAATCATGTTTTTAATTTCAGATTCCACTGGTCCATTGCTAGTAAGTAGGAAAGTAAGTAGCTTTCATATATTAACCTTGTATCCTACAACCTTGCTATAATTGATTATTAGTTCGAGAAGTTTGGGAGTCAATTCTTTTGGATATTCTTCATAGACAATCATGTCATCTGTGGACAAAGACATTTTTATATTTTCTTCTCATATGTATACCTTTCATTTTCTTTTCTTAACTTGATTAGCTAGGATGAAAGTTTAGTTTTAATATTCTCTTAATTAATAAAGATTGTAGAACTGCTAAAAGCAAGATAGTGGACACCATTTAGCTACATTATAAACAATTACCCTGCATTTCCAAGGGAAACCTAATTAGCATGGGCTGCAAAGTCCATGATCTTTTGCCTGTCTCTCAACTCAGCATCCCCTTTTTGCACTTTTCCTAAATGCATGTAATAGACTACTTACAACAAACTTCGTGTAATTTATTAGATTATTTCACTGTGTGATTTTTCTACCTGAGATTGGTAAAGACAGACTGTATTAGGTATCTAGCCAGTAGAATAAAGAAAAAAGAAAAAAAAGTCACTATTCATAACTGATTGTACAGAGAAAATCAAAACAATTCTATAAATAACCTACGTGAATTGGTATGTGAACTTGACAAGGTGAATGGATATGATAAAATGGTTTCTATATACCTCCCAAAAGTTAGAAAATTAAATTTTGAAAAATGTTATTTAAAACCACCACATAACTAGAAGTTAGGTATCTAATTGTTATCTAACGACGTATCATATCTATCCAAACAAAATTAAAATTAACTTTGCTAAATAAGGTACAGTATAATTAAATAAATAAATATACAATGTTCATAAATTGAAGGATTCAATGATGTAAAAATGCCCATTATTCCCACACTGTTTCATGAAGTCAATGCAGTCTCAATTATCACAACATAATTTTTTTTGTGTATGAAAATTGACCAGTTTTTTGATGTATTCAGTTTGGCAAAATTTATCAGGCTATACACATATAATTAAAATACTAAAGCACATCACATGTGATGTGCTTTAGTATTTTAAAATCTAAGATATATATATTTCTGAGAAAGAAAATAATTTATTTTATATATAATTACTTTTCTCTCTCTTTTTTTTTTTTTTGAGACAGAGTCTTGCCCTGTCGCCCAGGCTGGAGTGCAATGGCATGATCTCAGCTCACTGCAACCTCCTCCTCCTCCCAGGTTCAAGCGATTCTCCTACCTCAGCCTCCTGAGTAGCTGGGATTACAGGTGTGTGCTACCATGCCCAATTAATTTATGTATTTTTAGTAGAGATGAAGTTTCAATCATGTTGGTCAGACTGGTCTTGATTTCCTGACCTCATGATCCACCCACCTTGGCATTCCAAAGTGCTGGGATTACAGGAATGAGCCACCATGCCTGGCCCACAATTACTTTTCTCTATGGAATTTTTTTTTTCCAAACACCTGAGAACATGGTCCCAACTTTGTTTATGTTTATTGCTGCGGCATTTAAATAAGGTGTGGAATATAGCCTTCTTTTTTGGTCCTGCTCTGGAATGAGAGCTAGTGAAATATACTTTCTGGGATTTACAAATGGGAATCAAAGGAACTTTTAATATAAACTTATCCCGAAAGGGTTATTAACCTGTTGAAATCTCCTAAGTCATATGTTCCCATTCTATGTAACATGTTTCCCATTTTTTAAACTGTTCATCCTATAAATTGTCACATTTAATAACTAAAAATTTTGCAATCTGAACTCCTTGGAGAAACTTAGGCAAATAAACAAGATAATAGCAGTTTTAGAAAATTAGTCAAAACTTAGCCCAGATATTAGCTGAGGTTACCTTGTCCTTTGAGATTTAGCTCAAGCTGGTTCAAGTCATTATGACAAGTGTTATGAAATATCCAACATTCTAAGTAAGGTTTCCCTCAATTTCCTGAGGAATTGTGTTTTTACTCTGATTTCTTGCTTCCTTTGTTCTCAATCTCTTTTGTGTCTTGCATATTGCAACTGTTCCTTTTTATCTAATCTGCATTTTCCAATCTTCCTGTTAGGTGCATTAATTTGCATCTAAATAAAGGACTAATTTTATTTTTAATGATTAATGGTGACCTCTTGTTAAAATGTGTATTGAGCTTTAGAAATCATCTAAATTTGTATCTGTTTTGCCAAAAAGGATATTAAAACTTAACCTAGGCCAGTCAGATAACCAGATGCCTGAAAGCAATATAATACTAATAATGCTTAATCTGTTTTTCATCTTTAATCAGCATTAAGGTGGACCAATAATCACATGAGAAATATTTTCTAACAATAAATTTTCCACTTCAAAATTCCACATTCTGAGTATCTCTAATGATTTAGAATGGAAATAAGTACCATTTACAAAGAAAACAAAATCCCAGCTCCTTTTATACTCAATACCTGATATAATTATCATATTCACATAACTACTAAATTGATCAGAGTTAGTTTAGGCTGTTATTTCAGGTAATTTGTATTGTTAAATGAATCTCTAACATAAAAATTTTTATAATGAAATGTATAGATAATTTTGTTAGAATTCTGATCAAACACCAAAGAAAAATCTGTAAAACTTAGCTCAAGGCTTACCTCCAGGTTTACAACTTTCTAAAACTCCAGAAGGTTGATATCCAACCTAAAATTTAGTAAACCATAACTACCTTCTTTAGACACAGAGTTCTCTACAAATGTCTAAAGGTCCTATTCCATGTTTTCAAATTATCAAATTGATAGAGGCAGGAGACAGGCAAAGGCTTAGGCAGATAGAGAAGGGTCCCTGGAGATCTCCAACCCACCCTACATGTGTTTATACCAGATGCTTTGTGCAGATAAGGTAACCTGCACAAAGGGCTTGCCTGGGTATGCCCACCATGGACTGGAGGCCCACATGCACTGGGGAAATGGGGTGGAATCACCAGGAATTTGTACCCTATGCAGGGAGAAGCCTGGACTCTTCAGCTCATGTGGTGGCCCAGGTTTTCATTTTGAGTTGGAAACCTGCTTGCAGGTCCCCCTCTCTTTGCTGAGAGCTTTCTTTTCACTTAACAAATTCCACACTCTTCACTCTTCAATGTGTCCATGTGCCTAATTCTTCCTGGTCATGAGACAAGAACCCAGATTAGCTGAGCTAAGGAGCAAAAAATCCTGCATCAGTTGCATCCTGAGGTATTGCAAAATATGGGAAAATACACCAAAACTCACAAAAGAATACATTTGAAATCATAAAAATAATAAATACAATTTAATTGATTACTTAATGACCTGCCCATGTATACTAACATATTCAGCAGACTATTTATTTTTGTAAGTCCCTCTTAGAAAAGTTCTTCTGAGAATGGTATCTTAAAAGAAATCCATCAGACTCCTTTTTTTCCATCCTCCACCTCCTCCTATTTCTATTTTTCTTCCAATTGTTCAATTTTTTCCAGGAATAACAGGGATCAGTAATTAGCAAAAAAAAGGATGTTATTTAACCAAACTTTCTCAAGCAAACACACAACAAAATATTAATAAACATAGACCTCTGCTCACAGTATTCCAAAACCTCTAGTGCTTAACAAATTCAGATAAGTCAGATAAGTTCTTCAAGATCTAGATTTTGGGAAATCCCATAGCAGCTACAGAAGAAACATGTAGATACATTATACACAAAGAACTCATTGCTACAACACACACTGACTTAAAACATGCCTTGTTCAGCTCCAAATTGTTGATTAGCTTTCCTAACTTATTCAATTAAATACTGTTTAAAAAACAACAGCAGCAAGAACAGTGGCTTTCTATTGTTTACACAGAAACATTCTAATATATAAGTATTTGGAAGGTTTCACCATAAAGGGATGGAAAACTATAACATGAGTTGCCAAAAGAAAGCTGATGCTTTCTTAATGCTTGAAAAAAATCAGCTTTTAGGCACAATCTTTATTTAAAATAAGAAGAGTCACTTCAGAATGATAATGTTTTGCCACTTCTCCAGAAAGATTATAATAATATACACTTATTTGTAAATAATAGGGATTTAAATATATATAAGCCAAAATTTAATAACATTTAAAGGTAGACAAATTCACAATATGAGTAAAAACTGTCATGAATAATTATTAAAGTATGTAAAGTGCAATTTGATAAAGAAGTTCTGAATAAAACATTTAAAAAATGTATTTTCTTGATATATATGTAGAAAGCTACTTACCAAAAACATAGTAAAGCATTATTTTAGGCACATGTATAAGAATCATTTGCAAAAATTGATAAAAAGGATGACCATGTGGTACACAATGGACATCTTTAGAAATAGTGAAATATTGAAATAATAGAGCGTTTTCTCTGATTATAATTCAGTTCTACTTGAAATCACAAGAAAAAATATTAGAAAATGTTCGTATCTATATAATATGAAAAGTCATTTTCATAAAAGCCTACATATCAGAAAAGACATCTTAGAAAAAAAAATGCAGTTTTGAAAATTACTATAAAAGTGTACACACCAAAACCTGAACAATGTAGTGAGGTAGTAACTTGAAAGAGCACTTGCAGCAGGGTTGTCCAATGTTTTGGCTTCCCTTGGCTACCAAGGAAGAAGAATTGCCTTGGACCACACATAAAATACACTAACACTAACAATAACAGATGAGCAAAAAAAAAAAAAATTCACAAAAAAGTTTTCATATTGTTTTAAGAAAGTTTATGAATTTGTGGTGGGCTGCATTCAAAGCTATCCTGGGACTCGGGTTGGATAAGCTTAACTTAGAATTTTAAGTGCATACTAAAAGAGAAGAAAGGCTAGCACCAAGATGCGAAGCATCTATTTTAATATTACTATTTTATAGAAAGGACATGAAATAAAATAAAATAACTAAACAAGATAATACCAGAACAGAAATTAAATAAATAGAAAATAAAACAAAGCAGGCACGGTGGCTCACACCTGTAATCCCACCACTTTAGGAGGCTGAGGCTGGCAGATTGCTTAACCCGAGGAGATTGAGACCAGCCTGGGCAACATGGTGAAACCTCGTCTCTACAAAGAAATTAACTAGGCATGGAGGCACACACCTGTAGTCTCAGCTACTCAGGAGCTTGAGGTGGGAGGATGGCTTGAGCCAGGGAGGCAGAGGTTGCAGTGAGCTGAGATCATGCCACTGCACTCCTCCCTGGGCAACAAGGTGAGACCCTGTGTCCAAAAAATAAAAATAAAAATAAAGTTAAGAAAAAAAAAATGTAAACAAAGAGAATCAAGGTGGCGAAAAGTGTTTCTTAGAACATAATGAAAGTAATAAATCTGTGGCAAGACATACAGGTAAACTTTTTAAAACAGAGATATAAGTTACAAATAACCAATATCAATATTATTCAGGCATTTAAAAGATAATAAGATATTATTATAAATAACCATATGCCAACAAATTTGAAATAAATTGCTAGGCAAGTACAACTTTAAAAATGAAAAAGAAAAACGGAATAGTCCTGTAAATTCATTAATTATTCTATTTGGCCATCTAACTGATCTTTAAATTGTTTTGTCACTACTATGCATTTTTAGCCAGACTTGTTAGTAATGTCCATGTGTATGTGTATAAATAGTTTATGTAATTTGATAGTTAATAAAAACAAAACAGAAGAATAAGACTAAAGAAACCCATGAAAAGAATGTAAATGATACTACTAGGGCTCTGAAAACAATACCCCAAAATGAAGTCCTCAAAAGTAGCCTCCAAAGCAAAGTTTCTTTCTGACCTCCTGCACTCCTAACTCCTGTCTCTTCCTCCTCAACCTCCCCTGAGGCAAGCCATAGAAACTAAACCCACTTTTCCCTAAAGTCAGCCATAAAGCCTAAAAATATTACTCTGAATTTTCCCCACATTTCTGTGTAACAGCTGGCCATAAAGAAATTAAGACCCTCATTTTAGAGGAGTTCTACCCCATATGTGGGAGGAAGAAATTCTGAACACAAAGGCCAAGAAGAACATTTACAGAAAGGCCCTGCAAGATTTCTTCAGTCCATCACTGCTAGCTCCTGTTCTTTTCTGTCCAATCACATTTGTACATGCCTGTCCCTGCTTCATTGAACCTAAGCATAAAATTGGATATCTTCCCCTGTATCTCTGAGTCTTCATTCTGGAGGCTCCCATGTCACAGAAAACTATAACCAAATAAATGTGTTATGTTATTCTTTAATGTGTTTTTTTTGTAATAGGGATGCTGGCTATGGCTCTTACGATGTAAAAGAAAAAGATGAGCCCTTTTCTGCCCCTACATATCATAATCCACAAAGGAAATAATGTCATGAGATGCATGTTGCACAATACTTTCAGTGGTATGAATTTACAAACTGTAAGCCTGCAAATGGAAAACTTGCCATAAAATGCATTAACTATAAAACTTTGACGTGGGTGGTTCTCAAGTGATGTTGCCCATCTGTTCATGAAGCAAAGAAAATCCTTAAAAATCCTTTTAAATAATAAGAAATGCTCAGCAAGAAAAAAGAGAAATAGTAAATGAAACCTTTTATAAGGCTGAATTCTTAAAAATGGATTTATCTAAATTCAATTTATAAATCTATATATTTTATAGAAATATATAAGCATTTTAAAAAGTAAGTACACCCAGATTTGACTTTATTGTGTGTGTTTGCAGTGAGGTTGCTGTATGCACTGAGGTTGCTGTAACGCAGTAGTATGGAAAGAAGAGGGGGCAGGTCTAATTCATGTAAAATAATAAACATGCATAAGTCAATTTTAAATTAGAATTTGAATAATAATATACAGTTATGTAAAAAACAAGAAGTGTTACAGTAATTTGTAAATTTTGATTATGTATATACAAATATAAAAGCCAAATCACCAGGCGTCATGGCTCATGCCTGTAATCATAGCACTTTGGGAGGCCGAGGCAGGCAGATCATGAGGTCAGGAGTTCAAGACCATGCTGACCAATATGGTGAAACCCCGTCTCTACTAAAAATGCAAAAATTAGCTGGGCATCGTGGCTTGTGCCTGAAGTCTCTGCTACTCGGGAGGCTGAGGCAGGAGAATTGCTTGAACCTTGAAGGTGGAGTTGCAGTGAGCCAAGATCATGCCACTGCACTTCAGCCTGGGTGATATATGGAGACTCCCACTCAAAGTAAGGAAAAAAAAAAAAGAAGAAAGAAAAAAAAAGTCAATTATCTATACATGCATATGTGAGTTCCTACATTTGTAAGATCAAAAGGAAAGTTATGGAGGGATAAACAAGTCTATTAGCATTAAGTTGATGAGGAATATAAGATTAAAAGGGATGGGGGAGTCAATCAAATAGATGATTAAATTATGGGTATCTATGTTTATTTCCTTTTTACAATTTTGTATTTTTCACTTAATACAAACATCACGTTAATTTAGTCAGATCATGTTGTCATATGTTTCATGTTAAATGTGATACAAATATCTTTTAAAGGAATTGTCTTTAAATTCATACTGCACTAAATTTGTGTTGGACTCTACCTCTTACAAGCTATGTCCTTTGGCAAGTAAATCCTTGTGTCTCTGTTTCCTCATCAGTAAAATAAGCAAAAGAATAGTAACCACATCAGATCATGGAGGAGATAACTGAGAAGATGTCAAGATGTGTGAAAATTACACAAAACAAAGCATAATACCTAGTAATCACTCACTTGGCAGTAAATTTTATTCCCTTCTTGTAGAGGAAAAAGCCCTTAAAGATCACCTAACCAATTGAAATCTCAGAGGCAATCATCAACCTAATTCTCACACCAGATTCTGATAAATTTAAGAAATAAAACAAAGATGAAAGAAAAAAAAAAAGAAGGCAAAAATATCCTATCGTACAGATAAAATGTGGTTACATAACTCGTTATGAGAGTCAAATAACCTACTCTTATGCTAAGGAGGCTACCCCTAGACTGAAATTTGGGGTAGCCAAACAGGAAATTTTGTCTTCAGATTTAATATGCTTATTTTTGTGTTTATTATGAACAGAGGAGGAAGCATTACAGCTATCAAATACTATGCAATGGACTTTTGAGAGCTTATCTTCATCTCACTGAGAATTGTAGACCAATATTTGGCACTCATCAATCAACTAACTTTGATTAACTGAATAACTCCATCTTAGATATAGGGCTAGGGAAATGATAGCTGTAGGGTAAATCTCTCAAGAAAACCAGATTTGTGGAAAGGGTGTTTTCTGACAGTGTCCAATGGTTTTGAAACTTTGCACCAGAAAACTCTTTTATCAAAATTAATCTTATGGGAAGTCTCAATGCATGAAATTACTTTACTTACATAAATGGCTGAAGCAAGGAAGGAATCTTAAAACTACACTCTGGGTCACAAAATTTAACTAATCAATGCTAATTAATCATGGTTCCCACTTCATGTCTTCTAAAATAATGCTCATACCACAAAACAAAACAAAAACACAGCAAACAAAAAGTTTCTAATATGTAAATAGCACATATCTTTAGTTCTTGACTTTATTCAATATGTTTGAATTTTATTTATTTGCTTAATATGCATTAAACAGCCTAATTCTGGAAACTGCAGTGAAAGGATACTCCAGTTACAGTTAACAGATAACACTGGTTATTTTCACTGTATCACTTACTTCCCTGTAATATTGGCTTTCCATGCATCGTTTTTTATGGCTGCTGTGGGCTCTGCCCATCTACTGTGTAAACTTCCTTGTGGTTTCGTTTACAGAGGTAAAGTTAGAACTACCTTGGTATTGGTGGTCTGCCTCTGTAATAGCGGACCGCCTCCATAATAGTTGATTGCCTCAGTAATGGTGGACTGCCTTGGTAATGGCAGATGCCCTTCCCTGCCACTGAGCTGGACCATCCAGGTCCAGCTGCATTTGCTACAAAACTCTCGATCCAGAGCATTTCAGATTGCTGGTCTTCATGGGGGTGGGACCTGCTGAGCCAGATCACCTGGCTCCCTGTTTCAGCCCCTTCTTTTTCAGTTGAATGGTGGGCTCTGTCTCCCAGACGTTCCATGTGCCAGTTGAAATGGCCACCCAGATTTGTGTGAGTTTTTGTGTGGAAACCCAGGGCGCCAGCTGAAACAGCCATGATGGAAACTCATGATGCTTTTTGGCCCAGGAACCTCCTGGTCTGTGGGCAGTAAAAACTCGTTTGGAAATGCAGTGATCACTCACCCTCTGCGTTGTTCTCCCTCGGAACTGCGCTCCAGAGCTGTTCCTATTCGGTCATCTTGGATCTCCTATACAAACATTTTTAAATTCATTCATCCATTCATGGACACTTTCATTTTTCTCACATTTTGGATACTGTGAATAGTGCTGCAATGAACTATTATAGTAGTGCTAATACCTCTTCAGATCCTGATTTCAATTCTTTTGAATAAATATCCAAACAGGATTATTGAATCATATTGCAGTTCTAGTTTTTTAAGAACCCTCATACTGTTTTCCATTGTAGCTGCACCATTTTGCATTTCTACTAACAGCACCCAAGTGTTCCAATTTTTACACCTCCTGGCCAACACTCGTCTTTGTTTTTTTGATAGCAGTCATGCTAATGGCTGTAAGTTGATATCACCTGATGGTTTTGATTTGCATTTCCCTCATGATTAGTGATGCCTGATGGCCATTTGTGTGTCTTCTTTGAAGAAAATTCTATTCAAGTTATTAACCCACTTTTTAGTAGCGCTAGTAGTTGGCTTTTTTTTTTTTTTTTTTTAATTTTGAGTTGTAGGGAAGAACACATTTCTCATTAAGGTCTTATGGAAAAAATTATTGATAAAACCAAAAAGAAAGAGTTAATTACACCAAAACAAATGGTGGTGACCACTGAATATATATTTAACTGTAGAACTAAGAATGGAAATAAAAGTAAGAATTGCTTAAAAAAAAAAAAAAAGAGAGACTAACTCATTAAAAAATGAAGAAACAAATGTGCTGAAGAAAATCCTATTATTATCAGTGCTGACATTTGGAGTTAACATACTGTATAAAATTAACTAGGTTGATAGTAAAGTCTTGAGAGCAAATTGTGGAACTTCCAAAATTTTAGGAAAAAAAAAAAAGATAACCTATGTCATATGAGGAATGTTTAGAAAAAAGTAGCAAAATACAAAAATGCACAACATCACACATAATGATAATTTTAAACCCAGTCAGCTATTTAAAAAAAAACTCAGACAATAAAGCAAAATGTACCCATTTGCTCTGAATGTGAGATTGTGAAAAATTCTGAATATATAGGAATAAGAAAAGACATACTGGAAAAAATAAAAACAAAAATAAAGCATAAATAATTATAGTGACACTTTAAAAGGCAGGAGAGAAAGAACAATTTATTATTATAAAGATATGTCCTACAACTACAACCCTACATTATAAATATCTGTGCACGCAATAATATAACATAAACATTTATATCTATTAGAAATTGATTTAAATCTACCATTTGTTGTTTTCTCTTTGACCTGTCTGCTCTTTTCTCTTTAATACTTTTCTATTAACTGAATTTCATTTTAATTTTTAAAAATCTTTTAATCATTATATTGTGAGTAATTCCAAATGTGTTATGAGAAAACTTATTTATCGAATTTGATGAGTTTTCTGAAAACTCTTAATGAATATATATTTGCCAATGAAAAATAAAACATCAGCAGAGTTATCACATACTAGGCAAAGAGTTAGAGTGATACCAAGCAACATTCAACATTAAAAAGATAAAATATAAAGGAAGACAATCTGTTGAGTATTAAAATCATCTCAATATGAATTCTTTGCAATCATCACAGAACTAATTAGCTATCAAATCCAAAGTTTGGCTAATAGAATAAGGAGTCAATATGAGGTAAAAAATAAGTTCCTCAGCGCCAAGAGAACTGAATAGTGTTTTGGACCATTTTCCTGGCTGGTATAAGCAGTATCAAAATATCTTCTTTGGCAAGGGAGAAAATAAATACAAATAAAAATCCTACATTTTTAAATCAGCAGACTGTCTAAGAAATGATAAAGGTATCAGTAAAGTAGCAAGGCAATAATTTAAAACATTATTTGTTGGCCAGGCGCAGTGGCTCATGCCTGTAATCCCAGCACTTTGGAAGGCCAAGTCAGGTGGATCACCTGAGGTCAGGAGTTCAAGACCAGCCTGGCCAACATGGCAAAACCCCATCTCTACTAAAAAAAAAAAAAAAAAAAAATTAGGTGGGCATGGTGGTTAGAGCCTGTATCCCAGCTACTTGGGAGGCTGAGGCAGAAGAATTGCTTGAACTCGGGAGGCAGAAGTTGCAGTGTGCTGAGATCATGCCATTCCACTCCAGCCTGGTGACACAGCAAGACGCCATCTCAAAAAAAAAAAAAAAAAATTGTTTTGTGCTCAAAAAACATTCAAATGGGTTTATTTAAAAGTTTCGCAATAGCCGGGCATTTAGGCTTAAAAAATTAAAGGAGAACACTTTTTCTAGGAGAATTTCTTTAAAACAAAGCATATTGCTAAATAGCAACATTATACCTGGTAAACAATCATTGGCAACAAAATAAGTTTAAATCCTGTAATATTCTGCCTAAGGAGTCCCAGAGATTGTATGATAACCAAGATGCAAATTAGTTTTGTTGTAGCAAGCCTAGTTTCAGTTCTACAAAATATGTCCTTGGTTAGCTATCCAGTTTCATCAAATGTTTTCAAAACTCATTTGCCAGTCAGTTAAGTCCCTGATATAGAACAGTGCCTTGTGTAGCACAAATGGCTTGAATATACTGTGTTCTGTTACATACAGATTGAATTTGTCATTTCACTGATGGCCATAGCATTTGGCAAATTTTGTTTGCAAAAAGCAACAGCACTGTATTTCTCAGCTTATCCTTCTGAAGCATTTTCTGTAGCTCTTCTGCCCCTTCCTGAATTCTTTCATAATCATTGCTATCTACCAAAAATGACACCCTGGGTATTCTGAATGTAATGCCTCCATGGAGGCCTAATTTTATCTTGACCTTCCCATACTGTGAAACAAATGTTTTAATATTCTACTCTTTTCATGTTAAAACCATTGGTAGGGATAATGGTGACAGCTCCCCTAACTTCACCTTATACAGAAGATCACCTTGCCAGCAGCATCCAATCCAACCATCAGAATGAATATTTGCTTCTTGGCGGAGACGGGAACAGAGAGGGGATGGTGAAGCCCAGGGTAGTAGAGGCACCTGTGATGGGCAGACACAAAAGGGGTGTGGGGTGTCCCCCAGACCTTCTCCTTTCATGCTCTCAGAACACTGAACCAGAGGGAAGAGAAATAGCTCAGGGAGAAAGAGAGCAACAGGGACATCTTGCTAGCCAATGTGCTCATGAAGCTGCTTGACAGGAATTAGTGGGGTGTGGTCCTGCCAGACAACTCGCGCTTCAGTTGTGCCAAATCTTGCAGCAGCCCAGCCCCTCCAATGCCTTAATGTTATTTGGATTTCACTTTATCTATGCTGCATTTAGTAGATGAGGCATTTGTGGTGTTATTTTGCTGAGGGTTTGAGGTTTACAGTATATTTCATTAACTTCCCACTCTATCCTCATGGAATGCTGTCCTAGTTCACTCCCAGGGTAAGAAATTTAAAACAATATGCTTCCATTTGACCCTGCATGGTCTTTGAGTTATTTTAATCATGCATTTTATTTCAATATGCTACAAATAACAGGATATATTGTTATTATTTCTTGTTTTAAACACGCAGTTATCTATTAATGAGACCATAATCTTCATAGTCACCCATTTCTTTACTACTTCTAGTGTTCATTTTTCTGTCATTCCAGATTTCCATTTGGTATCATTTTCCTTTACTGTGAGGTCTCTAACATTTCTTATAGTGAAGATGCCTTAATTATAAATTCTCTTAGCTTTTATATGTCTGAAACATTCTTTTTTTTTTTTTTTGTCTTTATGAAATGCACTTCCACTGGATAATCTTAGGCTGATGTGTTTACTTTTTTAATTTCAGAGAAAGTCTTTAAAGATACTCATCCATTCATTAAATATTCATTTTTAATGACAAATTTGATGTCCTAATTTTTGTATCTTTTTTGATAATGAATCTTTTTCTCTGGCTCCTTTGAATACTCTCTTTAATAATTGGTTTTAAGCAATCTGATTATGCTGTGTCATGGTGTCATTTTCTTTGTGTGTGTGTGTGTCTTTGTGTGTGCATGTGCATGCACACATGCAAGTTTGGGCTTATGAACTTCTTGTATCTGTGAATTTATGTTTTTCATCAAGCTAATGGTTTCTCACAGATTTTTTTTCTGTTACCCACCCTACCCTCTCATTTTCTGACTGTAATTACACATACATTTAGCTGAATTGAGTTGTCCCACAGTTCACTGATACTCGATTCATTTTTTAAAATCTTTTTCTTTCTGTATTTCCTTTTGAATAGTTTCTATTGTTCTGTCTTTAAATTTACTGTGCTTTTCTTCTGCAAAATGATGTTAATTCTACTCATTGTATTTTTCTCTTAAACACTGCAGATCGTTATGTTTTTTAGTTTTACGTCTTTCATGTCTGCACTTGACATGTCCAATCTTTCCTCTAGCTTCTTGAACATACTGAATACAGTTGTAAAAACTGTATTCTTTCACTCTTCATTAATTGTACCCCCTGTCCTTTCCTTGGATCATTTTTAATTGATAATTTTTTTCTCATTATGGCTTATACTTCCTTGCTTATTTATATTAAGCTTCAATATTACATGCATTGTGAATTTTATCTTATTTGGGCCCAGATTTTTTTATTCCTTTTTTCTACAATGTGTTTAAGTTAACTGGAGAGAGTTCATTTTTTGGGGTCTTTGTCTTAATGCTTTACTAAGAAGAATGAGCATAGCCTTCTATCAGGGTTAATGTTTTCCACTACCAAAGCATGTTCTTCTGAGTACACTATCTGATATTCTGTGAATTATGAAGTTTTCTTCTCTAGATATTGACAACTGGCACTACTGCTGGTCCTTTATAAGCCCAGGACACTGTCTCCTTTAATGATTTAAGGTGGTTGCTTTCCTTACATGCATGCACTGATCAGCCTTTAATGAACACTTGTGAGATACCTTCTAAAATTCTCTGGAGTTCTCTTTGTTTTTTTTTTTTCTCTCACCCATACTTTTCTTTGAAAACTCTAGGTGTTTTGACTTCTCTGAGTTTTCAGATCCATTTTCTCAACTCAGGGAGACTGTTAAGCTCTCCCTGGGTTCTCACTCTGCCCTAAGTTCCAGAAACCTGTAGGCTAGAGCAATCAAGAAACTTACTTCATTTGTTTTCTGTCTCTCTCACATGACTGCTGTTGATGCTTGAGGGGCAATGTTGAGATCTATTCCTTTATATATTTTGTTTCTTATTTTGTTGTTTTAGTCATGAGAGTAAATCTTGTTTCTTTTACTCCATCTTGGCCCAATGCAGAAATCTCATTATAATTTATTTGTTATATATATGTTTCTCCCAGCACACTGTAATCTGATTTTATTAATCTTAGCCTCAAACAGAACACCTTCTAATATTGAACTTCACATGCATTTGTGAAACTGGACCTCTTTTGTTCATCAAAAAGGACTAGTAAATACATTTCAAGTTATATGGCAACTTGAATGGTAGTGGAGACTCCTGTTGGAAAGGAAGCTTGAGTTGTTTTCAATCTAATGGAAAAGAGATCTATATTAGAATAGTAATGTCTAACATATGGTTTAAGAACCATTGCTTTAGTGACTAACATTTATATTTGAAAATTTACCAAATTAATAAATACTATAATGCCTTAGAATAGGTGATAAACAGTGCGCAACAAAGAGTTGATGATTCTGGGTAAGTTGCTAGCAAAAATTATGAACATTACATTAATTTTTCAAAGATTAGTCACATTCGGTAACACAGTATTAACCTAAAAAAAAGCATAAACAGGGACACCTCTAACAATTGGCATTTTACTATTGTCATAATTTGTAAAATTCTAAAATTTCAACCAAATTTAAAAAGCATTTTGAAGAACACAGTTATATCTATTACCCTTTTTATTAGGGAAAAGTTTTAATCTGCTGATTCACAAGAGTTTGTGGCCCCACTGACAGTCTCCATTCTGCTGTGCTCAGGAAGAAGGGAGGAATCTCCTTATTATACAAAGCCTATTTGAATAACTTCTCTATAACTTCCTTTAAATTTGACATAAAGAAATATATAAATAAGGAACAGCAAGTGGTTATATGTCAGACATTTTCCTGAAGAATGTGCCCTGTAGTTCTAATCTAATCTTTCCCCAAATATAGACCTACATTTAGGGATATGCAGGATAATAAAGACATAATTCTACTTTATAAGAAGAGTTTAAATTTATTACTGTTTAAATAACTTGATGGAGACTTCCATAACATCTGCCCTTCTTTCATCTCTTCCTATAAATTTGCAACAGTCTACCTCTTACTATATGTATACTTAAGAAATATCCAATCTTAGGAAATACACTTAACATTTTTTTCTAAGGTAACAGAGTAGGCTATGGAGAAACCCCACATTCATAAGTAGGCAAAAAGCCTGAGAATGTCTATTGCCTTGTAAAAGACAATGCTTTGGCAAGAAATGCCTTGTAATCACAGAACGTATGTGTTAGGAAAGACAGAGGAAAAGAAGACATAATCAATTTTAAGGTAGTCTCCTGAGCACACAAGCTCAATAAATATGAACTTTAGAAACAAAGATCATTGCATGATTTGCTTGTGGTCAGACTTGGGACTGTATATGAATCCTAAACTCTTGGTTTCTATGTGACAATAAAAACACAGAACTGCTCTGGAATCACTGAACTAGAATTCAGACTCTTTTGTGACGGGTAGTGTACTATTGAGTGCCAGTGGAGGCAGATGGAGCATAGTTTCTGCTCAAAAATATGCAATCTGTTAAAATCTTTTTATAGTATGAGAAAAAAGCCTTTGCCTTGCTCTTAAAATTAATGTAAGGCTTTTTAAAATGTATAAAGGAGGACAACAAAAATAAGAGATATGTATTAATAAAGAAATTAGTGCAAGTTGAATATAAGGAGAAGAAAGAAAAGGCAGCTAAAGGCAAATCTGAGTACACCAAGTTGATCCTATATTCCTGCTACAAAATTCCAAGAAGCAAGCCACAAATTGACCTGTGCTTATTCCAAAAGTCGAGACAAAGAGGGAAAACTGTCAGCTTTGTCCTTCACAATGCATGTCAAATAAAAGAATTACTCAGAAGAACAACCACTTCCAGGGAGGACCTCCTGAAACAGATTCGTCTGGGGAGTCCTCATGAAAAAAACACAAGTTGGGAAATTCACGCTTGTCAGCAGGCTTATGGGTGCTCCTGAATCTGCTCTTGAATCAGGGAAGTGCTGTTAAAAAAGCTCTGTATGTACCACCTGCCCTCAAGTGGTCCTGAGAGAGCAATCTCTTACCTGGTTTTATGGGGGCACTCAATCCCAAAGAAATGGCTGAGAGAAACTGCACCAAATTCATATTTTAAAGATAGAGTAAATAATTCTTCAATAATTTATGTTTCTCACAAATATTGTGCTCAGTACATTATAGTCGCATAACGTTTTTTTCAATGAATAAACAAGTGCTCTAAACTACTTCTTTCTCTGCTGCTATCCCGTCATAGCCATTATAAAAAGAGGCAATAAAATTAAATAAAATATAAAATAAGAAATTAAACTATAAAATTAATCAAAGAGCATAAGTATTACAAATAAACTACAGTAAAAGGTAAAAAGAAAGGTAAATAATAAAGTAGAAGAAAAATAAATGGAATAAATAAATAAATATAACAAGACAAAGTAAAAAGAATAAAAACTTTCTGAGAAGATTTAAAGAGGTATAAAATGAAAGAAGTGAAAAAATATTCAAAAGTTTTGTTATTAAAAAATAAAAGAATATTTAACAAATGAACAACAAATAGCATTCTTCACAGCAATGAGATGAAATAACTTTACAGTCTTAAACTACAAAGTGAGACTTGTTCTTTAAAAACATGAAAGAATATAGGAAATAAAAAGGAAAAGCCAAGGATATGAGTTCTTAGAATGTGCTGACTGATAATGAAGAGTCACAAGGCAGAACCATAAGTAATGTTTTTGCTCTGGTGACTAAGTGTCCTGAGTGCCTTCCAGATCACATAATCCTTTGAAAACAGGTCATGCTTCCATCAAAAAAGAGGAACTTCGTTACTGCTTCAGTCACTTCCAAGTCATTGCTTGCCTTCTTCAAAAAGCTCTGGCTAATAGTCAATTGTAATTTTTGTATTCTAAATTTTTTATAAAAGGAAAAACAATAAGTAGTGCCTGTTATCTTGAAATACCTCTTCAATATAAAAATCAATATTTTTTTTCTGTGTTTTGTCTTCACAACTCTGATATTCTTGAGTTGTTGACACAGTCATCATTGGTTTTTTTGGAGCCACTTAGATAATAGTTGAATTTTTATCTGAATTTATTTTCCAATCGGGAATTTTTTTATGTTTTACTTTTAAGATTTTTACTTTTTACTTTTATTTTTATTTTTAAATTTTTTTCTGAAGAGGCATGATTAGACTAAACATTTAACCTGAAATGTTAAAACTGTATGAGAGATCTCAGAAATGTTCACTGATTTGAGACATATAGAAGTAGATATTAATTTTCTAATGGCAAATTTAAACGTGTGCTCTGGACTACTGAAACCATCCATTTACACTGGCACTAACATGTACATGATTTTAAGAAAAACTTAGATATATTTCATGAATAGTAGATGTGATGATTTCAGGTATTCTACTTGTTAATACTAACAAACAATTCTGTTTGAATTAACTCTATTGTAATACAAACATATAACAAAACTGTTTACATATATATATAAAAGTAAAACCAATCAATCAAATGGGTTTTTTATAAAATTTGTGTTGGCATTAGAAGACATGCTGGGAATTTTATGACCTCTTCCTCAGAGACCATGTTTATCTTTGTTAGCCATCATACCTTTTAACAATTATGCGTATTGAATGATCTATGTGCATGTTCTTGCCTCTGTTCAAACAAACAGGCTAGAGCTTGTGGCAACATGATGACCTTACAAGCACAAAATACACACTCCTCAGGCATATTTGAGACATTAACTGTGATAAGCAGAAAACCCAGCCTTGTGTAATCTGTCAACAAACTAATAAATTACTTTGGTCAAGGGAGGAATAACTTCCTCTCATGACCATCTGCACAGGAGAATAGGTTAGTAATTAGAATTCCAACAAAACTGAGAGTTTGGACAAGATAAGCAAAGGCTTAATACTTAAAGTTAGGAGCCAATCCTTTTAGGAACCTAAAAGCACACACTTAACATTTTTTTGGCATTCTATCTATAAATATTAAGAGATTAGCTAAAAATAAGATCATGCAATAGGAATCTCTAGAGCCCTACTCTGAATTCAAAGTACAATGTACAAAGTCACATTTCTATTGTCATTAAAGGGAGTTTTGCCTTGAAAACAGAACCAGTCTTGGGTACTTTCTTGATTATAGACTCAAAACCCAAATTTACCTATGGGGCCTGCCAAAGATTAGTTATTTAATATCTTTAGTATATATTTTGGCTATGGAACTGGAGTCAGGAGGCCTGAATTCATATCTCAGTTCTTACACTTAGCTATTTGACTTTTGGTACTGCCTCTTTCATGAAAAGCATCCCACACACCCCACCACAGCAACCTGTTGGACAAGCTGATCGAAAGGCAAACAGCCCTGGACTTGGTAGAGAATGAGATGAGACTTCCACTAACCTGCTCCTTTTAAATTTTGCATTAGGCTTCTTCTAAAAGTCAACATTGAAGTTTGGGCTATGAACTGATAGAATGAGTACTGAGAATCCCAGGGATACCACTCTTTGTCATATGATAGGACACAGTGCTGTGTCCTTGATTGACTTTTATGTTCCTTATGTATGTAGGGTTCAAATGATACACCAAGTTACGGAGCCTTCTTAAATAACACCAGAATCATTGACAATATCCTCAGACCTACCACAACAAATGCTGTAAAGCACATACATGTTTATACTGAATGTCTTTTGAAGTATGTCTAAAAACTTGGAACTTAACCTAAGTTTCCTAATGAGCCATAACATGAGATACATCAATTGTCAGCATAAAAAATGTCGCTAGGTAATGGGGAGACCAAGTATTGCATAGAATTGCTTTTTTATACATAAACACATATTTAATTTTATCCTTTGAGACATTTTTATAATCAAAAATAAAACAGATATATCAAGAAAATAAAAATTATATACTCTGTGAGTTATAAACATATCCATGTTATAAAAATTATAATGAGAAGAGATTACACATATACATATTTAACTATGATTGAGCTGTTATACAAAGGGAATCCATCCCATTCCATTAATTTTCCTTAGTGTATGAAGATTAAAATGAGTATTCAAAATAATGAAGAAAAAGCTTTGGATAAAAATATCTGAAGACATCCTTCACTGTAGAAAACTGAAGATCTAGGATACCACAGACTTCAAGAAGAATAATGTTTATCATTTAATTTAGATAAACAAAAATTCTATCTTTGCAAAAGTATTCATCTTTTATTACAAATTGCCAAGGTCAAATTCAGTTCAACGTGCCTTTCACATTTTAAGACCAGCCATATTTTAAAATGTCTCTTTAACATTAAATTTTCTTCCCTGAATTTGTATATCTTTTAAAAATTTGCCTTCCTTCAGGAAACTCTGCCAAATGTGTTGAGAATATGAACCTAAATTACCAGGCAGAAATTTACTTTTTTCTCTGGTTTTCTTGGAACTTTAATTACACAATATTTCCAATTCTTTTTCATGACACAAACTTATTCTCATTTTTGTTCCTGAGCCCAACACAAGCTAAACATGAACTTTTATCAACAATCTTGGTCTCTCTGCCATTTTCGTCTTCCCCACTCACCCAAAACACATTCCTTATCTTTGCTCCAGCTTTCTATTTGTTGGTCTTATGAGGACTGCTAGATTTGAATACTGTTTTCTGAGTCTCTCTCAATTTGTCATTCTTCAAGTTGAGGTTTCTGCAGTGATCTACTGAACTCCAAAGTTACTCCTACCAGTTTTCTTTCTCTCCCTGTGTATGGAGAACCAGCAGGACAGAAATTCTGCTCTGTTGTCAGTACAACCTAGTTTCCAGGTGTAGTAATCTGGCATTGCTCCAGGAGTGGATCACTAAGCATCAACCAATGACAGAGAGAATCTACTTTGTTCAGCATTGTTAGAAAGGGAATTTGTCCTACCTCAAAATTATTAGCCCATATAACTTCTAAATATTTACCATTGTTAGGGGCTGTAACAGTTTCCTCTACTCATTAATTCTGCATTCTAGCACCTACCTATTTTGGCATAAATCAGGAGTACCATTTGATGCATTTCTAAAGCAACCTGTTTATTCAGGCAAATTTTTCAGCAGGTACATTACTTTAGATTCTATTATTCTATCTATTATCTATATATCTATTATTTAGATTCTAACTATTCTATTCTATATTCTCTATTCCAAATGTATCATTCATGTTATTCAATATACTTATTTCCCTTTATTTTAAGCACTGCGCTAAACTTTCTGTATATGATTTTGGTATTATTCCTAATTCATAGATGAAGAAATTGAAGCTCAATAGAGTTAAGCAAATTTCCTAAATTATCAAGCTAGTAGTGAATAGAATTTAATTGAAAGCCATATCACAACTCAACTTCTGTTCTCTCTCAACATACAGCATGCTACATGAAAAGTAAATATATTATAACATGTAATATAGGTGAAGTTAACTGCAAAGTGCAAGAGATGGATTGAAGAGGGAGTAATTAATTTTTTTTTAATTTTTGCTAAGTACTATCTAAGTGCAAGAACTCAATTATGCTCAGGAAATATACTGGTGACCAATTAAAAACAGTCCCTGCCTCCCTTGAAATATTTCCATCAGTCCCTCTCAAATATCCTTCAGTGTTTCCTCAGGTTCTCTTATCCTGCAAATATTCTGGAAACGAATGCTCCTTTTTCTAAGGACACACTTGCCCTTTAACAGCATCTGTGCTTCTACCCGTCCTTTCAGCAACTTCTTTTATATCCTTCTAGGTTTGCAGTAGATGGACAAGCCAGTAAAGCTCTAAATTTGTCACCTAAATTTATTTTTCCTGTATTCTAAGGCAGGTCTAGTGTCTAAGATCCACATATTTAAAATGCTTTTTTGTTGTTGTTGTTTTTGCCTTTTGTTTTTTTCCTAAAAACAACTGTAGTGAGCCAGTTTAAAAGCATTTAAACTCAGGAAAACTCAGGACTTGACAAAACCCCCAAATATCTTTTAAAAGATCCTTAACCGATTACAAAACCTCAATGAAGAACATGCATTTTAAATCCCCAGGCCAACCCTGGATATCCCTGAATTTCCAAATAATAACTAAATGTAGTAGTAATCCAGGTATATAGCCATATGCAAAATATTATTTTGGTTTGTGACCCTGTCAATCTAATCTTTTATTGATTTGTTATCCCGCTCATTGTGGGACCATTGTTGTTTTAGGGGCTCTGACACAAAACCAAAATTAAATTTGTATCGTTCCTGTGCCTGACCTCAGAAAATTCTTTTTCTCAATGAAGGTTTAAAATTTGGGATCAAACCGCAGGCAACTTGAATACTATGTTTAATCTTTAAGTGTTTATTCTAACTCTCAGAAAGATAATGCAACAAATAATGAGGCTTTAGTGTATCTTGCAAACCTTATTTGCATAACAATAATTTAACAAAATAGCACTTTGTTACACATGCAAGACTTTAAATGGTATTTTCCTTTTTTTAGCTTATGAAACATCAACCACGCTAAAATAAGCTAAGATACATGTTTCTACGTTTTCTTGTAATTCACTTTTTTCTTTAACAGCTGAGGTCAAATTCCAAGCATTACTTTTTTACATTTTTCCCTTTTAAAAAGAGATTTAAATCACTGGTTGGCTTTATTTACTCTTCATCATTAGATGTTCTTCTTAACAAAGGCAACTTGCCTCACAAGCACACAAGTTTAATCATTTTAACTTGCAACATAAATTAATATCTAGGACCTGCCAACTGAAAATCTTAGTTATTTCCGAAAGCTGCAGGTGCTATGAAATACAGCCAACTGGAATTCGTCTTCCAAATAACAGTGAGTATGACAAAACCTTGAAAGGATGATTTCCAACATTGTTTAGAAACTAGAAGATGGCAAAGTTTACCAAGTACTTAAAATATCATTTAAGTTTACCAAGTTTAAATATCATGAACTTATTTTTAACCCTAAACAACATAAATTTTTCCAAAAACATTTGTACTCATCTGTATTACTCCTGGTAATTATCCTGCCAGGAAGAAAATTTGCAAGGAAAATATTTGAAATCTGGAATGAATCAGGCAGCTAACCCATCTAAATTCTGACCATCAGGATAAAGATTTTCAGGCAAAACTATTCATTCTAATTGGTCAAATTCCAGCCAGTTCAAACTATCAAAAAAGATGTTATCTTTGCCTTATCCTTGCAGAAAACATTAAGTCTATATATTATATCTCAATTCCAACATTTCCTTCACATGTACCAAATGCCTAATTGAAGATAAATGTTAATAAAACTATATGAAATGTTAAAAACCCCCAATATGTGCCCTTCTTTGCCAATCAGGAGAAGTTGCTACACTGTTTATAATTTACTCTATGTTTGAAACACAAACATTTGGACATAGTTTCTTTGCCAAATAGGGCTTTCCTGTAAAGATTATATACTGGGATAACTTTATTTGGAAAAGATACGATGATAAGCGCCCGTGCTATTTTAGTACTTACTAATCTGTTCTTCGTTTTTATTCAACTATGAAAAGTTTACATAAAAGACAGGAAAAAGTAACATTTTTTAAATTATAGACTACGGATAAATCTAAATTTGAATTTAAACATTAATAAGTAACAATGGTAATAAATTTTTAAAGATATTTTAACTTAAAATCATTTAAGGGCAAACCAAACATAGAATAATGAACTTATTCTATAGTGTATTAAATTATCTTTTTATATAGCTCTAAATGTTTAATATATATTATACCAACAAATTTAAAATCATAGCTGATGAGCAATCAGGAGACGGAACTCACACTAGTCTTTCATTTATTTTTGCCTTTTAAACTTCATTTAGAAATAACTTCAGACTTATACAAAGTTGCAAATATAGTACAAACAGTTCCCCAAAACCCTTGTCTCAACTCATTAACAAATGCTGACAAATTGTATAACCATAGTATAATTATCAAAATTTAAAAATGAACATTGATACAATAATATTGATTCATCTGGATGTTATTCACTTTTGCCAATTGCCTTACTAATTTGTTTCTACTGGCCTAATATCTAACCCAGGACTCTTTACTGCATTCAATTTATATTGCTCCGTAGTCAGCTTGAGTATGAGTTATGCATATTTGAAAAGAGGACCACAGAAATTCCTTGCACCCTTCTCAGTGCCTCATATCAGATACAGGATGACATTTGATAACTCTTTGATATTACATTTGATAACTCTTAAAATTGGGTTTGCCAAGTTTCTGTCCCATAATTTTAGTATTTTCCATTTTAATTAATAAGTATCTTATGGGCAGATACTTTGAAATATTGCAAATATCCTGAGTCTCATAACACCTTCCCCAACTAATTTTAGTGCACATTGATAATTCTTGACTACAATGATTATAAGATGTGTCTGCAAAAAAAAAAAAGGTGACTTTTAATTTCAATTATTATTTTTGTATTTATATATTGAAATGCTGCTATTAAGAATAGTTGGTTTTTTTCTCTAATTATTTATTATTTATATCATTGCAATCTCATGGATATTTACTTCAGTCTATGGGCTATAAAACATTGCTACCAGCAAGGCACAGTGGCTCACAGGTAACATAGCACAACTCTCTCTAAAAACAAAAATAAAAAAGTTACTAGCACCATTATCATATGGCTAAAAACGCCCCAGATTTGGCCACTGGTTGCTTTAATAAGTCAATTCTCAAGTGCCTTTGACATGACATCATCATTTTATAGTATTTGCTTCTTTTCTGGAACTATATGATTGATGCTTCAGGCTCATTCTGTGATTTCTCCTTTTGCCTCAGACCTAGAATCATCTATTTCCATTTATTAGAAAATGGTATTTATAAATGAATATCTCAGCATTAGATTTGCACATTGCTTTTTAGGGACAATTCTTTTAAGAATAATCTAAGGCAGGAAATAAATATATGTAAGTACACATATGCATACACAGTTAGACTCATATCTAACTTTATATATTTAAATTTAAAAAGAAAAAAACCACCATGACTACATATTGGTCTTTTTGGTTCCAATACAATGCCACAAGGGTCATCCTAGCCTTGCCCCCTTCCTTATTTTAATGCCTGCGCCATCCAGCAAGAAATCAGCTTTCATTATCCATATTTACCAGTGTGAACGAAGTATAGAAATCTGATGTCCTTTAACATTCCCTTTATCTCCTCCAATCATAATTGTCTTAAATATTTTCTTTATACATTTTGAACCATGTCAGTGGTATAATTTTTGTTTCAACCATGACACATAATTGAATACATTCAAGAGACTAAGGAAATGTATTTGTACATATTTTTGCTCTTTTCATATTTTTCTTCACTCCTGGTGTTCAAAGATTCCATTTTTTTTTACATTTTCTTTGGGTTTAAGTAACTTCCTTCAGCTATTATTTTTTTGTCTGCTGGTTATACATTTTCAGTTTCTGTGAATCTGAGGGTGCCTTGATTTTTCCTTAGTTCCTGAATAATATTTTTCCTGAATGTAGGATTTGTGGTTAAATGCTCTTTTCTTTCAGCACTTGAAAAATATTGAGTCACACGTTTTCTGGCTTCCATGGTTTTTGATGAGAAGTCCACTGTCATTTAAACTGATTCCTTTTAGGTAAGGTATCATGTCTCTCTCACTACTTTCAAGGATTTTTCCTTGTCTTTAGTTTTCAGAAGTTTGACTCTGATGTTCCTTGGTGTGGATTTCGATCTATTCTGTTTGGTATTCACTCAGCTTTTTGAAAATGTATGTTTATGTCTTTTGGCAGAGTTGGAAACTTTTCTGCCATTATTGTTTTGAGCACTTTTTCAGTCATTCCTGTTCCTCCTATCCTCGTGGAAATCTGACGACACAAATATTAGAGCTTTTGTTATAATGCCATAGATACCTGAGGTTCTGTTCAATTTTTTTCAATCTATTTTTTCCCTGTTGTTCAAATTAAGTATCTAGTATTCTACCTTCAAGTTCAATTATTATTTTTTGTCTTATCCATTCTGATGTTGATACCATTTATTAAGAGGTTTTTTGGTTATTTTATTTATAAAATTTTCATTTTATTTTTCTTTATGTCTTTCATTTTTTGCTTACAGTATTATTTCATGTGTGTCTGTAATTCCTCATTAAAAATATTTTGACAGTTGCTTTAATATCTTTTTCAGATAATTCCACCCCTCTGTTATCTTGGCATTTATTCTTTTATTATTCTGTTTGAGATCTTCCTGTTTCTTTATAAGATGGGTGATTTCTAATTGAATCATGTATTTTGGTAAATATTGTATGGAATTCTGGCTCTTATTTAAACTTCTACTTTAGCTGTTTTGATACCACTCCAGCAGGAGAAAAAGGAATGCTGCCTCCTTACTAGGTTAAAAGTTTAGGTTCCCCAGTCTGACTTTACTGACACACAAGTTTGTGGGGAGCTCCTTGTTGCTCATGGGTGTAGTAAAAATTCTGGCTCTCAACCAGGCAATCACTGATACCTCTCAGGCTTGCTGGAACAGAAACTCTGTTACTTATTCCTGTGTGGCTTCCACTGACACCACAAAGGGTGTGGCGTTATTATTGCTGGGTGGTGGTGAAAGTCATGATTCACTACCAGACCACTTCAGCAAGTAGAGGAAATGGTGCCCTATTATTGCCAGGTGAGAATGGAGGTCCACCTTTTTAGGAATATTTTAAAGTTTATCTTATATAGATTTGCCCATTTTTCATTTTGTTTATCCTAAATTTTTACTCTCCTTTAAGCCAATGTAAATGAAGTTTTCCTTACCATTAAATCACCAAATTGGTTATTTTTGTGTGTATGAATGCTATTAATCGGCTCCTGAGTTTCTTTGACATGGCATTGTCATTTTAAAGTACTTTCTTATTTTTTGGAACTATATGATTCCAAAAATTTAATTTAATAAACTAATTTTATATTCAACTATCTTACTGGAAACTATGAGCATCCTTGCCTCGTTTCTTATCTTAGTGGAAATATCTCTTGTTTCCCCGTTAAGTAATAAATTTTAGAACTAAATATAGGCATTATATCACATTAAGAAAACTTCTGAAGTTTTCTATTACCTTGAGTCTTTTAAAAAATCAGGAATGAGTAGAATTTGGGGTGACATTTTTAGCATCTATGAAGATATTTTTTCACATATTATTATGTGAGACATAATAGACTTCCTAATACTGAAGCAACCTTGAATTACTAGAAAATATTCAACTTGGGCATAGTGTATGATTCTCCTAATGTGACTTTGAATTCTGTTTGTTAATACAGTATTTAGTATTTTTCATCAATACTGGTAAGATATATTGATCTTCAATATTCTTTTCTTGTAATATCTTTGTAAGATTTGGGTACCAATGATATATTTGCTCTAAAAAAATAATTAGAAAAGTTTTCATTCATTTTCACATTTTTGAGCCAGTTTATAGCATATTGAACTATCCAGAGGCAAGTAAACTAGAGTCATTAAAATTACAACAATTAGGTTGACCTATGTCCAAGTGGTGAAATTGGGCCAAGAAGAATCTTATAGAAACCCAGCCAGAATCAGCAGTATTCCAGGAAGATAAGAAAACCTCCAGCATATCTGGCTGCAACATTGAAAAAAAGCATTATGTAAGTACTTGTTTGAATTAAAGTTTCTTAATGATGTAGATTATCAATAATGTGGCAGCTCATATCTCCTTGATCATCCTATATAAACCAATTTGCCCTGAAAAGCATGATCTGATTAAGTAAGACACTGAAAAAGGTGAGAACAGCTTTTCCTATTCTATCCAAGAGCTTTTAATATTTGCATACAAAGTTAGGGTCATATCTTCTGAACATATTATAGGTAAAAACTCTTGGATTTCTGATTTAATTTATAATATTGGACAAAATAACAATGGTAGAAACAATGACTGCAATCAAACATGTAATGCCTTTCTTGATATCCATTCACTTCATGGGAAACACACTGACAATGGGATATACTGACTTTACTAAATATCATTTTCTTACTGAATAAAATGGAAAAGCTACATATCTACTTTATTTACTTACTTATCTATTTATTTATTTAGAGACCGTGTTGTGCTCTGTCACCCAGGGTGCAATGCAGTGGCACAATCTCAGTTCACTGCAACCTCCGCATCTGGGCTCAAGTGATTCTTGTGTCCCAGCCTCCCAAATACCTAGGATTACAGGCATGCATCTCCATGCCTGGCTAATTTTTATTTTTTACTTTTTTGTATTTTTAGTAGAGATGGGGCTTTGCCATGTTGGCCAGACTGGTCTCAAACTCCTGGTATCAAGTGATCCACCTGCCTCAGCCTCCCAAAATGCTGGGATTACAGGGGAAAGCCACCACACCCAGCCCTATCTACTTTAAATATGAAACCTGAGATAATTTGTGTGAAAGGATTTAACAATATTTAGCTTACAGCAGGTTCTCTCTATGCTATTGCCTAACAGAGTCATTTAATATTCTTAAATAATCAGTCATCCGTTTTAGGTGAGGGTGGTAGAGGTGGGTAGTGATTACAGTGGAAAAGCTCTATCCAGCCACTTGTCCCTTCTGAGATCTCTGAATGCTATAAGCCAAGTTTATATCTTCCCCTCCTCTAAGCCCCAAGCAGGAAATTGGAGTTTTCTTTGGGGAAGGAATCTGGCCTAGAAAAAGTGACTCACAAATACCAATATGTGTGGGGTTTGCAATAAAATATTTACATCCACATTTGATTATTTGACAATGTAGACATGAAAACCACCTGTTAAAATGTTTTGCCCTACTCCAAACAAATGCCACAATGTAACATTTTAGCACCTCATTCTTAAAGGTGAATGGATGCACAGGGGTCAATAGATATGCAAACGCATGAAAGACATACCAATACCAACAAATAAAAAAAGTGAAAATTGGAGAAAATGGAAGAAATTCTGGAAAGAAAAGAAAATCACAAACAAACAGCAGCTACTATTAAAATAATTAGGGAAATAAGGAAAATTTAAGTTACATTGAAAAACTAGGATGTTAATTTTAAAAATCAGAGAACAACAAAAGCCTAATGATTTTCTATTGAGAAAAAAAACAAAATAGAAGTTGTCAAAGAATTATAGTAGAAACTAAGTATTATGAAAAACATAAAACGGGAAAGAAAAATATTTACAAATTATCAATACAGGGTATCCAAAATCCTCAATATAGGGCATACAAAATCCAACGACAAGAAGATTAAGAAATAGAAAAAGAAAAAAATAGAGAATTATTAAAGAAGTAATCAAGGAAATCTTCCAAACCTGTGAGCATAAGCTTTCAAATAGAAAGGCCCAAAGATCATCTCATTTGCACTCTCTTAAAGGAGGTTAAAAGAAGATGTGTTCCCAAAAGAAGCATAGGAAGAAGCCACGGTTTTCAGGAAACAGAAGATCCAATATAACAGAGCAACAATCATTTACAGTAAAGGAAAGCTTCAAGATGATGCTGGGCAGCAACGCTCAGAGAGAAATCAGTTTAGGTGAGATTAGACAGCAGAACCCAAGAAAGATGTCTCAAAAAAAAAATGCACTAAATAAATTGTCCATTATAGAATTAAATTTTACATCTGCAATGAGGAGTTTGTTGATAAATTAGCACTAGAAACAGGGAAAGTCAAGCAGAATAAAAATAATTGTTAACTTTAGAGAAAACAAGAGTGGTGCACAAGCCAGAGAATCATGTTGAAAGACTCAAATTTAAATCATAAAGCTATAGATTTAAAATATAAAGATTAAATACTGATCAAACTAAAGTTGTTACATAAGAGTATTGAGGCTGCTTTGTCTACAGAGCAGCTATTCTTTTATTCCTTTACTTTCTTAATAAACCTGCTTTCAGAAAAAACAAGATAGAATATTGAGATAATTTGTATTAGGTTATTTACCAAGGGAGAAATAAGGTAAAAGTGAACTAAATATGTATCTTTTATAATAGGAATTCATTAGATATTGTGTAAAATGAAACCTCAAAATAGTCATTTTAACATACTCTTGAGATATATAGACATATCCTAAACTTAACAGCTAAATTAACAGACAACAGACTTTAGAGTGGCCAAAATCAGGACATGCAGGAGCTAGACAAAGGACTTCTAGGATTTATTTTAAGATTCATCGAATTATTTAAACATTAAAATTGGGCACATATTAACCCAATAAGAACAAAATTTTAATTTAAAAATACTGTACAAAAGAAAAATACACATGATTTCACAGAAGATGAGAACATAAAAAAATGTATTTAGATACAAAAGGGCAAAAGGCTAATAAGCATCTGAAAAATTATAAACTCTGTTAATACATGCTTATTAATAAAATTAGTTTGTGTTTCATGACCTGATACGAATTCTCTATTCAAGTTTTAAAATTATTTGCCCATGTTTCTGTTGCTAATCTAATTTTTGCAATCAAGGAGTTGCCATCTTCATCAAACTCATGGTCTAGTTAATATGGCATTTCCCATATGTTTGAATAGCCATTGTAGAGTTTTTATATTCTAGCTTTACTGATGCCCTTTGGAGATCTGCCGCCTAAAATTTAAGTTTACATCCTGTGGTATAGTTGTGAAGAAAGGAGATGAGATGAATCATATGCAGGTGCATGTCTTATTTGTACAGCTCTAAACGCATAATTTTGGGGTTAGGGTTGCTGGATGGAATAGCAAGAGAACTCAATCAGCGAATAAAGTTCTCTTCTTTTTTAAAAGGACTAAATTATCTATAGAGAGATATGAATTAATTTACATACAATTAAATGCTTTTATAAAAATAAATTGTACATATGAAATGAATTATACTCTAGCTACATACTTGTTTTTATCCCATGACTACTCTACCCAACTCTCCTTATCTCATTTGGTTCTTGTTCTCTCACCCATCCTCTTCCACTGACATCTATCACCCAGCACCAAACCAGGAAATCTATTTAGCAGATATTATGTGTGTTTTCCTCTAGGCATATATAACAATAGATAAGCATAGATATGTATAAATATACATCTCCTTATCCATATATAAACACATATATATGGGGGAAGTTTTATTGACTTACAAAAGCAATTATTTCTGTATAATTTTTCTCACTTATTATAAACTCATGGAAATACCCTAAATATGGCAATTTATTCTTTTTTTTTAGGGATTGCATGCATAATAATTCATGATACAAAAGAACTACTTTTACACAGCCATTTTTCTATTGATGACCATTCATTTATTAGCTGTTTTGTCTCATGAATGAGACTGTGTAAAACAATAAGCTATTATTAGAAATATTATTAATTTCTTAATTAATTCAGCTAAATTAAATTAGATGTTTGGTTTAATCATAAATTATAATCACTTTATTACATATCACGGGCTAAGGTTTTGTTTTTTCTCTTTTTTCAGATACATTATCTTCATACTCTACACAATCTTCACTCAACGTTGCCCCTTCAGCTAAAGGAAAAGGTATTTTTCAACCTCCTCCTTACAAAAATAAGTTTCAGAGATTAAAATTCGTTCCAAACATGTTCCACATGACACATACTGCATTCATTCCCAGATGTATAAATGGCTGCAGAACTACATCTGAATAAAGACTTACATAAGGGCTAAATTATTCTCAAATTAAATGTGCATTATATGTACCTTCTTTTGGCAGACAAAGAAAAAGCCATCCTTTATTTGCCCATTCAAATGAGGCTGCGGAATGCTGAAGTAGTAACAAGCTAGAAGTTGTCTTTTAGAGTTGTATTAATGATAGCTGGTTAGTCCACAGTACAGAAGGTTCCTGAAGTGATGGTAGATGTGAATGCAGAAAAGCTATGACAAGAGAAAGAACAGAGATGGAAAAAAGGCTGGCTTGAGGGGCGTAGAGAGAAAAACAACATGAGAAAAGTGCAAAAAGAAGTCTGGAATGTAATAAACTCAAGGAAACACAGATCAGAAAGATAGAGCTAAAAATTAATCAGTAAGATTAAAGGAAGAACAGAGATTGTGTATAGTGATTTAGGTTTGACTAAGGAAACTCTTGTCAGAGTCCATGAGCCAGAGTAATTGGAGCAGCCTTGTTTTCCAAGGCTGGGGCATTCAAGGGCACAGTTTTAACTTTTATTTTGGAGCTATGCCTGAAACCCAGACTGAAAAATTTTGCTTACTTACATGATCAGAAGCGGAAAACAATGACATTTAGGCAGCTGGCACGGGAATCTAGTGGAAAACCACACATTGATTGGTTTGCAACTAGATTAATTGGATTAATTATGTGTTTTCCAGGTGTGTATGAAATGCAGTCCACTCAGAAAGCAGAGATAACATCTTCATACAGGATACATCAAGGGAACAAGAAAATCTATTTTGTATCCTGGACATTTGCTGTTTTGTTGAGAGTTACAGTGTAATTGAAAAAGAAACCTACTTTATCTTTTTCATGGGGCAGCATGGAAGTGAGCAGTGGCCCAGGCAAGAATGTTTCCGTTGGATACTAGCTTTCGCTTTTTTTATTAAAAAATGCTGATTTTTATTACTTTCTAAAAATGAGCTATGCCATGTAAAAAGGCAAGTCAAAAGCAAAAATTGGAATTTTAAAAGTTTCTCATTGGAAACAGTGGTCAATAGCTGACTAAGAATGGCAATTTATGCCTGAGGTGTATTTAACAAGACTGTTTTCTATGTGGGTAACTTGATGCATGCATTTGGCTAATAATGGGCACTTGAAGGATCTGTGCTTGAGTCAATAAGATTTCTTAATGTATTCTCTTAATGGACCATTAACTTTCTATTTTGAAGGTTATCAAGGCTGCATGATTTATTTAGTTATATATTGGATTTAGAAAGTAGGCTCTCAAAGCCTATCCTGTACTTGGCATTTATTGAGTACCTACTCTTCTGAACTCTTAAATATAATGTGCTCACAGCCTGGTCCTTCCCTTCTAATAGCATGATTATATACTGTTTTTAATATACTTATTATTTTTCTATTTGATAATATAATTCTTTAATAGCCATATGGGAATCTCCATGCAGCTAGTTAAACATGGAAAAACTCTTAAAGAGAGCAATGTGGGTGAGCTTTTTTTCCCTTGAGCCACAGAGGTTGTAAACTTCTTTTCTTTCTGTTAAAACTCATTTCCCTTCCTGGTTCCCACTTTGTCTAACATTTTATTGTAATGTTCCTGGAATCTATTTTGTAGATTTTTTCTGGGCTATAACTGTGCATTGCAGTTTCCATTAATATTGTTTTCTGGTAATGAACTCTGTGCCTTCAAAAGAACAATCATACTTAATCTTTTGTATTACAATTACGGATCCTTTTGTATGCAGTAGATAAGCATAAAAATATAAGAAAATAAAAGATCAAAACTTCAGTCTTAGGGCTAAATAATGTTTACATTTTTTTGTTTTGTTTTGTTTCGCAGAACTGTACTTTGAGCCAGAAACTGTCAGAAGAATAAATTTTTCAGCTTTCTTCTAGGATATTATTTCTGGGAAGCTCTTCCAACAGCTTCCATCTTCCACCCAATTCCTGCCTTTGACCATCTGAATCTCACAGACTTTCTGCCTGGTTAGAGTTTTCTGGTTCTTTTATTTCCCCTTTCCCCTACCTCCTGCCTTCCTGTCATCAATCAAACTATTAGCAAATACTTTGTCCACTTTGCTAAGCTGCAAACAGAACACAAGACAGTAAAAATTCAATAAATGCTATAAAGGGTAATATAGTCTAATTAGGGAGATAAAAACATCGCAAATGAATTGATTAAGTAGAACTACTTACCACCATTACCTATAATAACAGCTAACATTCAGAGCCATTCCTTTATATTAAGGACTTCATACACATCATCTCATTTAATGACCATGAGCCTGGAAAGCTCTTCATACATTCTGAGTTGAGAGTTCCTCCCTTACACAAATCAGGGATCTTACTGCCAAATAACATAGCATATATCTTAAGGCCACAGTAGTAAACGGAGCTGTTACTATTGGATGCAATAACAAAGAAAGGCTACATGGGAGAGACGAAATAAATATTTATTGAAAGAATTCATAAACATTGCCTATTAAGTATATATGAAAGTAATACAAAATGGATAAAAATACATTTTAGTGTATCTATGCGTGTTTTTTAAGGACAAAGCAATGAGAAGATGTATCTATGGAAGAGCTGTTTTTGAGATAACCAAAATCATCAAGCCCTTTAGATTTTGGTGCTACATTTTATAAAAGAAGCAGAAGCCTCAGGAAAATTATGGGACCACACAAAGCTAACAAAAAGATCCTTCCTTCCTGCCTTCCCCACTCCCTCCCTCCCTCCATTTCTCCCTCCTTGTCTCTCTCTCTCTCTGTCCCTCCCTCCCTCTCTCTCTCTCTTTCTCTCCTTCTTTCTTTCTTGGTCTTGCTCTCTTGCCCAGACTGGAGTGCAGTGGCACAATCATGGATTACTGCAGCCTCAAACTCTTGGGCTTGAGCTGTCCTCCTGCCTCTGTCTCTCAATGTGGTGGAATTATAAGCATGAGCCACTGCACCCAGTGCCATATTTCCTTAAGGAAAATTGCCTCATAAAACCATTTGATCCAATGACAAATTGAAATTCAACAAAAGAGATAAAACAAGCCTCAAACACACATGAAAATATGAGAGACAGGAATTTATTAGAAATATAATCAGAACCAGAAGCAGCAGCTGGACAGAGGTACATAAAATAAATGCTGGGATTGCCTGTAACAGAAGGAGTGTGATCTTGGAAAGCATTAGAAAGATGATGCTTTTGAGCAGCATTTTAGGAAGAGATGAAAAAAAAAAGCAGCTCAGTGGCAAGGGTATTGTGGGCAGAGGCAGAGATTTTGCTTAATGTAGATGGTCCAAGGCACCACTGTTGGAAATAAGAAATTAATAAATTCAATTCATTTTGCTGCCTGGCAGTGTGCATGAAAATGTTACCTAAAGGAAATGCTAGTGTCAAGTGACTTTTTAACAATTATTGAATTTTTTTTAAACTTGTGTTTGGCTAGGAATACTCAAGTGAAAGAATAGTCTGAATTTCAGTTGCATTTCCTTTGGACATTTCTGTGTTTGGTTTACCTTTGGTGTGCTTTCTCATTTATATTGTCATGCCATTTTATTTACCAGCTTCAGAAGTTCATAGTCATCTTGACTTTCACCCTCCAGACACACATGCTTTCATGTTACAGCCCTCTATTTGGGGTTCCTCTTGTCCTTCCTGGAGCACTCTTTCCTGCTGTTTCATAAGACAGCTGTGCTTCACTGGTGGTCTCAGCAGCCACTTCTGATCCTTCTGCTCAGCACCAAAGGAGAAGAGACGCAAGGCAAGGGCTTTGATTTTATTTTATTTTGAATTATTTGATAGACTTTGAGTATTTTAAAATTAGAATTCAAAAAAAAAAATATGTGATAGAAAAATCCTCAAAAAAGACAGCAAAAACTTGTAATATCTCTCTTCTAAAAGGCACATTTGAGAAAACACACAACTGATCTGCATTAAATGCCCTATTCAACTATGTTGTTATTCTGAAGTATTTGCAACTAATAACCAGATAATTGTCAATAGTATAAAATTATTCTTTGAACCATACATGAATTTTAATTAAACTCAAGTTTTTTTGTATAATACCACAATATATTATGATGATGCTACTATTTGCATTAGTGTTGTGATGATCATTCTTCTTCTTACTGATTCTTCTGAAAAGGCCAGAATGCTTTTTATGCAATAGCTTATATTATTGTATTTGACAAAATTAAAAGCAGCTCAATTTTTTACTCAACTATGGATGGATATATTTCAACAGGAAGAGTTCAAACAAGTCTCTGTACTCTTTATTAAAGCTAAGATCAGAATATAGGTGTTCCAAAGCAGGATAAGAACTACAGCTGCCATTCACATGTTTCAAGTGTTTTTTTTCACTTTCCCTTTTGGAAGTCAGACATTTCTACCTGTTCCTTTTTGTAACCATTAAATAGTAAATATAATGTAACCACATATATAAATAAAACTATCAGAAGAGAAAAATATGACTTTATGACAGATAAACATGAATAATAAAATATTATTCATGAACAGAAACCAAAAAGGAAAACAAATAACAAAACTATTCAAACAAAATAACTTAGTCAAAATTTTATACACATTAAAGATTAGGTAACATATTGTTCCAACTTTTGATATAATAGTATTTTTAAATAAAGTAATAGCGATAATAAATGGTAGATAAAAATAATTCCTGTTTGAAAATAATTAAAGTGTGATAACATATATTAAAAATCAAACAAAAATTACCAAGTGAATATAGCTTTTAGTCCAATGGTGGCAAAATAAAAACAATTTCAACTGAGTGTGGTAAGTCCTCCAGTAGGAGTATATGACACTCTCTTGTGACAGAGGAAGAAAAAATCATTTATTCCAAGGTGTCAAAAGAGAAGTCTCAAAGGGCATGACATTTATCTGGCTTATGAAGAATGAGTAGAATTCATCGTTTAAAGAAAGAAGAACATGAGCTGGGCACAGTGGCTGATGCTTTTAATCCCAGCACTTTGGGAGGGTGAGGTAAAAGAATCACTTGAGGCCAGGAGTTTGAGACCAGCCTGGACAACATAGAAACATGCAAAAATAAAAATTAGTCAGCTTTGGTAATTCATGCTTGTAGTCCCAGCTACCAGGCATGAAGGAAGGTGGAAGGATTGCTTGAGCCTAGGGGTTCAAGGTTGTAGTGAGCCATGATGGTGTCACTGCACTCCAGCTTGGAAGACCCTTGTCTTTAAAAATAAATAACTAAGTATATGCCAGGCAGAGAAAACAATCCAAAAGCATAAAGTCATAGAAGCTACTGGCACTTCCAAAGAAGTGCAAGCAGTTTCTTACTGTAGGAGTGTGGGAAGGTGAGGGAAGAAAAGGAAAGAAAAGGAAGGGAGGGGAACAAAGTAGAAAACAGATTTAAAAGGCCAAGAACAACGATTGAGAGAACAAGTAGAAAACTATGATTATTGTAATAGTTCAGTGCAAAGGATGATGAGGATTCATACCTGAACCAAAGCATGAAGAAGAAAATAACATAATTTTCAAGAGCTATTTAGGAGGTAGAATTCATAGGAACATATAATTGAGTAGGTGTGAAGAACTGAAGAATGAAATCTCTCTGGCATACACAAGCTAATCAATAATAATTGTTGAACAATATCAACTTTTAGAACTAGGTAAATCTAGTATAAACAATGCCTGGGTAGATATACTTGCAAGGAGAAAGTTTAAGGCCTGCAAGTTACTGCAGCTCACACCTGTAATCCCAGCTCTCTGGGAGAAGGAGGTGAGAAGATGTCTAAAGTCCAGGAATTCAACGTTACAGTTAGCTATGATCACACCACTGCCCTCCAGCATGAACAACAGAGCAAGATTCTGCCTCTTTAAAAAAAGAAAGAAAGAAAGAACATTTATGAGGGCTGTTTTGGGCATACCGAGTTTAAACTCTGTGGAACAGCTATACTATGTTACTATGCCAATACATGTCTTATATACATAAAGTAGAGGAAAATAACAGAAAGACCCTAGTAGCCAAAAAAGGCTCCATAATAGAGATAGAACTATTAAGCATTTATTCCGTTGTATGTATTTGCATGTCTATGATATAATGAATCACAAACAAATATTTGTTTGTAGTCTTTGCTATTTCTTTTGTAGTAAATTCATTAGTTGGTATAATTTATTAAGCATTATGTTTATAACTATATTTTGCCTTTGAAAAATCAGTTCACATTCAAAATCATAAAAACATTTTAAATCTTTAATTATGAATTATATAAGGAACATCTTTTAAATGAACAGAGATTTTACACATTTTATCTCCTGAAATCATCAGAAACATGCAAAATATGAAACAATAGCAACATTATTGATAATAAACAAATTGTATTTGGTGTATGTCAGCATTTGACTTACATTATGAGACTGACATGCTGCCTATCACTCTAAGAAGGCAACTAGACTTACATTAAATAATATAATTTCACAAGTCTATCAGGCAGTTGCTAATATATGCCCATTTACAGATAAACAAAATGTGACGCAATTTAAGAAATTGGCCTTCAGTCACACAGTTCAAGTGGCAGACAGGTTTTGATCCTGACTGTCTGTTCTCAGTCACTTTGAATACCACATAGACTTTAAACAAAAGAATATTTATCCCTATTTTACAGATATAGAAACTCAGGTCCAAATATTTTTTCAGTTGTGTTTCTGTAAATTTCAGGCAAAACATTCAAATCTGGCATAATATTTGTTCAAGGAAAAGTGCTTAAAAATAGGTACCAATGAGATTATTGGGATAGAGGCAATTGCAATTTACCATTTTCATCATACAGTTTTACTCCTACAACTTTTAATTATGAAAAATTTACTCTTCTTTTAATAACAAATGTACCTTGTTTTGTATTGTGAATTTTCATGTATGAGTGAAAATGTGTGATTATTTTCTTCCCAAAACATTTAACACAAATAATATTTTCTAGTGTGAATTTAGCATATTTATTCCTTCTTGTAGAATCATATGATGGATGCTTTCCTCCATTAATTTTAGAAATTTAAATTTTAGTAACAGAAATTTAAAATAAGATGCAATAATTTTATTTTTTCTAACATGTGTGTAAAATATATATGCTGTAAATCTCAAGGGCCACTTGAAGAAACCTAACTTGAAGAAAGAAATAAGCAATTAGAAGATTTGGAAATTACATACAGGTATCTTCATGATTATTTATTTTTAAGTAGATAATACTTCTTTCAAATTTTAGCATAATTTACGCACAAATCTAAATGAATACAATGGGTTATCTAATTAGCAATCAGATAGTTTACTCACTAATCTCATTAATTATTGGATTTGTATAAAATATAATTTACTTTTTATTATTAAAGAAGAAAAAATAGATCCATAGTATTATAAAGAACAAACTTAAGTAAATCTTTGTTACATCAGGAACATTTATTCTGAGTGTTCAAACATATCAAGTAAATATATTTTCATCACAATCACTCATTCACAAACATGCACCTGTATTGTAAATACTAGACTTGAAGAAAAACTTCTGTTTAATCTTGGGTGGTCTTTTTGCCTAGGTTTGATTAAATATGTCTTTTCACAACAGGTGACTTTTTAATTGTTTTCTTATGGCAACCCGTTTATTCCACAGGCTTTGTTTGGCTTGCATTAGCTTTCAGAGTTAATGGCCATGTGTGAGAACATGCTGAGTACAGGTGGCCAATGGTTATGCTGAGAATGTGGGTGTTACAGCAAAAGCAGTGGGCAAGTGATTTAACTTGACCAATTAATACAGTGTTTGAACCCTCAAGGTCTTTCAAACAGAAAGCAAACTCAGGGTAGGCACTTGGCAATGCAAGTATGAAATGAAAAATAAAGCAGCTTGTTCTTTGTATTTATTGGGCTTTCTTTCTGTAGTGGGCTGAGTCTTTTTCCTTGCACAGCTTAAGGGCTCAATTCAACTTTTTCAGAGTGGCTTCTTTTCCGTGTAGGCAGTTCTATTAGCAAACTTCATATTTTCCTCACTCTGACTTCTGCATTCTTATTTTGGTCCTTCTAGAAGTCTATCAGGCTAGCAATTTGAGCTCTGGAGCTGCCTTGTTTATTTCTTCCTGGCCAACAGGTATGAGAAATTCTAAAACAAGGAGCACTATGATCCCTAACACTCAAAAATAAATGCTAATTTTATATATGTTTAAGATGAACTAAACAATAGAAGCTGGATTAGGAGTAAAATAATTATCCCCACGTACTTGACTGAGGAGAACCAAAAGGAAAAATGAGATCTTTGGATGACCTAGGCTGCCAAAAACTAGCACCAAACATAGAAAGAGCTTTCCCACTGGGCTTAATTGTTTTTTTTTCCTGACAAAAGGAACAGTTGTTTGGAATTAGCTTAGGTAAAGGAAATAGCATCTGAACTCTTATTTTCCAATTGGAATGACCTCATGACCTTCTATGAAGACATTTGGAATATTTATTCAGTCTTGGTTAGGGAGGTATGGGGTTAGAGTCAATTTTAACAAATGTGAATGCATCTGCCAAGTGTTTTTAAGTTTCAAAATTATCCAAGCACCAAATTATGAAATAGTCCTTAAATGTATTTAAAAATATTTATTATAATATATACGTACTAAATTCAATTACAGTACTATTCTGTGATGATAAAAGCCCTTGATGTGTACTAAATTGATAAATATCAATGAAGAAAGCAAGTTTCCACAAATGTCAATATGGTAATCTGCCCAAAAATAGTAGAAGGAGAGTTGAAAACTATGTCTACAAATAGGTGAAGTTCATTTTAAACCAACAACGAAATAATAATCAAGAATTATGTAAAATACAGAGAAATCCATGTAGGTTATACTGCATCTAGTTTCTTTCAGCACATCAAATAATTCCTGTAATTACTGCATAACACTAAAAAAGGAAGAGTTGGAGTTTTATTTTCTTTCTTTTACAAATAGCCAAATACCCTTTGAAATGATTTCTAAATGTTGGATATTTCAGATGTGGCCATTCAGGTTCTCAGGTTCTCTATTTTGTTGTGGCCAAACTTTACAATTTTGAACACAAATAGTATATACATTTTTCTTCTAGTATATTCTTTAATCCTGATAACATATCAATCTTTAGTAGTTCATTTCTATAAAATTGAACTAATACAATTTAATGGGAAAAAAAGCCTTGATACTAAAACGATTTAGGAAAGAACCAACCTGCTTCCTACCTTCCACTATTGCAACTTGTCTTAATTCAGTATTATTTGCAGTATATACTGTGTTCTCCTTTTGGACACAAGGGAATAAATAATAAATTGAGAAGGGGGAAGGGCGGTTCTTCTCTCTCAGTTTCCTACATGAAGATTTCTATAAATATATTAAGACATTGTGGCATTGGGACAAGAGTTAAGATTCTGCTTCAAGCTTGGAAGTGCTATTAATGTGACCTCTAAGATCAAAGTTTTTAAAAAAATGATTTTCTCCTTCTTTGTCCATAAAAGCTATGTTTACCTCTTAGTGACGTTGAGTGTTCACTGCAGTAAGTTGGTAGTCAAAAAATCCTTGTATATGAGACGTTTTGAAAAACAAATGATAGAAATTCAGGTTTCTCCTGGCAATTAAGATGGGATGAAGTTCATCCACTCCTGTGGGTGGCAGGGAAAATTTACTGGTTGAATTGAACATGCAAGGCCAACATTTTTTAAGGGTACTCTGCCAATTCCTTCCTAGATCTCCCTTCTTCAATCCTATAAATTACTTGATATATATAAATATATATATATACTGATACAAAGTCATCACCTCTGTCAAGTTAAGTAAGAAAAGCCCCAAAACATGATTCTTCTTTTGTGGGTGTGAAGGTATTTTAATGGAGATTTTTTAAAATTATTTTTTGTGATGGAGTCTTGCTCTGTCACCCAGACTGGAATATAGTGGCATGATCTCAGCTCACTGCAACCTCTGCCTCCCAGGTTCAAGTGATTCTCCTGCCTCAGTCTCCCGAGTAGCTGGGATTACAGGTGCCCACCACCATGCCCAGCTAATTTTTGTATTTTTAGTAGAGATGGGGTTTTACCATTTTGGCCAGGCTGGTCTTGAACTCTTGACCTCAGGTGATCTGCCCACCTTGGCCTCCCAGAGTGCTTGGATTACAGGTGTGAGCCACTGTACTGGCCAGTTGTATTAATTTTATAGGTCAATTTGAGGAGATTAATATCATTAGAACATTGCATTTTCATAAATAATAATATGATGTATTTTTCCATCAGTTAGGTCTTTTTTCATCAATCTTAAGTAAAATTTTAACTCAATTGACTTTCCATATTGATTTGTGTCCAGTAATTTTGCCAGACTCTCTATAAACTGTAACTTAACTTTATGTAGTTGATATTTTGGTTTTCATTCTTCCTCTTTCTTTCTTTGTTTCCTTCCTTCCTTCTTCCTTCTTTTCCTTCTTTCCTTCTTTCTTTTAATGGAGTTTTGCCTTTGTAACCCAGGCTGGACTGCAATGATGCTATCTTGGCTCACTGCAATTTCTGCCCCCGGGTTGAACTGATTATCCTGGCTCAGCCTCCCAAGTACCTGGGACTACAGGTGTGTGCCACCACACTCAGCTAACTTTTGAATTTTTAGTAGAGACGGGTTTTCACCATGTTGGCCAGGCTGGTCTCAAACTCCCGACCTCAAGTGATCCACCTGTATCGGCCTCCCAAAGTGCTGGAATTACAGGCATGAGCCACCACTCCTGACAATATTTTGTTTCTTGCTGGATAACAAGCTATCCTAAAACCTCGTGGCTTAAAACAATAATTATTTTGTTATATCTCACAATTTGTAGGTCAGACAGGCTTATAAATTTCCTTCCTTTATTATGCTAGACTATTTTGGTATCAAAGTTATGCTGACCTAAAATATGTTCATTGGGAGGCTTATAGTTTCAGCTCTGCATTCAATCAGCTTGAAATTCATAACTTCTATCCTCACAATAAGCACAAACAGAAACAAACTCAAAATCAATGACTTTTTATAGGCCTATCAGGAAATTCACTGACTCCAGATTTAGGGAGAGGTGAATACACATAGTCAGAGCTGAGATTACCTTATCAGAATCAGAAGATATTAGAAACAATAATTGAGCACCAGAAAAACATATAGGTCAGAAATATGTACCCATTTATAGAAAGAAGGAACATCAGAGATGTAATAAATAAACTTAAAATATTTCATTTTTCTTTTTCTTAATTAATTGAATAGATAACCCCGTGTTCAAAGAGAAATAGTAACAGTGTATTAAGTGATTTTAGTACATGAAATAAATGATAAAAATGTTTTCAGTGAGAGGAGAGAGAAATTGGAAAGACTATTAGAAAGTACCTACACCACACTGTGTGGACAGCATACCTTTATACCATAATAGGTACCTTAATGCAACAATACATTCTGAGAAATGCATTATCAGGTGATTTTGTCATGTGAAAACATCGTAGATTTTTCCTAAATAAATCTAGATGGTATAGCTTACTATACACCCAGAATATATGGTATTGCTTATTGCTCCAAGTCTACAAAATGGTATAACATATGACTGTACTAAATAGTGTGGGCAATAATAACATAATGGTAAGTATTTTTGTATCTAAGCATAACTAAACAAAGTATAGTAAAATTATAATAGAAAAGATAAAAATTAAAACACTTATATAAGGCACTTACAATGAATGGAGCTTATGGGATTGGAAATTACTCTGAGTTTAAAATTACTCTGAATGAGTGATGACTGGATGTGAAGACCTAGGACATTACTGAACAGTACTGTAGACTTTTTAAACACCATACACTTAGGCTACACTAAATTTATTTCTTAAATATCTTTCTTAAATAATACATTAGCCTTAGATTACTATAATGTTTTTACTTCTGATTTTGTTTTACTCTTATAATTACACATTGTTTAAAACACAAACACATTGTGTAGGTTTAATAAAAATTGTGTATTTTCTTATATTCTCATTCTATAAGCTTTTTCTATTTTAAAAGTTTTGGTTTTGTTTTTACTTTTTAAACCTTTTTAAGCCTTTCTTACTTTCTAAATACTTAAAAAGTAACAAAAACAAAATAAAAAGTCTTAAAAACTAAGACAAACACACACATTAGGCCAGACCTCGCAAAGTCAGGATCAATATCACTGTCTTCCACCTCAACATGTGGTAGAAGGTCTTCAGGGGCAATAACATGGGGCTTCCAGCAGGAGATGACAGCTCATATGATAAGAACGCCTTCTGGAATACCTCCTGTAGTACTAGCCTGAGGCTGTATTACAGTTAACTTTTAAAAAAATTGGTAGAAGAAGCACACACCAAAATAGCAACGAAAGTATGGTATAGTAAATAAACCAGTAACATTCATTTATTAGAATTGTCAAATGTTCTGTACTATACATAATTATTATATGTTTCTACAAGTGGCAGTGTAGTAGGTTTGTTTATACCAGCATCATCATAAACATGTGGGCAGTGGGAATTTTTCAGCTCCAATTTATGGGACCATCATCATATATGCAGTCCATTGTTGACAGAAATGTTGTTATATGGATACAGCCACAGTCTCATGTTCATTGCAGCACTATGCATAGTTATTACATAAAGGTCAACTGATTGTCTATATGCCAGCAAAGAACAATTAGAATTTAAATTAAAAACACAACACCATTTTCATTAGCACACAAACACACATACACAAAAGATATATTTGGGAATAAATCTTACAAATATGTACAGGATCTTTATGAAAAAACTACAAAACTGATCAAAGAAATGAACAATCTAAATAAACAGAGAGATAGTACATGCTTGTGAATAGCAAGACCTGATACTGTTAAGATGGCAGTTTTTCACAAAATGACCTGTAGAGTCAATGCCATCCCATTCAAATTTCTTTATGGATACTGACAAGCACAAAGGTTTATATAGAAAGGCAGAAGAAGTAGAATAGCTAACATAATACTGTTTAACAGTTTCAGAGGACTGAACTAACCATCTTCAACCCTTAGTATAAAGCTATAGTAGTCAAAACATCATGATACTGGCTAACAAATATATAAGTGGATGATTGGAACAGAATATAGAACCCAGAAATAGACCCATAAAAATATAGTCAACTGATTGTTGACCAAGATACAAAGGCAATTCAATGAAGAAAGAATTGTCTGTTCAACACATGATGTTGGAACAACTGGACATCTACTGACAAAAAAGAAAAAAGAAAGAAATTAGAAGTAGACTTTATACTTTCTACCAAGAAAGATTCAAAATGGACCATAGACAAATGTAAATTAACAAGCTGAACTTTACTAATGCTTTTTTCTCTGCAAAACCACTGTTAAGGAATTAAAAAGCAAGCTACAGAATGGGAAATATTATTTGCAAAACTAATCTAATAAAGGGCTTGCATCCAAGTATACAAATAACTCTTGCAACTTAATGGTAATAAAACAAAAAAGTCCATCTAAATATAGGCAAAAGAGCTAAATAAACACTTCACAAAGGAAGATATATATGTAGCAAACATGAAAAAATGCTCAACATCATGTCATTGGGAAATTGTACATTAAAACAATGAAATACCACTATACTTATGTTAAATGACAAAAAATTAAATTAACAATATCAAATTTTAGTGAAGATGCAGAGCAACCAGAACTATTTGTCATTGTTGGTGAGAATTCAAAATTGTTCAGTTCCTTTGCAAGACACTTTGGCAATTTCTTCCATAGCTAAGAATAGTTATAGTATAGTATTAAATAATTATGCCCTAGGTATTTACCTAATTAAATTGAAAACTTAGGTTGTCACAAAAAACTTAACACAAGTTTATAGCAGCTTTATTCATAAGCACCATAATCTGGAAGCAAACAAGATGTCCTTCAATAGGTGAATGGCTGAACTGTGATACATTCATAAAAAGGAATATTATTCAGTGATTAAAAGATATGAGTGTATTAATCCATTTTCACACTGGTGATAAAGGTACACCCAAGAGTGGGGAAACAAAAGGGTTTAATTGGACTTACAGTTCTACATGGCTGGGGAGGCCTCAGAATAACAGTGGGAGGTGAAAAGCACTTCTTAAACGGCAGCGGCAAGAAAAATTGAGGAAGAAACAAAAGCTGAAACCCCTGATAAACCCATTAGATCTCGTGAGACTTATTAACTATCATGAGATTAGCATAGGAAACACCAGCCCCCATGATTCAATTATCTTCCCCTGGGTCCCTCTCACAACATGTGGGAATTCTGGGAGATACCATTCAAGTTGAAATTTGTGTGGAGACACAGCCAAACTATATCAATGAGCTTTCAAACCATGAAAACATATGGAGAAACTTAAATGCATGATTCTAAGTAAATGAAGCCAATCTGAAAATGACATACATTGTATTTCTCCAATGATATGACACTCTGGAAAAGGAAAAAACTGTAGAGGTAGTAAAAAGATTAGTGGTTGCTAAGGGTTGTGGGGAGGGGAGTGAAAATTTTTGGAATGTTTAGGACAGTAAAACTATTCTATATGATACTTTAATTGTGAATACATGGCATTATGCAGTTGTCGAAATCCATTTAACTGTACAACACAAAGAACTTTAGTTAACAATGGATTCATTAATTACAAAAATGTGCCACACTAATCAAACAGAAAAGGAAGTATTTGGGAACTTTTCATACTATCTGCTCCATTTTCCCGTTAATCTAAAACCGTGATAACTAATAAAATCTGTGAATTTTTTAAAAGAATTATTTGGCAAGTAAAGGCACTTTTTTTTCTATTCTTCTTAAGAGTATATTAAGGACTTGACTATGTGATTCTTGGCTCTATGTATTTTCATTTGTGGCCACTCATTAATATTCAGCTAATAGATGGGCTAGTCTGGAATGTCCATAATGGCTTCCTTCACATGCCTGGCATTTTGCCAGCAATGAATGAACAGCTGGGCTTATCTGAGACTCAATGGGAGTTCCTACACATGCTTTTCCCAGTAAGCTATCTTCAGTGTACTTCAACTTTTTATCTGATGACCAGGTCTCCCAGAGGGAGCACTGCAAGAAATAGGAAGTGGAAGCTGTTAATTTCTTAAGGCCCAGGCTCAGAAACTGGTGCAACATCACTTCTGACATATTCTTCACAGACCCTAATAGGATTCAAGGCAAGAAGAAAGAAGCAGCTCTTGATAGGAAGTGTGTCTAACAATTTATGATGATCTTTAATCCACCAAATTCTTAATGAGGATGCTAACATCATTTCATCTTAATTATAATGACTATGGATGCTGCAGATGCTTTTATGTCTTTTACTAGGATATAAAATTTTCTTCCATTCCCGTGTTAGGCATTGGAAATATTCTATACAACACTTAACTTTTATAAAATAAATAAAATAACAAGCATAGAGGACACTTTAACAAAACAACAAGGGTACTTTTATGAGTGGAAGGATTTAGCCTGAAAGGCAGGAGTCCCCATGAGCCTCTCATAACTATGCAGCTGTACTGCTGGCTGCAGTCTGCAACTCAAGAGATATTTTCTAAGTCTGTTGTTGTTATTAATTTGAGGAGAAGAGGTCTCTGTAGAGGAAAAAAATCCAAGATTTTTTGTTTCCTTTTCCATCACTCACAGTCACTGTAATGTCAACACTATTTAGGTCAAATTTCAGGCATTCAAAATGTGCAGCTTCATCCAGCTGCAAGAACTAAAAATCAACAGAACTATAGCCTAACCAATAAAATATGTCTGAGGGTGTTAGTAACAATTAACAGGTGTGTACCTTTCCCCAGAAAGCTTGCATGACATGAAATGTGTGAGGTAGTACACTTGGATTTCATAAGAATTACATATAAGAAAATATGTATCTTTTTTTTACTAATGGATCTTAAATAATCAAGGCAATTTAACCATATAAACCACAAAAACACATCCTCATCAAAGTCAGTAGGCTCACTGGATATAAGTATAGTCCCTGCTATCCAACTGTCTGTCCCTGAATCTTTTCTTTTTCACAACCAGGAGGATTAAAATTCTCTGCTAGGTATTTAATTTACGTAACTTTTAGTTTCTTCATATATAAAATGGAATTAAAAATACCAAACTCATGATATCTTATGAGAATTCAAGACAGCATCCCAACCTAAGTTTACACAATTGTCCTCGTCTCTTGACTCAAAAGAAAAAAAAATTTGCATTTCTCCTTCTTTGCTTTTGCATTGTCCTAAAGAATTTTTTTTTTAAGGGAAACAACATCTTGCTCTGGTTGAGGTTTAGCTACCTCTTGAATGTCTTCCTTTCTTTGCGATCTATCCATTCTATCATGATCTCAAGTAGTTTACTAACGTGCTCTTCTTGACTCTGAATCACACCCTTCCTCTTCCCTCTGCCAAAATTCACAAAATTAATCAGGTCACTAATGCACTTACAACCCATGAAGTCTCCCTCCTCTCTGTTCCTCTGTGATTTCCACCTTACCAATTCTCACATTTCAATAACTCCTGTTGCCCAATTCCTCTCCCCATATTCATAAACTAAATCAAAATCACTAAACAATAGGGACTGATTCAACTGACCTCAGCTGGACCCTCACTGTGTATCTCAGCAATTCTTTTATTTATCACTTGTTGACTCCCCATTGCATTCCTCCCTGCAGCTGTTCCAAATGTTTCCGTTGTACTCGTCCATAATACTAGCCCTCCTCCCTCCCTCTTAGCACATAACCTCACCTCCTACTGAGAAAATTAAAACCATCCCAACCTAAGTTTACACAATTGTTCTCTTCTCTGACTCAAAAAAAAGTGCATTTCTCTTTTTTTGCTTTTGCATTGTCTTGAAGAATTGCTTTTTTCAGGGAAACAGCATCTTGCTCTGGTTGAGTGCTTTGGGTTTGGAGTCAGGACAACCACATTTAGACACTTTGTGTTGATGCAGCATAACCTTGATGAGTTTTCTAATCTTGCAGTCTCAGTGCTGTCATCTCTAAAATGGACGTAAAAATTTTACGTCACAGAGTAATAAAGAATAATTAACAAGTTTTTTTTTTATCAGATAATACACATTTAACAAACTATCACTATTATTATTTGGAAAGCCAAAGCCTTCATTCTGTATTCTTGACCCTGTTTATCCTAATAATGATGATAATAATTTAACATGATGACAGTAAACGATTATCTCCTTGCCTTTCTTAGTAAGGTACTACTTTATCTTCTTTTTTTCTTAAATCTTGTTTCAATCTAGTTAATTGAATAATCTGTTTCTTCTTCATATATGATCAAATTGTCATTTTTCTTTAAAAAATTTTTTAACCCTACATATAACATCCCATTGCCCAGTATCCTTAAGAAATGTGATCATCCGCCTATTCTATGACAGATCTAGGGGCATAGCAGTGGGCAGAACAGAGTGGTTCAGTCTAATATGAAGGCACACATTAAGCAATTAATGCAAATGCTATCAAAGTCAGAAAGAGAGGAGACAAGATGCAATGAAAATGAGACTTAATTAGTTTAAAGACTGAGTAAAAAAGTAGCACTGAAAATTACCTAAATGAAAGTTATATATGAGAGGGAAAAAGAGGAAGATGAAGAATACAGAGAGGTGAGTATGTGTGAGTACCCTCACATGACAGTAAGAAGGAAAAAATAGCCACCAGGGAGGGGTTTAAGAGAAGATAAGCCGAAGTATGACCTTAAAGAGTTTCTAAGCCATGCTACTTTTGAAGATTTCTTTTAAAAGAAAAAAAGAATCATTTGAGCTGTTAAGTAAAGGACTATGAAGATAGCCATATTTTTATTTTTAAAATATCAGTCTGACCTCAAACAATGAGAGATCACTCATGAGGCCACTGTCCACAAAAGAGAAGAGGGAAATTTGGACTAAGGTGCTAGTGGTGGGGGTGTAGAGAATAAGAAATTTCAAAAAATATTTTAAGAGCTAGAATTCATGGGATTTGGTGATTAATTGCACATGAGGAAGCAATAAAATTATGGCAGAAATAAGTATAAAGCAACATATTTCTTTCTTGAGCAACTAAGTGGCGTCTGACACTATTTATCCAAGAAGGTAAAGAAGAAGAGGTATATTAATAAAACAATAAACACCTTTTGAACACTGATAATGGTTTAGCTTTATATCCCCACCCAAATCTCATATTGAATTGTAATCCCCAATGTTGGTGGAGGGACATGGTAGGGGGTGACGGGATCATAAGGGAGGATATCATGCTTCTTGTTCTTGTGATACTGAATGTGGTCTCATGAGATCTGGTTGACTAAAAGTGATACACATCCCCCTTCACTCTTTTTCTTCTGTTCTGCCATGGTAAGATGTGTTCATTTCACCTTAATCTTCCACCATGATTTTAAGTTTCTGAGGCCCCCAGCTGTGCTTCCTGTACAGCCTGTGGAACTGTGAGTCAATTATACCTCTTTTATTTATAAATTACTCAGTCTCAGGTAGTTCTTTATAGCAGTATGACAACGGACTAATATAGAAAATTGGTACCAGAAGTTAAGCATTCCTATAAAGATACCTGAAAATGTGGAAGCAACAGCAGAACTGGGTAATGAGCAGAGGTTAGAATCATTTGGAGGGATCAGAAGATGATAGGAAGATGAGGAAAAGTCTGGAACTTCCTAGAGACTTTTGGAATGGTTGTGACCAAAATACTGATAGTAATATAAATAGTGAAGTTCAGACTAAGGTAGTCTCAGATGGAGATAAGGAATTTATTGGGAACTTGTACAAAGGTCACTCTTGCTATGCTTTAGCAAAGAGAGTGGTGGCACTGTGCCCCTGCCCTAGAGATCTGTGGAACTCTAAACTTGAGTGAGATAATTGAGGGTATTTGGTGGAATAAATTTCTAAGCAGCAAAGTGTTCAAGATGTAGCCTGGCTGCTTCTAACAGTATATGCTCATATCCATTTCCAAAGAGATAGTCTGAAAGTGGAACATATATTTAAAAGTAAAGTGGAGCATAAAAGTTTAGAAAATTTGTACCTTTGCAATGTAGAAAATAAAAACTCTTTTTCTGGTGGGAATTCAAGGCTGCAGAGTTTATGAGTAAAGAGGAGCCAAATGTTAATAACCAAGACAATGGGGAAAATGCCTCCAATGTGTTTCAGAGACCCTCACAGTAACCCCTCTCATCACAGACCTGGAAGCCTAAGAGGGAAAAATGGTTTTGTGGGCCAGACCCAGAGTCCTGCTGCTCTGTGCAGCCTCAGGACATAGCATCTGTGTCCCAGCTGCTCCAGCTCCAGATGCCATGGCTAAAAGGGGTTAAAGTAGGGCCAGGTGTGATGGCTTATGCCTGTAATCCAAGCGCTTTGGGAGGCTGAGGAAGGTGGATGACCTGTGGTCAGGAGTTTGAGACCTGCCTAGCCAGTACAGTGAAACCCCATCTCTACTAAAAATACAAAAAATTAGCTGAGTGTGGTGGCAGGTACCTGTAATTCCTGCTGCTTGGGAGGCTGAAGCAAGAGAACCACTTGAACCCCAGAGGCAGAGGTTGCAGTGAGCTGAGATCATGCTATTGCACTCCAGCCTGGGTGACAAGAGTGAAACTCATCTCAAAAAAAAAGTGGGGCCACCAAAGTACAGCTTGGGACATTACTTCAGAGGGTTCAAGTCCCAAGACTTGGTGGCTTGCACACGGTGTTGGGCCTGTGGTTGCACCGACACAAGAATTTAGGCCTGGAAGGCTGCACATAGATTTCAGAAGATGTATGGAAATGGCTGGATGTCCAGGCAGAAGTCTGCTGCAGGGGCAGAGCACTCATGGAGAACCTCTACTAGGGCAGTGCAGAGAGGAAATGTGGGGTTGGAGGCCCCACATACCATACCCACTGGGGACCACCATTCTCCAGACTCCAGAATTCTAGCTCCACTGACAGCTTGAAACATGAACCTCGAAAAGCCTCAGGCACTCAGAACAGCCTGTGAAAGCAGCCACAGGAGCTACATCCTGCAGAGCCACAGCATGGGGCTGCTCAAGACCCTGAGTACCCACCCCTTGCATTAGTGTGGCCTAGACATGAGACATAGGGCCAAAGAAGATAATTTGGAGTTTTAAGATTTAATGACTGCCCTACAGGGTTTTGGACTTGCATGGGGCCTATGGCCCCTTTGTTTTGGCCAATTTCGTTTTGGAATGAGAGTGTTTACCTGTATCCACATTGTATCTTGGAAGTAGCTAACTTGTTTTTTATTTTACATGCTCACAGACAGAAGGGACTTGACTTGTCTCAAATGAGACTTTGTACTTGGACTTTTGAGATACTCCTGGAATAAGCTAAGACTTTGGAGGACTGTTGAGAAGTCATGACTGTATTCTGAAATATGAGAATTACATAAGATTTAGAAAGGCCAGGGATGGAATGATATGGTTTGGCTCTGTGTCCCCACCCAAATCTTATGATGAATTGTAATCTCCACATGTGGGAGGAGGGACCTGGTGGGAGGTGACTGCATCATGAAGACAAATATCCCCCTGGATGTTCTCATGATAGTGAGTTTTCATGAGATCTGGTTGTTTAAAAGTCCACAGCATTTTCCCTTTGCTCTCTTCCTCCTGCCCTGCCATGTGAAGAAAGTGCTTGCTTCCCCTTCACGCTTCCACCATGATTGTAGGTTTCCTGAGCCCTTCCCAACCATGCTTTCTATACAGCCTGCCTCATTGTGAGTCAACTAAAACTCTTTTCTTCACAAATTTCCCAGTCTCAGGTAGTTATAGCCTGTGAAAAGACTGAAACAAACACCAACTGTGTGCAAGAAATCAACTACAAAATAATACATATGTTATACATATGGCTAATTTAATATATCCCTGGGATAAATTCCTTTTTGTCATGATGAATGATATTTTCAATTTGTTGATGAATTCAGTTAATATTTTGTTAATAAACTTTGCATCAATGTTCATCAGAGGTTTTGTCCTATAGTTTTGTTTTTTTTTGATATGTTCTTGTCTGGTTTAGGTATCTACTTGCCTTATAGAATGAGTTTGGAAATATTCCCTCCTCTACTTTTCAGAACAGTTTGGGTAGGATTTTTATAGTTATGTAAATGTTTAGTAAAATTCAGCAGTGATTCCATTGGGTTCCAGGATTGCTTTTGCGGAAAGACCTTCTATTATGGCTTCAAATTTTGTTATTGATTTATTCGGGTTTTGAATTCCTTCATGGTTCAATGTTGCATGTGTTTAAAAATGTATCCATTCTTCTGGGTTTTCTAACTTATTGGCACATAGTTGCACATAGTAGTCTCTAATGATCCTCTGAATTTCTATGGTATCAGTTGTAATAACTCCTTTTTCATCTCTGATTTTATTTAGATTTTTTTTTCTTAGCCTGTGATATGGTATCAATATGCATCTCCACACAAACCTTAGTCAAATTATAATACCCAGTGTTGGAGGTGGGGCCTGGTAGGGGCAGAGTTCTTACAAATAGTTTAGCACCTTCCCCACTTGGTACTATATAGTGAGTGAGTTCTTAAGATACCTTCTTGTTTAAAATTGGTAGCACCTCTGCACTCTCTCTCCTCTTCCTGCTCTGGCCATGTAAGATAAGTCTGTCTCCCCTTCACCTTCTGCCATAATTGTAAATTTCCTGAGGCCTCCCTAAAGACCAAACAGATGGCCAGGATCATGCTTCCTGTAAGGCCTGTGGAACCACAAGCCAATTAAACTTCTTTATTTTTTTCATTATACTTTAACTTCTGGGATACATGTGCAGATCTTGCAGGTTTGTTACATATGTATGCACATGCCATGGTGGTTTTCTGCCTCCGTTCCCCCATCACCAACATTAGATATTTCTCCCAATGTTATCCTCCCCCAAACTCCCCACTCCCCGCTATCCATCCCCTAGTCCCCTAACCCCCAATAGAACACAGTGTGTGATGTTACCCTCCCAGTGTCCATGTGTTCTCATTGTTCAACACCCGCCTATGAGTGAGAACATCTGAGGTTTAGTTTTCTGTTCATGTGTCAATTTGCTGAGAATCATGGTTTCCAGATTCATCCATGTCCCTGCAAAGGATATGAACTCATGCTTTTTTATGGCTGCATAGTATTCTATGGTACATATATGCCACATTTTCTTTATCCAGTCTATCATTGATGGACTTTTGGGTTGGTTCCAGGTCTTTGCTATTGGAAACAGTGGTGCAATAAACATATGTGTGCATGTGTCTTTATAATTATTTATAACCCTTTGGGTATATACCCAGTGTTCAAATTGCTGGATCAAATGGTATTTCTATTTCTAGATCTTTGAGGAATCACCATACTGTCGTCCACAATGGTTGAACTAATGTACACTCCCATCAACAGTGTAAAAGTGTTCCTATTTCTCCACATCCTCTCAAGTATCTGTCTCCAGATTTTTTAATGACTGACATTCTGTCAAGAGATAGTATATCATCACTCTAATGACCAGTGATGATTAGCATTTTTTCATATGTTTGTTGGCCGCATAATTGTCTTCTTGTGAAAAGTGTCTTTTCATATCCTTTGCCCACTTTTCAAAAGGGTTGTTAGTTTTTTTCTTGTAAATCTGCTTTAGTTCTCCATAGATTCAGGATATTAGCCCTTTGTCGTATGGGTAGATTTCAAAAATGTGTTCCCATTTGGTGGTTGGTGGTTGGTGGTTCACTCTCATGATTGTTTCTTTTGCTGTGCAGAAGCTCTTAAGTTGAATTAGATCACATTTGTCTGTTTTGGCTTTTGTTGTCATTGCTTTTGGTGTTTTAGTCATGAAGTCCTTGCCTATGCCTATGTCCTAAATGGTTTTGCCTAGGTTTTCTTCTAGGGATTTTATGGTGTTAGCTCTTATGTTTAAATCTTTAACCCATCTGGAGTTAATTTTTGTATAAAGTGTCAGGAAGGGGTCCAGTTTCAGCTTTCTGCACATGGTTAGCCAGTTTTCCCAACACTATTTATTAAACAGGGAATCCTTTCCCCATTGTTTGTGTCAGGTTTGTCAAAGATCATATGGTTGTAGATTATGACGTTACTTCCGAGGCCTCTGTTCTGTTCCATTGGCCCATATCTCTGTTTTGGTACCAGTACCATGCTGTTTTGATTACTGTAGCCATGCAGTATAGTTTGACGTCAGGTAGTATGATGCCTCCAGCTTTGTTCTTTTTGCTTAGCATTGTCTTGGTGAGTTAGGCTTTTTTTTGGTTCCATATTAAGTTTTTTTTTCCAGTTCTGTGAAGGTCAGTGGTAGCTTGATGGAGATAGCATTGAATCTATAAATTACTTTGGGCAGTACGGCCATTTTCACGATATTGATTCTTCCTAACCATGAGCATGGAATGTTTTTCCATCTGTTTGTGTCTTCCCTTATTTCCTTTAGCACTGATTTTTAGTTCTCCTTGAAGAGGTCCTTCAAGTCCCTTGTTGGTTGTATATCTAGGTATTTTTATTCTCTTTGTAGCAATTGTGAATGGGAGTTCACTCATGGTTTGGCTCTCTGCTAGTCTGTTATTGGTGTATAGGAATGCTTGTGATTTTTGCACGCTGATTTTGTATCCTGAAACTTTGCTGAAGTTGCTTATCATCTTAAAGAGATTTTGGGCTGAGACGATCGGGTCTTTTAAATATACAATCATGTCTTCTGCAAATAGAGACAACTACTTCCTCTTTTCCTAATTGAATATTCTTTATTTCTTTTTCTTGCCTGATTGCTCTGGCTAGAAATTCTAATACTATGTTGAGTAGGAATGGTAAGAGAGGGCATCCTTGTCTAGTGCCAGTTTTTGAAGGGAATGTTTCCAGCTTTTGCCCATTCAGTATGATATTGGCTATGAGTTTGTAGTAAATAGCTCTGATTATTTTGAGATATGTTCCATCGATACCTAGTTTACTGAGAGTTTTTAGCACAAAGGGCTGTTGAGTTTTGTCAAAGGCCTTCTCTGCATCTATTGAGATAATCATGTGGTTTATGTCTTTGGTTCTGTTTATGTGATGGATTAAGTTTATAGATTTGCATATATAGAACCAGCCTTGCATCCCTGGGATGAAGCGTACTTGATCATGATAGATAAGCTTTTTGATGTGCTGTTGCATTCAATTTGCTAGTATTTTATTGAAGATTTTTGCATTGATGTTCCTCATGGATATTGGCCTGTAGTTTTCTTTTTTAGTTGTGTCTCTGCCTAGTTTTGGTATCAAGATGATGTTGGTCTCATAAAGAGTTACGGAGGATTCCCTCCTTTTGTATTATTTGAAATAGTTCAGAAAGAACGGTATGAGCTCTTCTTGTATATCTGGTAGAATTTGGCTGTGAACCTCCCTGGACCTGGACTTTTTTTGGTTGGTAGGCTATTAATTGCTGTCTCAACTTCAGCCCTTCTTATTGGCCTATTCAGGGATTCAACTTCTTCCTGGTTTAGTCTTGGGAGGGTGTAAGTGTCCAGGAATTTATCTATTTCTTCTAGATTTACTGGTTTATGTGCATAGAGTTGTTTGTAGTAATCTCTGATGGTATTGTATTTCTGTGGAATTGGTGGTGATATCCCATTTATTGTTTTTTATTGCATCTATTCAATTCTTCTTTGTTTTCTTTTTTATTAATCTGGCTAGTGGTCTATCATTTCAAAAAGCAGATTCTGGATTTATTGATTTTTTGAAGGTGTTTTTGTGTCTCTGTCTCTTTCAGTTCTACTCTGATTGTAGTTTTTTCTTGTCCTCTGCTGTCTTTTGAATTTGTTTGATCTTGCTCCTCTAGTTTTTTAAATTGTGATGACAGGGTGTCAATTTTAGATCTTTCCTCACTTCTCATATGCGAATTTAGTGCTATAAATTTCCCTCCAGACAGTGCTTTAAATGTGTCCCAGAGATTCTGGTACATTGTATCTTTGTTCTCATTGATTTCAAGAACATCTTTATTTCTGCATTCATTGCATTATTTATCCAGTAATCATTCCGGAGAAAGTTGTTTAGTTTCCATGTAGTTGTGTGATTTTGAGGAATTTCTTAATCCTGAGTTCTAATTTGATTGCACTGTCGTCTGAGAGACTGTTTGTCATGATCTCCATTCTTCTGCATTTGCTGAAGAGTGCTTTACATTTCCATTCTTTTGCATTTGCTGAGGGGTGATTTACTTCCAATTACATGGTCAATTTTATAGGAAGTGCAATGTGGTGCTGAGAAGAATGTGTATTCTGTGGATTGGGATGGAGAGTTCTGTAGATGTTTATTAGGTTCGCTTGGTCCAGATCTGAGTTCAAGTCCTGGATATTCTTGTTGATTTTCTGTCTCATTGATCTGTCTAATATTGGCAGTAGACTGTTAAGTCTCCCACTATTATTGTGTGGGAGTCTAAGTTTCTTCGTAGGTCATTAGGAGCTTGCTTTATGTACCTGGGTGCTCTTGTACTGGGGGAATATATATTTAGGATAGTTAACTGTTCTTGTTGCATTGATCCTTTTACCATTACGTAATGCCTTTCCCTGTCTCTTTTGATCTTTGTTGATTTAAAGTCTATTTTAGCAGAGGCTAAGATTGCAACCTCTAAGCTGGTTATTCTAATTAGCATTTTGTCTAACCTTTTTTCAAGGTTCTTAGTTTCTTTGCATTGGGTTAGAACATGTTCCTTTAGTTCAGAGAAGTTTGTTATTACCCGCCTTCTGAAGCCTGCTTTTGTCAATTGATCAAATACATTCTCCATTCAGTTTTGTTCCCTTACTGTTGAGGAGTTGTGATCCCTTGGAGGAGGAGAGGTGTTCTGGTTTTTGGTAATTTCATCCTTTATGTGCTGGTTTCCTCCCATCTTCGTGAGTTTTCTACCTTTGGTCTTTGAAGTTGGTGACTTTCAGATGGGGTCTCTGAGGTGGACATCATTTCTATTGATGTTGAAGCTATTTCTTTCTGTTTTTTGGTTTTCTTTGTAGAAGTCAGGCCCCTCTGCTGCAGGACTACTGGAGGTCCACTCCACACCCTGCTTGCCTGGGAATCACCTGTGGGGTTACTGAACAGCAAGGATTGCTGCCTGTTCTATCTTTGGTAGCTTTATCCCAGAAGGGTACCCGCCAGATGTCAGCCAAAGCTCTCCTGTATGAGGTGCATTTTTGGACAAGCAGGGGTCAGGGAGCTGCTTGAGGAGGCAGTCTGTCCTTATCAGAGTTCACGTGCTGTGCTAGGAGCTCTGTTGCTCCCCTTAGAGCTGCTGGTAGGGGTGTTTAAGTCTGTTGCAGTGGAACTCTCAACTGCCCTTTTTCCCAGGTGCTCTGTCCTGGGAAGATGAGGTTTTATTCATAAGTCCCTGACAGGCTGCTGCCTTTTTTTCAGAGATACTCTACCCAGCAAAGAGAGAGTCTAGTCACAATCTGCCTGCAGAGGCACTGCTGAGCTGCCACAGACTCAGTCCAACTGCTGTGTAAACTTCCTTGTGATTTTATTTACATAGGTATAGTTAGAACTGTCTTAGCAATGGTGGACACCCTTCCCCCACTGAACTCAATTGTCTTGGGTTGAGCTCAAACTGCTGTGCTGGCTGTGAAACTCTGAAGCCAGAGGGATTCAGTTTGCTAGTCTTTATGGGGAGGGACCCGCCAAACCAGTTCACTTGGCTCCCTGCCTTCAGCTCCCCTTTTTTTCTGGGGAGTTGGAGGGTCTGTCTTGCAGGTGTTCCAGGTGCCAGCCAAAACCCATGATTCCGGCTGAAATGGCCGCTCAGATTTGTGTCGGTAATCCATAGCACTTGTCGGCCTGGTGTAAATCTCCTGGTCCGAGGGTTATAAAGACCATGGGAGAAGCTCAGTATTTCAACTGGAGTGTTGCAGTGGCCTGATAAGTTCCCAATGGCCTCCATTGGGTAGGAGGAAATCTTCTGGCCAGTTGCACTTCTCTAGTGAGGCGGCATCCCACCCTGCCTTGGTTTGCCCTCCCTGGTTTATACCCACTGTCCAACCAGTCCCATTGAGATGAGCCCGGTTCCTCAGTTGGAAATGTGGAGATCACTCATCTTTTGTATTGCTCTCACTGGGAACTGTGTTCCAGAGCTGTTGCTATTCGGCCATCTTGGCAGAAATCCCTAAACTTCTTTTCTTTATAAATTACCCAGTCTCAGGTATTTCTTTATAACATTGTGAGAATTAATTAATATGGAAAACTGGTACTGAGAAGTGGAACATTGCTATAAATATACCTGAAAATGTGGAAGCAACAGCAGAACTGGGTAATAGGCAGAAGTTGAAATAGTTTGGTAGGTTCACAAGAAGATAGAAGACAAGGGAAAATTTGGAATCATAGTGACTGGTAACTGGTTTTAATAGAAATGCTGATAGTAATGTGGACAATAAAGTCTGGGTGGAGGAGGACTCACACAGAAACAAGAAACTTTTTGGGAACTGGAGCAAAAGTCACTTCTGTTGTGCATAGAATCTGGAGGCATTGTACCCCTGCCCTAGGGGTCTGTGGAACTTTGAACTTTAGATAACAATTTAGACTATCTGATGGAAGAAATTTCTAAGCAGCAAAGTGTTCAAAATGTGGCCTCGCTGCTTCTAACAACCTATTTTCATATGCATGAGCAAAGAATTGACTTGAAACTGGAACTTATGTTTAAAAGAGAAACCGAGCTTAAAAGTTTGGAAAATTTGCAGCCTGGAGATGTAGCAGAAAATAAAAAGTCTTTTTTCTAGGGAGGAATCCAAGCAGGCTAAATAAATTTGCATAACTAAAGGAAGGCAAATGCTGATATCCAAGGCAATGGGAAGAAGTCCTCAAAGGCATTTCAGAGACCATTGCAGCAGCTCCTCCCATTACAGGCCCAGAAGCTTAGGAGAGAAGAATAGTTTTGTGGGCCAGGCCTAAGGCCCTGCTGTCTTGTGCAGCCTCAAGATGCTGCACTGTGCTTCCCAGCTTCTCAAGCTCCAGCCCTGGCTAAAAGGGGCCCAGGTACACCTTAGGGTGCTGCTTTAAATGATGCAAGTCATACACTATGGAGCATTCCACATGGTGTTAGATTTCAAAGGACGTATGAAAAAGCCTGGATGTCCAGGCAGAACCTGCTGTAAGGGAGGAACACTCACTGAGAAGCATTACTAGGATAGTAGATGAGAAATGTGGGGTTGGAGACCCCAGACAGAAGCCCCAGTGGGTCACTGTCCAGTGGAGCTGTGAGAAGAGGACCACTATCCTCCAAACCCCAGAATGGTAGATTCATTGTCAGCTTGGACCATGAACCTGGAAAACTGCAGGCACTCAATAGCAACATGAGAGTAGCCACAGGGGCTGACACAGGCAAAACCACAGGGACATTGCTGCCCCAGGCCTTGGGAGCCCTTTCTTTGCATCAATGTTCCCTACATGTGAGACATGATGTCAAAGGAGGTTATTTTGGAGCTTTTAGATTTAATGACTGCCTTGCTGGATTTCAAATTTGTATGGGGCCTGTTGCCACTTTCTTTTGGCCAATTGCTCCCTTTTGGAACACGAGTATTTACCCAGTGCCTGTACCTCTACTGTATCATGGAAGTAACTAACTTGTTTCTGATTTTATGGGCCCATAGGGAGAAGGGACTTGCCTTGTCTCAGATGAGCCTCGGGAATTTGGACTTTTTAGTTAATGCTGGCATGAGTTAAGACTTTGGGGGAATGTTGAGAAGGCATGATTGTATTTGGAATATGAACAGGGTATGAGATTTTTGGATGGGTCAGGGGTGAATGATACGGTTTGGATCTGTGTCTCTGTTCAAATTTCATGTCCAATTGTAAACACCAGTGTTGAATGTGGGGCCTGGTGGGAGATGATTGTATAATGAGGGTGGAGTTCTTATATATGGTTTAGCACCACTCCCCCTTGGTACTGTATAGTCAGTGAATTCTTGTGAGGTCTGCTTTTTTTTGTAAAGTGTGTCGCACCTCCCCACTCTCTCTCCTTCTACTGCTCTGGCTATGTAAGACAAGCCTGCTTCCTCTTCACCTTCTACCATAACTGTAAGTTTTGTGAGGCCTCCCCAGAAGCCAAACAGATGGCCAGCATCATTCTTCCTATACAGCCTATGAAACTGTGAACCAACTGAACTTCTTTTTAAATAAATTACACAGTCTCAGGTTTATTTTACAGCAATGCAAGAATGGACTAATACAGCCTGGCTAAAGGTTTGTCGGCTTCATTTACCTTTTCAAAATCCAACTTTCCATTTCACTGAGCTTTCCTATTTTTTTCTTCATTTCAATTTTATTTCTGCTCTGATCTTTACTATTTCTTTGCTTCTACTAATTTTGGGTTTGGTTTTCTCTTGATTTTCTAGTAGTTCTTTATAATGCATTAATATATTGTTTATTAGAAATTTTTCTACTTTTTAGATGTAGGTAATTATAACTATAAACTTTCATCTTATTAGTGCTTTCACTGTATCACATAGGTTTTAGGATGCTATTTCCATTATCATTTGTTTCAAGAAATTTTTAAATTTTCTTTGTAATTTCTTCATTGACCCACTGGTCATTCAGGAGCATATTATTTAATTTCCAAGTGTTTTTATAATTTCTGAAATCCCTCTTTATACTGATTTCTAGTTTTATTCCATTGTGGTCAGAGAAGATACTTAATATAATTTGTTTTTTGGAATATTTTAATACTTGTTTTCTGGCCAAAGTATGGCCTATCCTTGAGAATGATCCATGTGCTGAGGACAAAAATGCTTATTCTGTATCCATTGGGTGAAATGTTCTCTAAATACCTATCAGGTCTATTTGGTCTATAGTGCAGATTAAGTCCAATGTTTCTTTATTGATTTTCTGTCTGGATAATTTTCAGTGCTGAAAGTGGGGTGTTGAAGTCTCTGGCTACTATTTTATTGGTGCCTATCTGTCTCTTTAGCTCTAATATCTGCTTTATCTATCTAGGTGTTCCAGTGTTGTGTACATATATATTTAAAATTGTTATATCCTGTTGCTAAATTGATCCATTTTATCATTATATCATTGCCTTCTTTGTCTCTTTTCATAGTTTTTGTCTTGAAATCTATTTTGTCTAAGTATAGTTACTCTTACTCTTTTTAAAACTCCATTGACATGGAATTATCTTTCTCATCTCTTTGTTTTTACTCTATGTGTATCTTCATAGTAAATTGTATTTCTTATAGGCAACAGCTCATTGAGTCTTGTTATATTATCCATTCAGCCAATCTATGTCTTTTGATTACAGCAAGCTTGTCCAACCTGTGGCCTATCAGCTGAATGTGGCCCAGTATGGCTTTGAATGAGGCCCAACACAATTTCTTTAACTTTCCTAAAATTATGAGTTTTTTGTGACTTTTTAAAAAAGTTTATTGGCTATCATTAATCTTAGTGTATCTTTTGTGTGGTCCAAGGCAGTTCTTCCAATGTGGCCCAGGGAAGCCAAAAGATTGGACACTCCTAGATTAGAGAGTTAATTCCATTTACATTCAATGTTATCACTGATAAATAAGGACTTACACCTGCCATTTTTTTTTTTTTCTGGTTGTTTTGTAATTTTCCTTTTCCTTCCTGTTTTCCTTTGAGAAAGTTGATTTTCTCTAGTGGTAAATTTAAATGTCTTGGTATTTATTTCTGTGTTTCCGTTGTATGTTTTTGATATGAGGTTACTATGAGGCTTGCAAATAATATCTTAAAACCATTATTCTGAACAAATGATAACATCGATTGCATAAGCAAACAAATAAGCAAAGGTAAAACTAATCAAAATTCTATAGTTCAACTTTATCTCCCTGCTATTTAACTTGTTTCTATCTTATTGTACTGTCTATGGCTTCAAAAGTTATAGTTATTATTACTGATTAGTTCATCTTTTTGTCATTCTACTCAAGATATGAATAGTATATACACCACAGCTGTGATGCTATAATATTTTGTGTTTTTCTGTGTAGTTACTATTGCTAATAAGTTTTGTACCTTCAGATGATTTCTTACTACACATTCACATCCTTTTTATTCTGATTGAAGAACTCTGTTTAGCATTTCTTGTAGGACAAGTTTTGTGTTGATTGAGTCCTTCAGCTTTTGTTTTGCTAGGTGAGTCTTTTACATTTCTCCTTTACATATGAAGGATATTTTCACCAGTTTTACTATTTGAGGATAAAAGATTCCTTTTTCTTTTACTACATTAAAAATATGATGTCACTTTCTCTTGGCCTGTAAGGTTTCCACTAAAGTTTGCTGCCAGGTATATTGTAGTTCTATTATATTTATTTCTTTATTTTGATGTTTTTAGGATATTTTCTTTATTCTTGACCTTGGGAGTTTGATTATTAAATAACCCTATGTAGTGTTATTTGCATTAAACCTCATTGGTATTCTACAAAAATCTTGCACTTAAATATTAAAATCTCCTTGAAGTTTGGGAAATACTTTGTGGTTATTCTTTTGAATAAATATTCTAGACATCTCCCCCTTAAGTCCCCCTAAGGCCAATACTCCCAGATTTGCCCTTTTGCAGGTATTTTCTGGATTTTATTTGTGCTTCATTTTTTTTATTCTTTTTTTCTTTTGTTTCCTGTCTTCAAATAGTTTGTCTTTAAACTTACTAATTTCTTCTTCTGCTTGATCAGTTATACTGTTACAAGATTCTGATGCATTCTTCATAAGTCAAGAGTATTTTTCAACTCCAGAGTTCCTGGTTGATTTTAAAAATTGTTTCAGGCCCAGTGTGGTGGCTCCTGCCTGTAATCCCAGCACTTTAGGAGGCCAAGGGGGGCAGATCACTTGAGGTCAGGAGCTCAAGACCACCTTGGCCAACATGGTGACAACCCATTTTTACAAAAAATATAAAAATTAGCTTGGCAAGGTGGCATGTGCCTGAAGTCCCAGGTACTTGGGAGGCTGAGGCAGGAGAATCACTTGAAATCGGAGGTAGAAGTTGGAATGAGCTGAGTTCACACCACTCCAACCCAGCTTGGGTGACAGAGTAAGGCTTTATCTCAAAAAATAATAATAAAATGAAATAAAATAAAAATCACTTCCATTTCTTTGTAAAATTTATTTCGTAGGATTCTGAATTATTCTCTGTGTCATCATGAATTTCATTAAGTTTCCTCAAAATAGATGTTTCAAATTCTGTCTGAAAGGTCACATATCTTTGTCTCTCCAGGATTAGTCCCTGGTGACTTATTTAGTCTATTGTGTTAGGTCATATTTTCCGGGATGCTCTTGATGCTTGCGATGTTCTTCAGTGTCTGTGCATTGAAGAAGTACATATTTATTGCAGTCTTCACTGTCTGGGATTATTTGTACCTTCCTTTCTTGAAAAGGTTTTCAAGGTATTCAAAGGGACTTGGGTATTGTGATCTAAGTTTTGGTCATTGTAGCCATTTATGCATTAGAGAAAGCCCAGTATTACCCCAAGCCCAGTAACACTGTGGCTCTTGCAGACCTAAAGAGGTATTGACTTTGTGGTCCTGGATAAGATCTAGACAATTTCTCTGAATTCCAGATAGAAACTTTTGTTCTCTTCCCTTACTTTCTCTCCCCCAAAAATTTAGTCTCTCTGTTTGTGGTGAGCTTCCTGGAGCTGGTGAAGGTGTGTCACAAGCACCCTATCCCTGTGAATACCACCTCTGGGACTGTGTTTGGTCAGAACTGAAGCCAGCACAGCACAGGTTCTTGTCCAAGGCCTGCAGTAATCACTGCCTCACTACCACTTATGTTTGTTCAAGGCCTGAGGGCTCTCCAATTACCAAGTGGCAAAACTAGCCAGGCTTGTGTGTCTTCCATCAGGGTGACAAGTTGCCCTTGACACTGGGCAGGTCCAGAGATGCCATCTGGGAGCCAAGGCCTACAGTCAGAAATCTTAGGACTCTATATGGTGCTTTATTCTACTACAGTGGAGGTGGCATCCAAGCCATAAGACAAATTCCTTCCCACTCTTCCCTCACCTTTTCACAAGCAGAGGAGTCTCTCTCCATGACCACCAGTGCCCCTGAGCCATGCTGAGTATTCCTGGCTACCACCAATGTCCACTTAAGACCACAGGTCTCTTCATTAAGCTTGTGGTGAATGTTGCCAGGCCTTGGCCTCTTCTTTTCAGGGTAGTGGGCCCTCTTCTGGCCCACAGCAGGTCCAGAAGTGCCATTCAAGAGCTAAGGTCTGGAATCAGGGACCCTAAGAGTTCTCTTTTTTCTCTACCCCACTGTTGCCAAGCTGATACCTAAGCTTCAAGACAAATTCCCCTTTACTCTTGCTCCTCTTTTCTCAGGCAATTGTCTCGCCCCATAGCCATTACAGCTGAAAATGTTTGGTGTCACTTCTGAAGTTGGCATGTCTCTTGGTTTCACACAAGGACTACCATGAGTACTTCCTGGGTACTGCTGCTCATTATTTAGGGCCCCAAATCTCTTAATCAGTAAGTGATGATGCTGCCAGGGCTGGGTACTTCCCTTCAAGGCAGCAGATTTCCTTCTGACCCAGGGTGGGGATAAAAATATTGTCAATAAACTAAGGCCTACAATCAGTGCCTCAGGACTCTGCCTGGTGTCTTATCCTACTGTGGTTGAGCCGGTTTCTAAGTCGTAAGACAAAGTCCTCTTTATTCTTCCCTCTCTGTTCCTCAAGCAGAAGGAAGGAGCATCTCCTGGAGCTGAACGCCTTGGGTTGGGTTATGGGTGATGCAAGAACTCCCTTGTCTGTCCCAGCTGGTGTCTCAATGGGTTATGTGCCCCACAAGTCTGCTGGCTCTGAGCCCAGCGCAACACCTGGACTTTCCCAGGAATTGCAGACCCTGTGGCACAGACTGACTGGCAAGCTTATTTAGGATCCCAGCACACTAGGTCATTGTGACAAGGCTTTCCAGAAATCAATTCTGACCACTGGGCTGGGTGATTCCCTTTTGGCTAGGGCTGGTCTAAATGCTCCTTCTGTGGGGAACAACTGAATTCTCCCTGGTACTACTGTTCAGACAGGGCAACTCTGAGTTTCAATGCCAAAATCCCACAATTCTTGTGCTATCCCTTTCCCTAAGCACAAAGATTCTGTCTCCACAACAACCAACCACTGCCAGGGGGATGGGAAAGGAGTGGCATTGGTAATTCAAGACTGTCTTTCTTACCCTTTTAAGTGATTTTATCAGTGATATGAAGTTAAAACAAGGTACTGTGACTACTACTTACCTAATTTTTGGTTCTTATGAAAATGTTTTCTTTTGTGTGTGGAGAGTTGTTCAATTTGGTGTTCCTACAGGAGGATGATTGATCAAGGATTCTATTAACCATGTTACTCTGCATCTCCACCAAGCAAAATATTTTGAATAAGATTTTCATAAGTTTACAAATAAGCAGGTGATTATCTTTATAAAATTGAAAATTGTGGTTTTCTCAAAATGTTCTTAGGTTTAGAAATTTCAAAAAGTTGTGTCACAGAAAACTAACAGAAAATACATAAGGACATAATTACTGAAGTAAATATTTGTGAGTAGAAATATCCAAAAATGCTAAAACAAAATTTATAGAAATAAAATTAATACTGATTATATCCTTAAACTGGGAAAAGTAGTAAAATATAACTTCAGAATAATGTTTAATAATACTATTCTTACAAATCCTGTATTACATAGGGCAAATGTTTTTTTAGACATAAATTCAATAAATGAACAAGATAGTAGTTATAGTTTATAAGAAAAAGATACATTATATAATTACATAAACAAATGATGTTTAAAATTTTTAATCCTGGCCTTATTGCATACATTATTGAAAATCCATGGCTCCAACTCTACTGATGCAGTTTGTATTAACATGAATTAGACATGTTCACTGAACCTGGACTCAGCTTGGGGTTCAAATCATTACACACTCTTCACTAAGTGGCTTTGGCAACAATGAACAGATATTAATTAGGGCAATCATTGTCATAATATATCTACACTAACACTGACAAAAAGGAGCTTTCAGGGCTCAATAAACTTTGTCTATAGTGATTTTTAATGTAAAATGATAGCAGTTTTTAGTGCTATTGGTGTCAAAAGGTAGAACTGGAAATCTAAGGACTTGTTCAAATTACTCTTCATTGTGATGAGCTATAAAGTGTCCACTGTTATGAGGCAACAAAGTGAGTAACTATTGTGAAAATTCATTAACAATGGCATCAAGATCTAGATTTTTGTACACTTCTGCCATTTATTACGCATCTTGTCTTGGACAAGTCATTACCAATTTTAGATTTCAGCTTCTTCATCTATAAAACAAAGACTACTATTTAGTATAAAAATCGAGACAAACTTTAGAATTTATCCAATGGTAATAAATTTTTCTTTCATAAATATAAAAAACGTACTCAGCAGAAACTTTACGAGCCAGAAGGGATTGTGGTCCTATCTTTAGCATTCTTAAATAGCATAACTGCCAACCAGGAATTTTGAATGCAACAAAACTCATTTTGTAAAAGAAGAAAAAAATAATTGTTTTTCAACAAGCAAATGCTGAGGAAATTTGTCACCACTATATCAGTCCTACAAGAAATGTTAAAAGGAATTATAAAGCTTGGAACAGAAGGTTGATATGTACCAGAGTAGAACCTCTTAAAAGCATGAAACTCACAGAGCCTATAATATAATAACACACTGAAGAGAACAAAATACCTAGGAAACAACCAACATCATGAGTGAAATAATACCTCACATCTCAATATTAACATTGAATGTAAATGGTCTAAATGCCCCATTTAAAATATACAGATTTCCAGCATGGATAACAAATTACAAACATTTTCTGTCTTTAGGAGACACATCTAACACATAAAAATTATTTTCGACTCAAGGTAATGGCATGGAAAAAGAAAAAGATATTTCATGCAAATGGAAGCCAAAAGTGAGCAGGAGCAGCTATTCATATACTAGATAAAACAGACTTTAAAGGAACAACTGTAAAAAACACAAAGAAGATCATTAGATAATGATCAAAGGATCAATTCAACAAGAAGGTATTACAATCCTAAATATATATGCAGCTAACTCTGGAGCTCCCAGGTTCATAAAGCAATTGCCACTAGATCTACAAGAAGAAATAGACAGTAACACAATAATAGTGGGGGACCTAAATATTTCACTGACAGCACTAGACAGATAACCAAGGCAGAAAGTCTACAAAGACAAACTGGATTTAAACTGCAATCTAGAACAAATGGACCTAACAGGTATTTACAGAACATTCTACTTATGAATTGCAGAATATACATTCTTCTCATCAGCACATGGAACATTCTGAAGATAGAACGTACTATAGGCTACAAAACAAGTTTCAATAAATTTTTTAAAATCAAAATTATATCAACTATTTTTTCAGATCACAGTGGAATAAAACTAGAAATCAACTTCAAAAGGAACGCTCAAAACTATACAGTTACACAGAAATTAAACATCTACTCTTGAATGATTTTTAGTTTAAAAATGAACTCAAAAATGGAAATTTAAAAATTCTTTGAAATGAATGATAGTAGTGACACAAGTTATAAAAACTTCTGATATACAGCAAAAGCAGTGCTAAGAGAAAAGTGTATAGTGCTCAATGCCTACATCAAAAAGTCTGAATATTCACAAATTGAAAACCTAGCATCATACCTCAGGCAATTAGAGAAACAAGAACAAACCAAGATCAGAGCTAGCAAACAAAAAGTAATAACAAACATTAGAGCAGAACTAAATGAAATTAAATCAAAAAAGTACAAAAGAACAATGAAGCAAAAAGTTGGTTCTTTGAAAAGATAAAGTCAATATACCATTACATAGATTAATCAGAAAATGTAAAACAAGTTTCAAATTAGCACAATCAGAAGAAAAATGGAGACATTGCAACTGACACTACAGAAATACAAAAGATCATTCAAGTCTACCATGACCTATTCTATGCATACAAACTAAAAATTTATAGGAAATGGATACCTTCCTGGAAACATACACACCTCATAGCTTGAATCAGGAAGAAATAGAAATTCTGAACAGATCAATAACAAGCAGTGAGATTGAATTAGTAATATAAAAATTTCCAACAATAAAATGGACAGTGCCAGATGGAACAACAGACAAATTCTACCAGACTTTCAAAGAAGAAATGGTACCAATTCTATTGAAACTACTTCAAAATATTGAGAAAGAGGAACTCCTTCACAATTTATTCTATGAAGCCAATATCACCCTGGTTTCCCAGCCAGGAAAGAATATAACAACCAAAAAACTACAGACCAATGTCCCTGATGACTACAGATGCAAAAACCCCCAACAAAATACTAGGACATCAAAAAGATAATTCACCGTAATCAAGTGGTGGTCATCTCAGGGATGGTTCAACATACACAAGTTGATAAATGTGATCCATCACATAAACAGAATTAAAAACAGAAAGAATATAATCTGAATTGACACAGAAAAATCATTCAATAAAATCCAACAATCCCTTCTGATTAAAAACCCTAAACAAACTAGGCATAGAAGAAACATACCTCAAAACAAACCCATAGGCAATATACAAAATGAAGAAAAGTTGAAGGCATCCCTTCTAAGAACTGGAATAAGACAAGAATGCGCACTTTCACTGTTTCTAGTCAACATATGACCAGACCAGAAGTCCTAGCCAGAGAGATCAGTCAAGAGAAAGAAATAAAGGGTACCCAAATTGGAAAAGAGGAAGGCAAACTATCCCAGTTTACTGATGATACAATCATACACATAGAAAATCCTAAAGACTCCACCAAAAGACTACTACATCAGATAAATGAATTCAATAAAGTCTTGGGTGACAAATTCAATGTATACAAATCAGTTATTACTGCTATTCAACACCAACAACCAACCTGAGAATCAAATCAACAACTCAATCCCTTTTATTTTAGCGGCAAAAGAAATGATACCTACAAATATACATAACTGAGGAGGTAAAAGATCTCTGCAAGATAAGCTACAAACCACCGCTGAAAGAAATTATAGATTACACAAAGAAATGGAAATGCATCCCATGCTCATGGGTCACAAGAATCAATATCATGAAAATGGACCATGCTTTCAGAAGCAATGCACAGATTTAATGCATTTCCTCTCAATATATCAACATCCTTTTTCACAGAATTAGAAAAAAATCCTAAAATTCATAAGGAACCAAAAAAGAGCCCAAATAGCTTAATCATTCCTAAGGCAAAAGAACAACTGTGGAGGCATCGCATTACCTGACTTCAAATTGTACTACAAGGCTGTAATAACCAAAACAGTATGGAACTGGTATAAAGGTATATACATAGACCAATGAAACAAAATAGAGAACCCAGAAAAAAGCCAAATCCTTAAAGCCAACTGATCTTTGACAAAACATATAAAAACATAACTTGTGGAAAAGATATCCTGTTTAATAAACAGTGCTGGAAAAACAGAATGAAATCGGATCCATATCTCTCACCATCTAAAAAAGTCAACACCATATGGATCAAAGACTTGCCTCTAAGACTTGAAACCATAAAAAGTCTAGCAGAAAACCTAGGAAAAACACTTTTGGACATTGATGTAGGCAAAGAATGTATTACTAAGATCCCAAAAGCAAATACAACAAAAACAAAAATAAATGGGACCTAATTAAACTAAAATCTTCTGCACATCCAAATAATCATCAAAGTAAACAGACAACCCACAGAATGGTAGCAAATATTTGCAAACTATACATCCAACAGAGAACTGATATCCATAATCTACAAGGAATTCAAACAAATCGGTGAGGAAAAAACAAGTAACTCCATCAAAAAGTGGACAAATGGCATGAATAAACACTTCTCAAAAGAAAATACACAAATGGCCAACAACCATATGAAAAGATACTCAACATCACTAATCATCAGGGAAATATGCAAATTAAAACCAAAATTAGATACCACCTTACCCCAGACAGAATGACCGTTAATAAAATTTCAAAAAATAATCAAGGTTGGCATGCATGCGGTGAAAAGGAAACAGTTATATACTGTTGGTGGGAATGTATATTAGTATAACCTCTATGGAAAACAATATGCAGATTTCTCAAGGAACTGAAAGTAGATCTACCATTCAATCCAGCAATCCCATTGTTGGGTATCTACCCAAATGAAAAGAAGTTGTTATATGAAAAGCCACCTACACACATATGTTAATCTCAGCATACCTCATAATTGCAAAGATATGGAATCAACCTAAGTGTCCATCAACTGGCTGGATAAAGAAAATGTGGTATATATACACCATGGAATACTACTCAGTCATAGAAAAGAATAAAATCATATCTTTTGCAGCAACCTGGATGGAGCTGGAAGCCATTATTCTAAATGGATTTTTTTAACTTGTTATGCATTTTTAATATATATTTTTTATTTCAACAGATTTTGGCGTACAAGTGCTTTTTGATTACATGGATGAATTGTATAGTGATTAAGTCTGAGACTGTAGTGCACCTGTCACCTGAGTAGTGTACATTGTACCCAATATGTAGTTTTTTAATTATTACCCCCTCCCTCTCCATTTCTGAGTCTCCAGTGTCTATTATACCACTCTAATATGCCTTTGTGTATCCACGGCTTATCTCCCACTTATAAGTGAGAATATACAATATTTGATTTTCCATTCTTGGGTTATTCCACTTAGAATAATGGCTTCTAGCTCCATGTAGGTTGCTGTAAAAGATGTAAGAAAAAGTTTAAAAAAAATAATTTTAGTATTCAGAGAGAGAGAGAAATAATAAAATATATTTATCTTAATCAGAAACACACTTTGGCAGTACTCAAATACACTGAATTTCAGAAATCCTAGAAACAAAATGCAAAGTAGTAGATGGTGTGTACTATGTGACTAGCACTCCCCAACCTGGACTTCCTAAAGCATTGCACAATATTCCAGGACTGACTTCAATTAGGTCAGGAGTTAAATGTAGTGAAGTGAATTGAATAGATCCGCTACATCTGGGTAACCAGACTTGCTACATTTGGCTTTGCATTTATGAAGAACCACATGCTAGCTCTTATTTTCTTCCCAATGAGATGATTAATGGAGCAAAGTTGTCCATGTGTTGCACTAGTGCTGTGTTCATTATTGCAAATCTACCTTCAACACTCACAAAACATCCAAAGTGATAAATCATGTGGTGACCTTCACAAGAGTAAATTATTGAAGGCTAGTTGTACTGTGACTCATTTAGTGAATATGAACATCCAATTTAATAAAATATTTATTTTACACCCAAGGAAATACAAACAAAGCTACAAAGGCATGAAATTACTGTAACAAGGAGAGATTTTAAATTTGAATCCCTAGGCTAGTAAAATGCTTTTAATTGTAGTTTTGCTAAAACCTGAAATATTTTTTCACTTATTAATAATAAACACTTACCAAGGATCTGCTCTGTGCAAGGCAGTGTTCTAAGTGGTTTATATACATGAACATATTAAATCTTCATTTACAAAATTCTTATGATGACATTCCCTGCTGTGATCAACATCTCAACTCCATCTCCATCACTGTGAATAAATTCCATATTTTCCTGTGCCTTTTAAGCAGTCTCAAATTTCTGAGTCACACTAGGAACAAATGATTGGCTAAACCTAAGTTACGTTTCTAAAGCATAGCTCCAGTGAATGAGAGGAAGGATTATCTGCTCTCCACTCACTAAAACCACATAAAAAAAGGTTTTCTCTAAACAGGAAGGTAGTTCAGAATGTAGCTCGCCAAAATATTTACCCATTATAGCCTGTTCTTTGGATTACTCAATAGTTATGTGCTCCCTTCCTTTTATAATTACCTTTCCATAAAGAAAGACTTCAATATAACATAGTATTTTCAAATTTTAGATAACTGAAAATATATTCCTACTCTTTCAAAAGGGAAGCAACACCAAGTCCAATCACATATTATCACTGTTTTAAAATATAGGATCTCTAGATGATAACTAGTTCTCTATTTCTTTCATGACCCTATCTTCCACAAGTTTTGGACTAAATTAAAAATACATGTATGATAAGCAAATCCTATTTACTTGTGGAAAAATAGAGTGGATCATCTGTAGGGTAACTATGGTGTATTTATGGGCAAAACTATCTTTTTTTTTAAACAATATGCTTCCACCTGTGTTTTAAAATGTGTTTAATTGTATACAAAGTTATAGGAGGAAATACAAGAACCCAATACAGTTTTTAACTTTATAAATGAGAATTGTGAGTTGGGTCTGGGGACTGGGGTTGCAAAGTTTTTTTTGTTTTGTTTTGTTTTTTCCTAACCACCTTTGAAATACTTGTTCATGTTTTAAAGGTTTATTAATCACATCATATGTCATCTTCCACTCTGTAAACCTGAAACATGGAATTCCAGACTTGAAAAACAGTAGAAGTAGTAAGATTATATTTACCATCCAGGGATGACATTAGTACTGGTAGTAATAATAGAAGCATTGTGGTAAGGTGATTTCTTGACATTTACTTTTGAGAGGAAGCCCCAGAAATCATTTTCCTATGAATAAGTTTTGCAGTATAATTTTAGATGTTTACCTACAAGTTTGGCCTCAAGTTTTGTTTGGTTTTTCTGCTTATCGTCCTATTAATCATGTTAAATATCCAGTATCCTTTAATGAACTACTTTTTTTTTTTTAACTGGCCAGCAAATTTTCAGGTTTTTGCAACTTCCACAATTACCTAAAGGATATTGTTCCTGTAAAGTCATTGCAGGTATTAGACATTCAAGACTAGGAATCTAGGATTGTTAATCTGATGTGTATGGATTTGAACACCGTGGAATACAGCTACAATTGAAGAATAGGATGCCAACAGTCTCTGACCTACAGTGGCAAAACAGTGCATTATTTTCTGTGATCTCTTGTACCCATGAAGTATAAATCTTGATTCAATAGCTGCTATGACTGAATAAAATTTTTATCCTGAAATTCTAGGACTCCGGTGCTGGCTTCCTTTTTGTTTTATAACTGAGTATGGGGCCTAAAGAATGAAAATGATAACATTGAAGCCCTTATCCAAGATCATTCAATAATAAGATTTATCAATTGCAGCAGAACTGAAAATGCAAAATGAGGTCAACAATTGACTATTAATGTTTACAAACATATCAGCTAAACTTGGGAAATGGGGAAAAAGGGTAAACTGAGAATTAGAATATTTATAAAATTAATTTATATCAAACCAATGACTATCAACCACTAAACTCTACTGAGCTCTTGCCAGCAGAAAGAAATAACTGCTCTCCTGGCTGACAGATTTGTCCCTGCTTTGTTTGAAGTTTCTGTAATGACCAAGCCTAAGGCATTTACACTGCAAGAGCAAGATAATTATGCTTATGTCTCAGTTTACCACCCCTCTTTATTTTCAGATGTATAACTAGAATGTAATTTCAGCCTTTTCCTGGAGTAAAGTTCAAATTAAACCTTAGAGGAAAAAATGTATACAAAAAGTGTGCATATTGTTGGCAATCTGCTTTAGCAAAAGCATGGAAATAGACGTAAAAGAAGAATCTGTGGATGTTAGACCAATAAACATGGAATATAATCTTAGACTAGGTTGAATTTATCAATGCAAACAAAATTACCAGTGTTTCTGAATCAATGGTTTAATTGACTAAAATCCTGACTCAATATTACTGGTACGTCCTGACCTCAAAGGAGATGCTTGAAATTCCTTTTAGAAATGTAGCAGAGTGGTGTACAACTGTATTCCTAGCTACTTGGGAGGGTGAGGCAGCAGCATCCCTTGATCCCAGGATATCAAGGCTACAGTGAACTATGACTGTGCCACTGCACTCCAGCCTGGGCAAGACCAATACCCTGTCTTTACCAAAAATAAAAAAAAATGGAGGAACCAGAACCCCGCCTCAAACTTGGAAGATTCAAAAATTGCAAGAAGATACATCTTGTGGGACCCATTCACATACCTCCAATGCTAACGGACTGGTAAGCGCAGAATACCCTCATCACAGGATACAGAAACACACTACACAAAAAAGTGCAAGTATCTTTGAAACATTTTTGATGATTGTTTTCTGTAATCCCACAATGCAGGTGTATGACATGAGCATCTAATAGGTCTGTAATCATATCAAATTATGGTTTTTAACTTGCATTTGGCATAACTAATTAATTATGTGGCATATCTTTTAATATATTTGTCTCTTGTGTGTCTTCTTTGGTGGGATGCTTTGCCCATTTTGAAAATTCGTTTGTTTTCGTAGTGTTGAATTTTGAGATTTCTGAGTACCAGTACTTTATTGCTGTGATTTGAAAAAATGTTGTCATAGCCTGTATCTTATCTTTTCATTCTCAGTATGTCTCAAGCAGAAGTTTGTGATTTTGATGAATCTTAATGTATTTTTTTAATTTAATAAATGTCCTTTTGTTGACACATCTGAGACTTTTCATTAAACAAAATTTACAAAAAATTCTCTGCTTCAAAAAGTTTTATAATTTTAGATGATACATTTAATTCTGTGACCCATTTCAATATGACTTTTATGTATTATGAGATAAAGATATGTTTATTTTTTACATATGCATATCTAATTGTTTCATATTATTCTTTAAATATACTGTCATTTTTACGCTAATGGAACTTTGAACTTTTGTTGAAAATCAGTTATTGTGTATGCATATGTCTACTGCTAGACTCTCCACTCCATTCTATTGTTATATTTATCTATCTCTTGATTAATTCAGGCTTATAATAAATTTTGGAAATAGGAGTATTCATTCCCTAACATTGTTCTTTTTAAAATTTATTTTGGCAATTCCACTTCCTTGTATGTTAAATGTAAAAATTTATTTTAAAGTGGAATTTTGATTGAAATTACACTGTATCTATACATCAATTTGGGGGAGAATTAACACTATAATAATGCTGAGTTTTTCAATTCATAAACACCATGTATCTCTTCATTTAGGTTATCTTTCATTTCTGTTTTCAGTGTTTTGTAGATTTCATGGTACAGGTCTTACATATTTTTGGTCATTTTTGTCTCAAATTTATCACATTTTCATACTATTCTAAATGATATTTTTAAATTTAATTTCCTGAATAAGCCATTTAATTAGTATATAGATAAATACTAAATTTTTATATTGCTTTTACGTCTGGCAAATGTAATAATTCACATTGGTTCTAGTAGCTTTTTCCATAGTTTCCATAAAATTTTTTAATATAGATGATCAAATTATCTTAAATAATAGTTCTGTTTCATTTTTTCCCATTTAAATACCTATTATTTGTTTGTCTTACTTCATGGAATGGCTAGTATAGTGTTGAATAGAAGTAGTGAAAGAAGAAATCCTGTCATGTCTCTGATAATAAGTGGAAAATATTCAGTCATTCACTAGTAAGTTGGGTATTTGCTAGCCATAGGTTTCTCAAAGATGCCCCTTTACCAAGTTGAGAATTATTCGCTTCTATTCACATTTTGCTGAGAGTTTTAAATTGGAATGGTATTCGATATTGTCAAATGCTTTTTCTCTATCTCTCAGATAATCATGTGGTATTACTTTATTTCATTTGTTCATATGGTGGTTAAAGATACTTGATATTTTAATGGTAAACTATCCATGCATTCCTGAGATAAACTCTACTTGGTCATAATATACTATCCTTTTTTTCATGTATTTATACAATTTATTTGTACAGTTTTGTTAGAAATGTTTGTATCTATATTTAAAAAGGATATTTGTCTGCAGTTTCTATTCTTGTGATGTCTTTGGTTTTAAGAAAGGACATTGCTAGACTCATAAAATGAGTTGGGATGTATTCTCTCCTAAACAATTTCTTGGAAAAGTTTGTATAGAAATGGTGTTATATCTTTCTAAGATTTTTGTTGTAAAAAAGTCATTCAATTTCAGAGTTTTCTATATCTAAATGTTTTAGCTGCAAATTCAAATCTTTAATAGGTAAAGGCTATTCACTGGTTTCATTTTTCTGTATTTTTAAATTATCTTCCATTTTACTGATTTCCACTCTAATATTCATTATTTCCTTTCTTCTTCTTACATTTATCATCTGTTTTTGTATTCTAGATTCCTAAGCTGGAAGCTGTGCTCATTGAGACCATTTATATAGACATAAAAACAGGCCTTTAGTGCTACAAATTTCTCTCTAACAACCAAGTAAGTAACATTCCACAAATGTTCATATGCTGGAATTTTTTTAAATATTCTATTCAGTTTAAAATATATTTGATAAATGGGTTACTTAAAAGTGTGTTATACAGTTTTCAAGTACCATGGATTTTCCAGAGATCTGTTAATAATTTTTAACTTCACTTTGGTCAGAAAAATTTTATCTGACTTGAATCTTTTTAAATTTATTGAGATTTATTGTCTGGCCTAATGTATACATTATATTCCATAACAACTTAAAAAGAATATGTATTTTCTTGTTCTTTGATATTCTATTGATGTCAATTAAGTTAATCTATTTAATACTACTGCTCAAGTCCTATATATGCTTACTGATTTTCCAGGTAATTTTTTTATTGAGATAAATGTGTTAATATCTCTGATAATAATTGTCAATTTTTGTTCATGTACTTGAAATTCTATCGATTACGGTTTCATGTATTTTGTGGTTCTATTACTAGTTGAATAAACAGGTTCGTCATGACTTCTTAGGTTATCCCTTTATCATTATGAAATTACCTTCTTTAATCTCTGATAATATTCTTTGTTCTAAAATATACTTTGTCAGATGTTAATTATAGCCTCTCTACCTTTTTTCAAATTAATCTTATGATATATAACTTTCTATCATTTCACTATTTACATATGTGTGCCTTATTTCAAAGACATTTCTTATATGCATCTATAGGCGAGTCTTACATTTTATACATTTTGGCATTATCTGACATTTTTGTTGCATTAACATTTAATGTGATGATTCTATATCTAAAATTTTTCTATTTATTTTACATTTATTCTAACTGTTCTTTGTTCCTCTTTCCCTCTTCTTCAGCCTTTTTACCCCTTTTACTGCCTTTTTTTTAAAAAAACTTTTTGTGGTTTCATTTTACTTTATTTCCTTTATTTGCTATAACTTTGTCATGTTGCTTTAGTGGTCCTTTTAGAGTTTATTTTATATACCTTAAATTTCATAAACTGACTTCATGCACTATTATTTAGTTCCATATACAAGTAAATTAAAACAATATACTACCTTTTTTCCCTCCCAGTCTTTGTACAGTTGCTGTCAGATATTTCACTTCTACATTTTAAAATCCCCACAATACATTATTATGTTTGCATAAGTCCTCAATTGTCTTCTACATTAACTTAAATAAAAAGAAAATTTCTTATCTTACTGTGAAACTTTAAGATTTCTTGTTATTCAGGCCTGCTGGTGATAAATTATTTCAACCATTTTTTAACCTTTATTGTCAAAGATATTTTGGCTGGAGAATAATTCTAGGCAGAAAATTATTTTTCTTTCAATTATTTAAATGTGTTGCTCAGTTGTTTTATTGCTTGCAGTGTTTCCACAAAAAAACTCCTATCATGCTTATCTGTGTTCTAGGTATGTGTTTTTTTCCTCTAGTTTGAATCAATTTGATTATGATGTAGCTTGATGTGTGTGTGTGTCTGTGTGTGTGTGTGTGTGTGTGTGTGTCTGTGTCTGTGAATATACATATACATACACTAGGATATATATGTGTAAATATATAATTAATATATAAAATTTATAAATATATAATGTATACATAAAATTTTGTTTGTGCCTTATACATATATGTAATGTATGTATAAAATTTTGTTTTGTTGACATTTTTGCAACCATGATTTACAGTTTTCAGAAAATTTGGAAATCTCACATCATTATATCTTCAATTATTTTTTCTAATACTTCCCCTTACCTACCTGACAATCTTCTTGCCTCCAATTACAATTGTTACTAGGTTGTGTAAAGTTTACCCAAGACTTGTTGATGCTGTGTTTTTAAGTATTTTTTTCTACGTGTTTTTAAAAATAACTTCTGTTGCTGTGTCTTCAAGTTCACTGTTCTTTCTGCAATATAGTGCTTTTTCCATCTCAGACATCATAGTTTTCAACTCTAGACATTTGACTATAGTTTTATATATTTTTTGTCATTATTTAACATATTCGGCTTTTTCTCTAGCTTTTTGAACATATGAAATAAAGTTGTAGCAACTTGTCCTTGTATGCTAATTCTAACATATGTATCAGCTTCAACTGATTTAATTTTCTTCTCATTATGGATTGTATTTTCTTGCCTATTTGCATATCTGCTAATTTTGCATTGGACAACAGACACTGAATTTTACCTTGTTGAATGCTGGACATTTCTGTAATCTTATATTCTCAACCTTTGTTATGGGACACAAATATGCTACTGAGAAAAAATCTGATACTTTTGAGTCATGTATTTACAATTTGTTAGTTGGGTCTGAAGCAGTGCTTAGTATAGGCATAATAATTCCCCTCTTCTGAGGCAAGATTCTTCCTAACACACTACCAAATTTTCAATGAATTATGAGAGTTTCAAGCCTAGCTGATGGAAATATAATTTATTCTTAGCTCTGGGTAGGCTCAAGTTATTTTTTATTTTAATCCTTTCAGGTAATTCATCCCCAAGCCTCAGCTGGTTTTCACACACTTACATTGATCACTACTCTGATGAACACTTGAAAGATCCCTCTACAGACTTCTAGAGTTGTCTCCCTTCACAGCTCTCTTATCTCCAATACTGTGTTGTGGACTCTAGAAATCGTGTTCTTCCTGGACAATTAGCAATGTCTCCTTAACACAGAAAGTATGCCAAGCTCTAAATAGGTTTTCTCTTCTTGCTCTGTGGCCTGGAAATTCTCTCAAATCAATAAACTTAGTCAATCATAGAGCTTGCCTCACTTGTTTCCTCTCTCTCAAGGATTGTCCTCTAATGTGTCATGTCAAATATCTTAAGAAGCATCTTTTTATTTTATTTTGTCCAGTTATTTATTTTTCTTATGTGAAATGTATTCAGTCTTTGTTACACATTTGCTGTATGTATTGGCCATATTGGCCAGAAACAATCTCTTTAAAATATTTTAAGCACTGACACAATTCCCACATTGCCTTTTCCATTCAGGAAGTCAAAGCAATTCAGATATAAGGAACCACTGAAAATTCACAGCTTTTTAAAATAGCAAACCAAAAGCAATTATTATATACCTGAAGGAATCAATGTTATCATTAAATATTTAAATCTGCAAGTATCAGGATTCCTGTTACATTCTCATTTAAATTGCTTATTGGCTGGTATAGATTATGGATATTCTTAGTATATGCCAGAGAGTTAGTATAAGTTTAGTTAGCTATTGACTCCTATTATAAATCAACACAAGGCTAAGGATCTATTATGCATGTATGTATAGATCAAACACAACATAAATAATATCATGATGATAGGGCCTGGTGAATCAGAATAGCCAGTTAACACAAGTTTTACAAATTATATTCTGAACAAAGAAGGCTGATATCTCTGTACAGTGGTTAGTGAACAATAGTTCAGACTTGTAGGTTTGTTACTTCAAGGTGAAAAAATATAATGGCATTTGAGCTTTATCCTACATGTGTCTCTTTGGATATGAAAGGTTATTTATACCACTTTGGGTACACTGTTTATAACAGGCCCGTTTACCAAGTTGACCCTAAAAATCTGCCAAATTTCTGTGAGAGCCAGAGCAAAATGAGGCTCTCCTGCTAGTCCGGGCTGCAGTGTTCTGTCACTTGGACCTTTCAAAGTCCAATAGCTTTTCTATACATGTAAAAAGGATACATTTCCATTTGTAATTGTATTTTGAAAAAGAAATTATGTAATCAAATAATTAAAGGCATAATTTTTTTTGTTTAAATGGATCAAGGAAAAGTTCAACCGTAGCACCAGAAGAAAACAATAGCCCACAAAAAACAAAGGTGGGAGTTCAACTAGGAAAACTCAAAAATAGAGGAACAGTGGATTTTTCTGAATGCATATTCGAATCTAAGTCATGCTTTAAATCCAAACTTCATCTGTTTCTTAGTTTTCAGGAACAAACTCCTACTCATTCAGACCCACCCAACCTCCACAGACAATTCCTTTTCCCCAGACATTCTTACCTCCCACATTTAGAACAGCATCACGTATTAGTTGGAATTTGCAGTGTTTTCATTGTGAACATCACTAAAACATTTGCCTCTTAGGCAAAAGGAGAATCACTTTTCTTTTTGCCAAATTATGTACTTCTGTTTCTCATCCCGAAGAGCATAAAATCCAGGATAGGAAACGACAATACTTACATCATCTCTAGGTGACATATCCAAAATGTGTGGACTCTAAGGGAAGAATAATACAAAAAGCACTTATAAACCTGCACGTTCTGCACATGTATCTCAAAACTTAAAGTACAATAAATAAAAAATAAAATATTTCTCACAAAAAATTGCCGAATTAAGAGACTAATTTTGGATGTATATGTTGCTATTAAATGGAAGGCCAAATGACCCAAATTATTTAATGAATGTTTGGACAATAATGTCACACTTCTGTTTTATTTCTTCTTTAATAAATAGGATTACTATTATGAGGATCCGAATACTACAAAGCTTTCAGAAATCATGTAAATATTATCCCCAGCTTAGAGATGAAAAGTCCCAAAATAAGGAGATAAAAATAATACTATAACAAAAGTGTCCAAATTTTAAAGAGCATGGTAGTGTCACTAGGTATAAAATGAAAAAAAGTATAGCAATCTCACTTAGATCTTGATAAAATTGAATGTTACATTTTTTTTCACTGATTTATCTTAAAAATTTATTCTGAAACTAAATAAAAAAGAATATTCCACACACCGTCATTATCTTTTGGTTTCTGGAACAGGAATTTCCAAGCAGTAATTTTTATGATGAAGATTACATTTAGATGAAAGTTAGCCATTTTCAATATTTTAAAACATTTTAATTTCCAATTATTCATCATCAATATACAATAGATCTGTTAATATTATTCCTCCTATCTTACTGAAAACTTGTATTATTTGACCAAATCTCCCCAAACATTCCCTATCTCAGCCCTTAGTAACCACCATTCTACTCTCTACTGCATTATATATATATATATATATATATATATATATATATATATATATTTTATTGCACTTTAGGTTTTGGGGTACATGTCCAGAACATGCAGGATTGTTGCATAGCATACATGGCAATGTGGTTTGCTACCTCCATCCCTGTCACCTATATCTGGCATTTCTCCCCATGTTATCCCTCCCCAAATCCCTACCCCACCCCCCACCGTCCCTCCCTTAGCTTGTCTTCCCCTCCTAAACTCCATCTCTCTCTCTCTATGCCCTTCCACTCATTGTGGAAGCTGCTTTCCTTTCCTGGATCCCATCTTTCTGGATTCTTTCACTCAGTGTGAGAGTTAACTGTTTCTTTCTCCTTCTCCTGTTTCTCTCTAAATAAATCACTTTCTTCAAACACTTTTGAGTCTGGCATTTACTGTGCACTGCCCTGTGGTCCCCTCTCTCATTCGTGAAAGGGCAGGAGACCAAGAACGTGGAGAAACATCCTCTCAGGGGAGCTGAGGGCACCCTGAACCCCTGAACCCCAATATTATTTTGGTGAGCCAGCCATGAGAGGGGTCCACCAGAAGAGGGGTACAGCCAGAAGAGGCGTACAGCAAGGAAAGGGTACAGAAGAGGGGTCCAGCCAGAGAAGACTTCAAAATCGTGAGTAAAACTGGCCCCATTTTGTCCTGTCTCTTTAAGAATACCTGAAGTGGCCACAGCCAAGAAGGGCTGTGGGGAACCAGAGCAGCAGCTTGACCCAGCCTGTCTTAAGTGGCACAGCTTTTTACCTCCAAGCTTGCTTGCTGCTTTCCTCCTTCTTCTTTGTCCTTCGGATATTATCTCTGGGACCAAAACCTTTGGAAGCCTGTGGGGTGGAAAGAGTGAGCACCCACTCTTTCCGCTCCTTGCCAGCCAGAAACAGCCCAGCCCCAGGGGTGGAACCCAGCGTGCAGAGGTCTGCCAGAGAAAAGCAGTGGGGAGGGTGAGGTACAGATCGAGCATGCAAGGGAATGGGGAGCCCAGCAGCCTGACGCCTGGTTCTGGCAGGCCTCTCCGGCATTCTCCAGTCCCAGGCAGCAGGGTAAAAAGGCTCCCCAGGACATTCGTCTGTGGGCCGAGGGTCCCTATGGGGAACAGTTAGGGGAGTGGCCAAGTGTGCACCTGGTTCTGGCAGAGTAAACATGGCGACCGAAAGCTGAGGGGGCGGGGCAACACGCGCTGGCCCAGCAACAGCTGCAAATGCTGCTTTTAAACTGACTCGGAAAGCGGCGTTTTTCCTCTGCCGGTGCACCTGAGGAAAAGGAAGAGGCTGCTGGCTGTCAGCCCCGCCCGGCTTTTAGGCAGTCCACAATGCCTCAGGGTGTAGCATTCTCATTCAAAATACGACTTAAGAAAGCTTTCTGCCTTTCCTTAACTGAAGTGGCTTGTTTGCTCAGCTGGTTAAGGTCTAAGGCCTACAACTGCAAGGTTGCTGGTGCAAGTTTCCAGTGGAGTCAGTTTGGAATTGGTGAAAACTTTTGGGGGAAATTCAGAAGCTGAAGGCTATGGGACTTGGTGTTCCGTGTATCATTTGTCTTGCTTAGGATTGGCTCTCTCTATGGCAGAACTTTTCCATCTAGAAGATCACAGATAAACTGATTCCAGGCCCCAAATAGTCAATGGCAGGTCTCACAACATTAAGAGCATTTTCCTGCAATGGAAGATGGATTGGAGGAGAGGAGGCCCGGGTCCTAAGGGTATTGTTCTGGCCTCATAGCCATGCCCTGCCTGCCTTCTTTGAACTGTGTGCTCTAATGACCCCTCCCTAGAAGTTTACCCTTCTGGGGCAGTTTTTTTTAAATATATACTTTATTGCATTTAAGGTTTTGGGGTATATGTGAAGAACATGCAAGATTGTTGCATAGGTACATACATGGCAATGTGGTTTGCTGTCTTCCTCCCCATCACCTATATCTGGCATTTGTCCGCATGTTATCACTCCCCAACTCTCCACCCCCTGCTGTCCCTCTCATAGTTTTTATGGTGTTAGGTCTTATGTTTAAGTCTTTAATCCATCTGGAGTTAATTTTTGTGTAACGTGTCAGGAAGGGGTCCAGTTTCTGCTTTCTGCACATGGCTAGCCAGTTTTCCCAACACCATTTATTGAACAGGGAATCCTTTCCTCATTGCTTTTTTTTATCAGGTTTGTCAAAGATCAGATGGTTGTAGATGTGTGCCATTACCTCTGAGGCCTCTGTTCTGTTCCACTGGTCTATATCTCTGTTTTGGTACCAGTACCAGGCTGTTTTGATTACTGTAGCCTTGTGATGCCTCCAGCTTTGTTCTTTTTGCTTAGAATTGACTTGGCTATGCGGGCTCTCTTTTGGTTCCATATGAAGTTTAAGGTGGTTTTCTCCAGTTCTGTGAAGAAGGTCATTGGTAGCTTGATGGGGATAGCATTGAATCTGTAAATTACTTTGGGCAGTATGGCCATTTTCATGATATTGATTCTTCCTAACCATGAGCATGGAATGTTTCTCCATCTGTTTGTGTCCTCTCTTATTTCATTAAGCAATGGTTTATAGTTCTCCTTGAAGAGGTCCTTTACATTCTTTGTTAGTTGTATTCCTAGGTATTTTATTCTATTAGTAGCAATTGTGAATGGCAGTTCATTCTTGATTTGGCTCTCTTTAGGTCTGTTATTGGTGTATAGGAATGCTTGTGACTTTTGCACATTGATTTTTTATCCTGAGACTTTGCTGAAGTTGCATATCAGTTTCAGGAGATTTTGGGCTGAGACGATGGGGTCTTCTAAATATACAATCATGACATCTCCAAAGAGAGACAATTTGATTTCCTCCTTTCCTAATTGAATATCCTTTATTTCTTTTTCTTGCCTAATTGCTCTGGCTAGAACTTCCAGTACTATATTGAATAGGAATGGTGAGAGAGGGCATCCTTGTCTAGTGCCAGATTTCAAAGGGAATGCTTCTAGTTTCTACCCATTCAGTATGATATTGGCTGTGGGTTTGTCGTAAATAGCTTTTAATATTTTGAGATATGTCTGTAAATACCTAGTTTATTGAGAGTTTTTAGCATAAAGTGCTGTTGAATTTTGTCAAAGGCCTTCTATGCATCTATTGAGATAATCATGTGGTTTTTGTCTTTGGCTCTGTTTATGTGGTAAATTACATTTATAGACTTGTGTATGTTGAACCGGCCTTGCATCCCTGGGATGGAGCCTACTTGATCGTGATGGATAAGCTTTTTGATGTGCTGTTGCAATCAGTTTGCCAGTATTTTATTGAAGATTTTTGCATCTATGTTCATTGTGGATATTGGCCTGAAGTTTTTCTTTTCTTGTTGAGTCTCTGCTGAGTTTTGGTATCAGGATGATGTTGGTCTCATAAAATGATTTGGGAAGGATTCCCTACTTTTGGATTTTTTGGAATAGTTTCAGAAGGAGTGGTACCAGCTCCTCTTTGTATGTCTGGTAGAATTCGGCTGTGAACCCGTCTGGACCTGGGCTTTTTTTGGGTGGTAAGCTCTTAATTGCTGCCTCAACTGCAGACCTTGTTATGGGTCTGTTCAGGGTTTCGGCTTCTTCCTGGTTTAGACTTGGGAGGAGGCAAGTGTCCAGGAATTTATCCATTTCTTCCAGGTTTACTCCTTTATGTCCATAGACTTGTTTGTAGTAATCCCTGATGGTGGTTTGTATTTCTGTGGAATCTGTGGTGATATCCCCTTTATTGTTTTTTATTGCATCTATTTTATTCTTGTCTCTTTTCTTCTTTATTAATGTAGCTAGTGGTTTGTCTATTTTGTTGATCTTTTCAAAAAACCAGCTCCTAGATTTATTGATTTTTTGAAGAGTTTTTTGTGTCTCTATATCCTTCAGTTCTGCTCTGATCTTAGTTATTTCTTGTCTCCTGCTATGTTTTGAGCTTTTTGATCTTGCTCCTCTAGCTCTTTCAATTTTGACGATAGGGTGTCGATTTTAGATCTTTCCTTGCTTCTCATGTGGGCATTTATTGCTATATATTTTCCTCTAGACACTGCTTTAAATGTGTCCCAGTGATTCTGGTATGTTGTGTTTTCATTCTCCTTGGTTTCAAAGAATATCTTTATTTCTGCCTTCATTTCATTGTTTATCTAGTTAACATTCAACAGCCAGTTGTTCAGTTTCCATGAAGCTGTGTGGTTCTGAGTTAGTTTCTGAATTCTGAGTTCTAACTTGATTGCACTGTGGTCTGAGAGACTGTTTGTTATGATTTCCATTCTTTTGCATTTGCTGAGGAGTGATTTACTTCCAATTATCTGGTCAGTTTTAGAGTATGTTTGATTTAGTGCTGAGAAGAATGTATATTCTGTGGATTGAGGTGGAGAGGTCCCTAAATGTCTATTAGGTTTGCTTGGTCCAGGTCTGAGTTCAAGTCCTGGATATCCTTATTAATTTTCTGTGTCATTGATTTGTCTAATATTGACAGTGGAGTGTTAAAGTTTCCCACTATTATTGTGTGGGAGTCTACGTCTCTTTGTAAGACATTAAGAACTTGCTTTATGTATCTGGGTGCTCCTATATTGGGTGTGTATATATTTAGGATCATTAGCTCTTCTTGTTGCATTGATCCTTTTACCATTATGTAATGTCCTTCTTTGTCTCTTTTGATTTTTGTTGATTTAAAGTCTATTTTATCAGAGACTAGGATTGCAACTCCTGTTTTTTGTTTTGTTTTTTTTTTTTTTGCTCTCCATTTGCTTGGTAAATCTTCCTCAACCTGTTTATTTTGAGCCTATTTGTATCCTTGCATGTGAGATGGGTTTCCTGGATACAGTACACCGATGAGTCTTGACTTTTTATCCAATTTGCCAGTCTGTGTCTTTCGATTGGGGCATTTAACCCATTTACATTTAGGGTTAATATTGTTACGTGTGAATTTGATCCTGCCATTTTGATGTTAGCTGGCTGTTTTGCCCGTTAGTTGATGCAGTTTCTTTATTGTGTCACTGTGCTTTACCATTTAGTATATTTTTGGAGTGGCTGGTACTCGTTGTTCCTTTCTATGTTTAGTGCTTCTTTCAGGAGCTCTTATAAAGCAGGCCTGGTAGTGATGAAATCTCTGAGTAATTGCTTGTTTGTAAAGTATTTTATTTCTCCTTTGCTTATGAAAGTTTGGTTGGATATGAAATCCTTGGTTGAATGTTCTTTTCTTTAAGGATGTTGGATATTGCCCCTCACTCTCTTTCTGCTGAGAGATCCATTGTGAGTCCGATGGGCTTCTCTTTGTGGGAAATCTGACCTTTCTCTCTGGCTGCCCTTAGCATTTTCTTCTTCATTTCAATGCTAGTGAATCTGACGATTATGTGCCTTGAGGCTGCTCTTCTTGAGGAATATCTTTGTGGTGTTCTCTTTATTTCCTGAACTTGAATATTGGCCTGCCTTTCTAGGTTGGGGGAGTTTTCCTGGATAATATCCTGAAGAGTGTTTTCCAGGTTGGATTCATTATCTCCATCTTATTCAGGTACACCTATCAAATGTAGATTAAGTCTTTTCACATAATCCCATATTTCTTGGAGGCTTTGTTCTTTTCCTTTTACTCTTTTTCTCTAATCTTGTCTTGTCATTTTATTTCATTGAGTTGATCTTCGACCTCTGATATCCTTTATTCTGCTTGGTCAATTCGGCTATTGAAACTTGTGTATGCTTTGAGACATTCTCATGTTGTGTTTTTCAGCTCCATCAATTCATTTATGTTCCTTTCTAAACTGTTTATTCTCATTAGCATTTCATCAAACCTTTTTTCAAGGTTCTTTGTTTCTTTGCATTGAGTTAGGACATCTTCTTTTAGCTCAGAATTTCTTATTACCAACCTTCTAAAGCTTGTTTCTGTCAATTCATCAGATTCATTCTCCATCCAGCCTTGTTCCCTTGCTGGTGAGGAGTTGTGATCCCTTGGATGAGGACAGGTGTTCTGGTTTTGGGTGTTTTCATTCTTTTTGTGCTGGTTTCCTCCCATTTTTGTGGATTTATTTACCTGTGGTCTTTGTAGTCGGTGACTTTCAGATGGGGTCTCTGAGTAGATGTCCTGTTTGTTGATGATGAAATAATTTCTTTCTGTTTTATAGTTTTCCTTTTAACAGTCAGGCCCCTCTGCTGTAGGACTGCTGGAGGTCCACTTCCAGACCCTGCTTGCCTGGGACTCACCTCTAGCAGCTGCAGAACAGTTAGGGTTGTTGCCAGTTTCTTCTTCTGCTATTTTTGTCCCAGAAGGATACCTGCCAGATGTCAGTTTGAGCTCTCCCTTATCAGGTGACTCTTTGGATATATAGGGGTCAAGGAGCTGCGTGAGGAGACAGTCTGTCCATTATAGGAGCTTAAGTGCTGAGCTGTGAGCTCCATTGTTCCATTCAGAGCTGCTGGACAGGTACATTTAAGTCTGCTGCAGCAGAACTCATAAGAGCCTTTTTTTCCCCAGATGCTCTGTCCTGGGAAAGTAGGGCTTTATTTATAAGTTTCTGTCATGGTACTGCCTTTTTTCAGGGATTCCCTGCCCAGCGTGGAGGCAGCCTAGTCACAGTCTGCCAGCAGAGGCTTTGCTGAGCTGGTCTGTGCTCCACCCAACTGCCATGTGAACTTCCCTGCAGTCCTGTTTATAGGCTTATAGTTAGAAGCCTTGGCAATGGCGGCCCGCCTCTGTAATGGTAGACTCCCTCTGTAATGGCGGACTGCTTTGGCAAAAGCGGGCTGCCTCCATAATAGCAGACTACCTCGGTAGTGGTGGACTGCCTCGGTAATGGCAGATCACCTCAGCAATGACGGAGTACCTCGGTAGTGGTGGACTGCCTGGGTAATGGTGGACGCCCCTCCCCCACAGAGTTGGACCATTCTAGGTTTAGCTATGCTTGCTGTGAAACTCTCAATCCAGAGCGTTTCAGATTGCTGGTCTTTGTGAGGGTGGGACTGGCCATGTCTGATCACCTGGCTCCCTACCACAGACACCTTTTTTCAGTTGAAAGGGTGACTCTGTTTCCCAGGCGTTCGAGTCATCAGTTGAAACAGTGCCCAGATTGTGCTGGGGACTCGTGGCACTTTTTTGCCCAGGAATCTCCTTGCCTAGCCCCCTGTTTCAGTCCCCTTTTTATCAGTTGAATGGGTGACTCTGTCTCTCAGGCGTTCCAGTTGCCTGTTGAAAAGGCGCCCAGACTTATGTGAGATTTTGCATGGAGACCTGCTGCACCGGCTGAAATAGCCACACTGGAGACGCGTGGTGCTTTTTCACCGGGGAATCTCCTGGCCTGGCTCGCTATTTCAGTCCCCTTTTTATCAGTGTATGGGTGACTCTGTCTCCCAGGCACTCCAGTCACCAGCTAAAACAACATCCGGACTCATGTGAGGTTTTTTTTGTGAAGAGACCTGCCACACTGGCTGAAAAAGCTGTGTTGGAGACCTGTGGTACTCCTCCGCCCAGAAATCTCCTGGTGTGTCGGCAATAAAAATCCATCTGGAAATGTGGCGACCACTCACCCTCCATACTCTCACTGGGAGCTGCAATCCAGAGCTGCTACTACTCGACCATCTTGGATCCTGGGGCAGTTTTAAAAATTGGCCTGTGTAAATTGGACTTTTTTTTCTTTTTTTTTTTTGAGATGGAGTTTCGCTCTTGTTACCCAGGCTGGAGTGCAATGGCGCGATCTCGGCTCACCGCAACCTCCGCCTCCTGGGTTCAGGCAATTCTCCTGCCTCAGCCTCCTGAGTAGCTGGGATTACAGGCACGCGCCACCATGCCTAGCTAATTTTTTGTAGTTTTAGTAGAGATGGGGTTTCACCGTGTTGACCAGGATGGTCTCGATCTCTTGACCTCGTGATCCACCCGCCTCGGCCTCCCAAAGTGCTGGGATTACAGGCGTAAGCCACCGCGCCCGGCTAAATTGGACTTTTGATGGGAAATATTGGTACCCATCTCCTAAGCCTCCCTGGCTTTGTCAGGACTCATTAATATGATTACTACCCAAACCAATAGCCCCCTCTTGTTCCATGCCTCTACGGTAGTCACTGGAGGTCATGCAGGCAGTGTGAGTGGTCCTATGATGCTGGCAATTCATGATTGAAATCCAGTACATAGGAGGCCCTCTGATAAGATGGATCAAGTATCTTGGGCACACAAAATTTTGGGGTACTGACTGAAAGACGTTTCATTTCAGTACCCATTTTACCTAAGGGATGCCATAGGTCGAAGTGGCTATAATTTCTTTAACTAGGAATGCTGGCATTCCTTGTGTTTGATTTCAGATGGGTGTCAATCTTCCCAAGCTCAAGTCCTCATTAAAGTATATGCTGGAAAATTGGGACTAATTTAGCACAGTCTTTAAGGAGGAGGTGGCTTATTTTACTCTGCCAAACAGCATGGCCAAATTACCCTCTGCAGAGTGGAAAACCTAACCCCCAAAGGGAAGGGAAGAAAACTCAACAGCTTTCCTTGAGCGATTGCAAGAAGCTTTAAGGAAGTGTTACCTCCCTATCACCAGACTCCATAGAGGGTCAGTTAATGCTAAAGGACAAGTCTATTACTCAGTCAGCAGCAGATATCAGGAGGAAGCTTCAGAAGCTGACTTTGGGACCAGAACAGAGTCAACCATGGTGTTTTGTAATAGAGACCAGAAGGAACAGGCTGAAAGGAACAGGAGATATCAGAGAAAGGCTGCTGCCTTAATCATGGCTTTTGGGCAAGCAGACCCAGGGGCTCAAATGAGGGAAGAAATTGTCCCCAGAGGAATGGACCACCATCTCTTCCATGCCTGCTGTGCCAAGGGAATCATTAGAAAGCACACTGTCCCAGAGGGTGAAGGTCCCCAGGGCCTGAGGTGTCTGGCCAGATGACCCAGTGGCAGACTGAGGGTGCCTGGAATAAGTGCCAGCATGAGCCATCACGCTCACAGAGCCCTGGGTAAAGCTGACTATAGAGGTCCAGGAAGTTAATCTTCTCCTGGACACTGCATGGCCTTCTCAGTATTAATCTCCTGCCCTGGAGACTTGGTGTTTGTTAATTCTCTCCCCTGAGACTCTCCCTCTCTAGACCCATCCTGGGAAGGACGATTTTCAGTCATTCTGTGCACTCCAATGGCAATTACGGTAGTAGAAATAGACTCATGGATTCATCACACTCTGCTGAAGCCTTGGACACTTCCTGAGGAAGGTCATAGACCCTGCACTCCACAGCCTGAAGTTCCAGGAGACAACCCTTCATCCACCTGCGAGCCATTAGAAAATCTACATCTGTTTTTCCAACAAGATCTTCAGGGAAGTAACCACTCATAAGTCTAATTTATATCCTGGTATTAATAGGACTATAACCCTCAACTTTGATATCTCTCAAACTCCGACTATCCTTTTCATAGGGGCAAGGGAACCTGTCTCTTTCTAAGAAAAATACTGCTATTTTGTAAACCAGTTAAGTATTGTGAAGCTTGTTTAACAACTGACTGTCCTGGCTCTGTTCTCTCCTAGTCTCATTTATAACCACTCTATATTTGTTGGCCTCTGGACCTCTCATCTTTAACCACCTTGTCACATTCATTTCTCATAGAACCATAAGGTCACAAATAATCCTGCCGCTGGAACCCCATATGTCTTTGGCTCATGGGCTCTATCACAGACCTCTGGATCAACCTGCACCCCTGAAAGTCTCCCCTCTGGAGGAAACCTAAACTGCAGGGCCCCTTCTACACCCCATTTCAGCAGAAAGTAATTAAAAGGATTGAAGTCCATAATTCCAACAGAAGTTGGGTTTTCCTATTCAGAGAGGGGTAATGAGGGAAGGTGTTCTCTGTCTGTGTCCACAAGGGGGCATAGTTTTAAGGGCAAGAACTTCCTAGCACCATGCCTTCCTCCCATCTCTCTTCATCTGGGAGGCTTAACAGTTTATGTTTAAATTTCGTGGGTGCGGGAAGATACTAAGAGTTAATCACTCCAGCGGAAGTTCTAAGGAACTCCTTTCATTGGCCTGGGGTCTTGGGGAAGGTGGGGGTTCCTCACAGGTTAAAAGTCCCCCCTTCCTTCCTTCCTCCACACCCCTTCAGACTCCATGTTTGGGTCCCTTTCCAGGAACACTCCCTTCGTGGAAGCCGTCTTTCTCTCTCCTAGATTTCGCCTCTGGAGTCCCCTTCCACTCTCTCACAGAAGCCTGTCTTTCCCTCCTAAACTCCATCTCTCTCTATTCCCTTCCACTCAGTGTGGAAGCTGTTTTCCTCTCCTGGATTCCATCTTTCTGGACTCTCTCACTCAGTGTGAGAGTTAGCTGTTTCTTTCTCTCTCCTTCTCCTGTTTCTTTCTCTAAATAAATCACTTTCTACAAACATTTTTGAGTCTGGAATTTACTGCACACTGCGCCGTGGTCCCCTCTCTCATTCTTGAGAGGGCAGGAGACCAAGAACCTGGAGAAATGTCCTCTCATGGGAGCTGAGGGCACCCTGAACAACTGAACTCCAATATTACAATGGGTAGTATGTGTCTAGGAATTTGCCTATTTCTTCTAGGTTATCCAATTTGTTGGCATATAATTGCTCACAGTAGTCTCTTACAAACTTTGTATTTCTGTTATGTCAGTTATAATGAATCCCCTTTTATTTCTGATTTATTTGATTCTTTTAAAAAGTAAGTATAGCTAGATGTTTGTTAGTTTTGTTTATATTAAAAAAAAAAAAACAGCTCTTAGCTTTATTTTTTCCATTACGTTTCTGCTGGTGGAGGGGACCTGGCGCCTGAGGCTTGGGGATCTTGCTTGGCACCATGGTGCACCAAGTCACAGGCATTGGCCTAGAGCCAAGAACTGTAGAGGCATGGCTGGTGCTGAATTTTACTGGGGTGAGCTAAGTGTTGAGATTCAAGGCCAAGTCCTGTACTTACTTTCCTATCCTTCTCCCACATGAAAGGTATCTGTCTCCGTGCTGCCTGGGGTTGGAGAAGAGGTGACACAGATAGCGTGAAACTGTCTTTCCCCACCCTTTTCAGTGTGTGTGTGTGTGCGCGCGTGCATGCGTGTGCACATTTATTTCTGTGCTACACATAGGCGCTGTAGTCTCTCACCTGGTTTCCTTAGAGCTTGTGAAAGTATTTTCTTGCATTTTCTTTATTCCTTCTGCAGAAATATCCACTTGAACAACTATCTTGCATGGATAGTTGTTCAGATGGATATTTCTACAGAAAGACAAGTTCCAGGAAGCCCCATTCTGCCACACTGCTAATGTTCAATCCCCTTTTATTGATTTATTTATTTTTGCACAGAACTTTCATCTTCAGTGGGTTAGACTTTATTAAATGTTTTTTCCATAACAATTGAGATGATTACAGGTATTGCTGCAGCTGTTAGTCTGTAAATATGATAAACTACATTGACTGATTTTTTAAGGTTAAGCCAATATTGTATTTCTGGTACATATACTACTTGAACATAATTTTTAAAAATCTGTATCATTTTTTGCATTGCCCCTATTAAAATTTACCGCAAACTTAATGGCTTAAAACAACCCAAAGTTGTCTATAGGTTAGGAGTTCAACATCAGCTTCACTAGGCTAAATTTGAGGTGTTGGCATGACTGTGTTCCTTTCTGGAGGCTCAAAGGGTGAATTCATTTCCTCATCCTTCACAGCTTTAAGAGGCCACTCACATACCTTGGTTTATGACCTCCAATTTCCATCTTCAAAGCCAGCAACTTTGCATCTCTCTGACAGTTCCTCTTTAGTCAGCTCTCTCTCTCTCTCTCTTTCTCTCTCTATTGATCTCTTCCACTCTTCATCTCTTTCTCTTTCCTGACTCTTTCCTCCCCCTTTAAGCACCTTTCTGACTACAATGGACTCAATCAAATAATCCAAGACAATCTCCCACTTAAAAATTTTCAGCCTACGGTAATCAAAACAGCATGGTACTGGTACCAAAACAGAGATATAGACCAATGGAACAGAACAGAGGTCTCGGAGGCAACACAACCTTTCTACAACCATCTGATCTTTGACAAACCAAACAAAAACAAGCAATGGGGAAAGGATTCCCTGTTCAATAAATGGTGTTGGGAAAGCTGGCTAGCCATGTGCAGAAAGCAGAAACTGGACCCCTTCCTGACACCTTACACTAAAATTAACTCCAGATGGATTAAAGACTTAAACATAAGACCTAACACCATAAAAACCCTAGAAGAAAATCTAGGCACAACCATTCAGCACGTAGGTGTAGGCAAGGACTTCATGACCAAAACGCCAAAAGCATTGACAACAAAAGCCAAAATGGACAAATGGGACCTAATCAAACTCCACAGCTTCTGCACAGCAAAAGAAACAATCATTAGAGTGAATCGGCAACCAACAGATTGGGAAAAAATTTTTGCAGTTTACCCATCTGACAAAGGGCTGATATCCAAAATTTACAAAGAACTAAAGCAGATTTACAAGAAAAAAACTAACAAGCCCATTCAAAAGTGGGCAAAGGATATGAACAGACACTTCTCAAAAGAAGACATACGTGAGGCCAACAAACATATGAAAAAATGCTCATCATCACTGGTCATCAGAGAAATGCAAATCAAAACTACATTGAGATACCATCTCACGCCGGTTAGAATGGTGATCATTAAAAAATCTGGAGACAACAGATGCTGGAGAGGATGTGGAGAAATAGGAACACTTTTGCACTGTTGGTGGGAGTGTAAATTAGTTCAACCATTGTGGAAGACAGTGTGGCGATTCCTCAAGGACCTAGAAATAGAAATTCCATTTGACCCAGCAATCCCATTACTGGGTATATATCCAAAGGATTACAAATCGTTCTACTATAAGGACACGTGTACACGAATGTTCATTGCAGCACTGTTTACAATAGCAAAGACCTGGAACCAACCCAAATGCCCTTCGACGATAGACTGGATAGGGAAAATGTGGCACATATACACCATGGAATATTATGCAGCCATCAGAAACGATGAGTTTGGGTCCTTTGTAGGGACATGGATGAACCTGGAAACCATCATTCTCAGCAAACTGACAGAAGAGCAGAAGATCAAACACCGCATGTTCTCACTCATAGGCGGGTGTTGAACAATGAGAACACATGGACACAGGGAGGGGAGCACTACACACTGGGGTCAGTTGGGGGAAAATAGGGGAGGGACGATGGGGGGTGGGAAGCTGGGGAGAGATAGCAAGGGGAGAAATGCCAGATATAGGTGATGGGGAGGAAGACAGCGAATCACACTGCCACGTGTGTTCCTATGCAACAATTTTGCATGTTCTTCACATGTACCCCAAAACCTAAAATGCAATAAAATAAATAAATGGGAAAAAATAAAAAAAAATAAAAAATTAAAAAAAAAAAAAAAAAGAAAACAAAAACAAACAAACAAAAAAAATTCAGCCTAATTATCTCTTTTGCTATGTAAGGTAACATAGTCATAGATCACAGATATTATTACATTGGCAGCTCTGGAGATTCAATATTCTGCCTACCACAATGTCTTATTTATTTATGGGTTTGATTTTCTTACAATTTTTTGAAGATTTCTATGTTTATATTCATTAGAGATATTAGACAAATTTATTAATGGAATTGGTTTGTCAGATTTTAGTATTAGGGCAATGATATCCTCACAAAATACAGAGTGTTCTCTTCTTTTCTATTTTCTAGAATAATTGTGTAGAATTGGTGTTTTAAATATTTGGAAGAATTCAGAAGTGAAGCCACATGATTCTGCAGTATTTTTGGTTGAAAAAATTCAATTACGAATTCAATTTATTTAATAGACATGGTACTATTCATATTATCTATTTCTTTTGTGTGGCATTTGGTAGTTTACTTCTTTCAAGGAATTTATTTCTTCTAAGTTGTAAGATTTATCAACTAAAAACTGTTTATAATATTCTTAGTATTCTTTTAGTACCATGAGGTCTCTTTTATTTTAGACAATGGTGAATTGTGTGTGTCATCGTTTTTTGTTCCAACTATTCTGAGTATAGGTTTATTAATTTCACTTATTTACTTAGAGAATCAGATTTAGTTTTCATTAATTTTTCTCTTTTTTTCAGTATTTCTTTTTCAGTGATTTCTACTGTTACCTTTATTTTTTTTTTCTGACTTTTGCTTACAGTATGATTAATTTACTTTTACTTTTCTTGTGTCTTACCCAAATATTTGGCTTTCTTGGAGAAAAGAAAGGGGCTTTCCTCCTTATTTTTAGCTCTACATTTTTATGTGGCATTATTTACTTCCTGCCTGACAAGTTTATAAACATATTAGCATAGACCTGCTGATGATTAATTTTCTTTTGTTTTGTTGTCAGGAAACTCTTTATTTCACTTCCAATTCAGAAAGATGTAATTCTAGGTTAACAGGCTTCTCAGCCAATGAGGTGGTTTATGCCTTTAAACCCAGCACTTTGGAAGGCTGAGGTGCGAAGATCATGAGGTCAAGAGATTGAGACCGTCCTGGCCAATGTGGTGAAACCCCGTCTCCACTAAAAACACAAAAATTAGCTGGACATAGTGGCGGCTGCCTGTAGTCCCAGCTACTCAAGAGGCTGAGGCAGAAGAATCACCTGAACCCAAGAGGCAGAGGTTGCAGTGAGCCGATATCCTGCCACTGCACTCTAGCCTGGTGACAGAGCAAGACTCTGTCTAAAAAAAAACAAAAACAACAAAACAGGTATTTCCTTCCCTTTCAGTACTTCAAAGATAATGCTTCATAGTCTTCTGGCTTGATTTTTCCTGAAGAACTAATGTCATGCTTTTGAGGACTTTACCCTGATATCCAAATATCCAAATGAATTATGAAAGGGACTGTTTGGTGTACAGTTTTACACAGGAATTTTTTCTTTCTTTCTTTCCTTCCATCCTTCCTTCCTTCCTTTTCTTCTTTCCTTTCTTTCTTTCTCTTTATTTTTCTTTCTTTCTTCTTTCCTTCCTCCCTTCCTTCCTTCCTTTCTCTCTCTCTTTCTGTTTTTTTTTTCTGTGAGAAAAAGTCTTGCTCTGTCCCCCAGACTCACTGCAAACTCTGCCTCCCAGTCTCAAGCTATTCTCCCACCTCAGCCCCCCAAGTAGCTGGGAGTAAAGTCATGCACCACATGTCTGGCTAATGTTTGTATTTTTGGTCAAGACAGGGTTTCATCATGCTGCACAAGCTGGTCCTGAATTGTTGGACTCAAGTGATCTGCCTGCTCAGGCTTCCCAAAGTGCTGGGATTACAGGTGTGAGCCACTGCACCCAGCCTTACGTAGAGGATTTTTGTTACTGTCATTCTTCCCTTTGGCCTTAGACAGATCTCACTAATATTTGTAGATTAGTATGTAGCCAAAAATTGAAGAGGCACTTTCTGGAGATCTTTGAAGCCTTTTAACATAGGTCCTTTTTCCCTCCACTATGCTGCCCCCCAAATTCTAGCAATTTCATCTCTCCAAATTCTGATCTTTACCTCCAGGGAACAGACAGGCTCTGCTTGATTTTTCCTGCCTGCATTACATTCTGAAAACCATTCTAAGCAAAATGCTGGGGCACCTATTCCAATTATTTCCCTTCCTTTAAGAATTATTATTTTTTCCCTTTTATCCTATGTCTGAAAAATCAGTAGATCATGTGTTTTTTCTCTCTCTCTCTTATTATTTTAAAAGAAAATGAAAACACAGTACCTATTACTACATCATGGCCAGAAGTATACATCCTCTACACATATGCATTTTAAACTATTTTTTCTCAGTTCCATTCTATATTTTTAATGTCATCCAATTGATTGCCTTAGCTTTTTTACATCATATTTTTTCACATTTCTGAAACTTGTTTTGTAATCTTACTTGGAGCAGAAGATGGTTTCAGCTCCGTTTTGTTTTGTTTTTGTCTCTACTCATATTTTTTTGCCTAATTGTTTTGCAGTTGTTTCTGTCTTGCCCCTAGGATCTCTTACACAAAATCAACTCTCAAATCCATTTGAGGTAATGTTGATGGTGTTATAGATTTAGTCAAGGGACAGATAAAAAGTTGAGTCATTTCTGACCTTAACTCTGTGTCTCTGTGCCCTGACATTTGGGTCAGCTTTTTCTTAATGAGGCAAAACACATATTTTTTTTCTATTAACTTTTTAAAAATTGTGGTAAAATATAAATAACATGAAATTTACAATTTAAACCACTTTTAAGTGTATAATTCAGTGGCAGATGTACTTTCACAATATTGTGCAACCATAAACACCATCTATTTCCAAAACGTTTTCACCATTTCAGACAGAAACTCTGTACCCAATAAATTATAAGTCTCAGTGTCCTCTTTCCACTGACCTTTGATAGCCTCTATCCGACTCTTTGTCTTTATGAATTTTTTTAATCTAGGGACTTTTTGCAAGTGGACTCATACAGCATTCTACAAAATTCAAGCTCTTTCTGTACAAATCCTATCAGTGGCTACTTGATGTTTGAAGGAAAGGAATAGAGCTAGTCTAGGTATTTTACTCTTTTAACTATATAACAACAGGCATTTTAGTAAGTGATTAATGTTTTCTCCCTACCCACTGCCAAAATAAATATTAGGTCCTAATACCTGAAACCTTGAAGTATCTTCAGATGGGGAGATTATTCTGGGTTTTCAGGTGGGCCCTAAATGCAATCACAAGTGTCCTTATAAAGAAAGGCAGGGAAACATATTACCCATGAAGAGGAGGTAATGTGAAGGCAAAGTTAAGACAGATTTTAAGGTGGTTGGCTATCAAGATTGAAGTAATGTGGGCAGAAACTAATAAATACCAGCAGCCTTCAAAAGCTGGAAAAGGAAAGAAATGAATTCTCCCTTAGCTCCTCAAGAAGGAGCATGGCCTTGATGATAACTCAATTTCAACCCAGTGATACTGATTTCATAATTCCTGACTCCAGAGTTATAAAGCATAAATTTCTGTTGTTGTAATTCACCAAGTATGTGGTGATTTTTACAGCAGCCACAGGAAAATAATACAGGGTTCTTAACCATTTATAATGTTTGCATTAAAGTAATGTAAATAAATATATACCTACTCAGATATTGAGTATTATTTACAATTTTATTTAAACATAATTTACATAGGGCAATTTTCAATTATTCTTGTCAAATCTGTAAATATGTGTGTCTTTATTCTTTTATTTATTTATTTATTTATTGAGACAGAGTCTTGCTCTGTCACCCAGGTTGAAATGCAATGGCACAATCTCAGCTCACTACAACCTCTGGTTTCTGGCTTCAAACAATTCTCATGACATATCCTCCTGAATAGCTGGGATTACAGGTATGCTCCACTATGCATGAATAACTTTTGTATTTTTAGTAAAGATGGATCGTCACCATGTTGCTCACCTGGTCTCAAACTCCTGGCCTCAAGTAGTCCACCCACCTCGGTTTCTTGGATTGTAAGTGCTAGCTACAGTGCCCAGCCAGTGTCTTTCTATTTTTGAGGAAGAACAATTTGGGGAAAATAAAGGTGTGCTAATATCTTTTCTCTTTTCCTCATATTCACCTTACCAAGGACTTATGAATTTATACTTTAAGGATCTGTCAAGCATGTCAACTTCTCTATGTATTTGTTATCACTATAAACTGCCATATAAGCCCAGAAATCTACATTTAACTTGTAGCAGCAGCCTCCAAACTGGTCTCCTGCCTTCCAAGCTTATCATTCTCATGTCTACTCTTTCCCAGAATGGGAATACACTTTCAAAAGTGCATTTCTGTTTGCATATTACTTCTAATTAAAATTATATAATACATTTTCTTTAATTTTAGTTTTCTAGTTAAAATTCAAGCCCTTTAATTTAACCAACAAGGCAATTTGCAATAAGGTGCCTACCTAACACCCTAGCATAATATCCTGTTATTCTCTGCTTAAAATCTCTATTCTAATTATACTTTCATCACCGCTCTATATGATTTTATTTTCCCTATTCTGTGATCACCTGGAATCCCATAAATGCCTTTATCATAGCTATTATCACACTATATTGTAAAAAATGTATTCACTTAACTGTTTTACCTAGTTTAATAAAAATTTCTTTAGGATAAAGATCACATGATTATTTAGCCAAGTATGCCCATAAAAAGTGTAGTGCTTACTTCATAGCTATGTTTATTGAATTTTTATGTGAATACATTTGTTTTAAAGCCAAAATTTCCAAAAATGTATACTCGCTAAATGAAAAAATGTTTTGGTGCATATCAAAACTAAAACAGACCCTTAGCAAACTTATGACTTTAAGAAGAATAAGAATAGGCACTTATCATGATTTTAAAGTGAAAGCGCTCCAATTTTTTATTTAGTTACTATTTTACATTTCTGACTTTGAAGGGAAACTGTTTACATATATGAAATTATGTTTTTTAAGTTAATATAAATTTATATTAAATAAATGTAAACTGCTAATCATATGCTTGATTTGTCCATTAATAACAAATTATTTATCTCCCAGAATGGAGTTGACCACTCTATTCTTTTTGAAAATATAAAGAATCAAAATTTTTCCTTTTTAATTTTTTATTGTTTCCAACTGATTTCCCCTTTTGATACTAGTATTGTAGATACGGCCAAGAAGTATGGCAAGTAATGACGTTTTCAATACAAGGCAACCAATCAAGTATTAGTAAATAATTAGAGAATTTGATACCTTAAACAGCAGGATTATCTTTACTGTTAAAAACTAGTTTACTTTTATGGACATTTTATTGCCTCACAGAAAAAAAAATGGCTACAATAATGAATACATTCTAGGAACTAATTTTTAATAAAACACACTTCAGTGTTCTAAAATAAAAGTATACATATACAGGAACAGATATTGTTGTTATATCAAGGCTCTAAATAGCTGACGACCTGGTTATTCCTAATTATTGATAGTTTACCACAATACTAGCTTTGGCTTCTGCAAAAGCGTTAGCAGAACTGATGGAAGGAATACACATGATTTATTTATTAAAGATGATCTAGAGCTTCCTGTATTTTAAATTTCAGGCACTCACATCATGCAATGCCATGTCATTCAGCAAGAACTAATCAGAGACAGGAAGCACTTTAGCATGCTTACAGAAATATCTTTTTAAACAGATTTAACTATTAGACATCCCTTTCATAAAGCTCTCACTCTGAAAAACATGGGTAAAAGATTATCACTCCATACTCACAAAAACTAGTTTTGGAGACTGAAAGTTGTTCCATACTGAGGTTGGATTTCCTCTTTTCATTGAACTGAATTCTGGATATCCTGTGAATATACTACCATTCACTAGGTGCTACCTTGTGACTCTAGCATATTTTTTAAAAGAACCATTAAATTTCTCCTCAAATTTTTATCAAGTATTCTATATACCCAATGGAGATACATTATAGCATAAAGTAATGATAACATTAATAATAATATTAACTAACATCTATTGAGCACATAGTAAATGTCAGGCAGGTATCTGCTAAACATATTACATGTATTATCCTACCTAATCCTCAATTGAAACTCCCTGAAATAAGTATAGTTATTATCTCTATGTTAATGCTCACACCAAGGGTAAGATAGGTAGAGTATCTTGTTCAAGGTTAAATATAACTTCTTGAAATGGTAGTTTGACATCAAGTCAGTCAGAGTCTAAGGCCTGAGTTCTCAATCACTATGTTTTTTGTTGTTGCTGTTTTTGTTTGTTTGTTTTTTGAGATGGAGTCTCACTCTGTTGCCCAGGTTGGAATGCAATAGCATAATCTTGGCTCACTGCAACCTCTGCCTCCTGGGTTCAAGTGATTCTCCTGCCTCAACCTCCCAAGTAGCTTGGATTATAGACCTGCACCACCACACCTAGCTAATTTTGTATTTTGTAGTAGAGACAGAGTTTCACCATGTTGGCCAGGCTGGTCTTGAACTCCTGACCTACGGTGATCCACCAGCCTCAGCCTCCCAAAGTGCTGGGATTACAGACATGAGCCACTGCACCCAGCCTTAATCAGTATGGGTTTTTTTTTTTTTTTTGGGTAGTCCACTCCCTCCAGTGAGTGGTAAACAACACATCAGTCCATCACCTGAATGACAGAGATTATCTTTATGTGAATGCTTTCCAAACTTGTCTCCAACTTAGTGCCTTTCTAAGCTGCTAACCTATATTTCCCAGTGTCTAAACATGCTCTAATGGCACTAATACCCTTTTATACTCACACTACTGCCACCTCTAGTTACTGTCACATGCTTCAAGGTTTCTTCTAATTCAGATTCCAGATTTAATTTATAATTGATCTTCCCCAAACTTCAAGTTTAATTTTGTTACTTTTCTTAGCAGCCACTGTCTGAAGACATGGCTCTCAGGAGAAGTAGCAGATTATAGTTTTGGCAGTTATAATGAAAGTCTCTAATCTCCTTTCTCTGTTCTCATTCACTTCTCTACTCTCCTCCTAGTCTCTGGTAGAGCTATCAGGGCTTCACTCACCTTTCCTTACTGTAAATGTATGCTATTAGGAACTATTTAGGAGTAAAACATAATAATAGTGAGCCCCTGTGCTAGTTAGGGCTCTCCAGAGAAGCAGAACCAATATAATATGGAATTTGTGTATATATATTTATATGTGTATGTATACATACACACACACACACACACACACACACACAAACGAGAGAGAGAGAGAGAGAGAGAGAGAGATTGAGAGAGAGGGAGAGAGAGGAGAGAGATGAAAGAGAGGCATCATGTATTATAAGAAATTGGTTCAACCAATTATGGAAGCTGAGAAATCCTAAGAGCTGCAGTTGGCAAGCTGGAGACTCAAGAGAATTGATGGTGTATGTCTAGTCCAAGCCTGAAGTCCAGAGAGCCAAGAAAGTCAGTGGTGTAAAGTTCCAGTCTGAAAGCCAGCAGGCTTGAGATTCAAGAAGAGCCCATGTTTCATTTAGAGTCTGAAAGCAATAAAAGGCTAATGTCCCAGCTCAAGCTGTCAGATAGGAAAAGTCTGCCCATACTCACAGAAGGTCAGCCTTTGGTTCTATTCAGGTCTTCAGCTGACTGAATGAGGGTTACCCACAATACGAAGGTCAATCTACCTTACTTTATTCAGTCTATTGATTCAGTTGTTAATCTCATCCAAAAACATCCTTACAGTACAGCCAGAAAAAAATGTCTGATGAAATATTTGGGTACCCCCTAGACTAGTCAAGTTGACATACAAAATTAATCATCATGGCCCATTATCCAGAAATGGTGATATCATACTAGTCACATGTTAAGGACATATTAAGGTAAGAAACAATTGTTCACAAGTGGGATTGTATAAGAAGATATCCTGAAAGTCAACTTCATGAATCTTCTGAAAATTATATGAAAATATAATTTAGGACAAAAATAAGCATTTGATATTCTACCTGATGCTTTAGACCCACATCAATTTTCTTTTTGCCATAGTGAATGGCAACTTATTTGTTCTCTTCATAAGCTTAGCTGGGAATAAGTAAAAGTGCGGCACTAATAGCTTCATTGACACATTGCTGAATTTGTCGGTGGTGTTTCAAAAACCAGAAAGCTCATTATTGTTTGAAGTATATTATCCAACACAAGATTATCTATGTTTAGAATATCCCCTTATCAGTAAGATTAGTATCTGAAATAAGCAGAATGGTCTAAAAATATTTTAGTATTAAAGACTTCTCTATTTTTGCATTGTTATTAATACAAGTGAACGTTAATGAAAAGTTCATTGAGATTACTGAAAAGGTGACAGAACCCTGATTACTTCACTCACCAGTCTTGAGACTTCAGGTGAGCAAGTTACTCTCCAGTTACCTCAGTTTCTTGCAAAATATAATTCCTGCCCTCGCAACTCACAATGTTATTTGAGAATTAAATGAGATGACGTATGTGATACTACTTTATGAGCGCTAAACACTATAAATTCATGCAACAGACAAGGACTTAAAGTCTTCTATATCCAGGAATCCCTCAGGCAATTGAAGAAAGGAAGACAGTTACATCATAACCCCTGATCTCTTGGAATTCAGAAATGTATGTGAAGGAATAAATGCACTGGGTTAGGAGCTCCAAATAATCTAGTGTGAGCAGAACTCAGCATGTACCTGGAGATGTGACAGAAAATAAAATTATAAATGAAGATAGAATCCAGTTTTAGAAGGCTCCTACATGTCCTGAGTGAGACTTTAGAATTTTTCTTTTATGCTAAGAAGAGCTATTAAAGTATTTGTAACATAGAGATGACATGATCAGTTTTATGGTTTCAGAGACTCTCTTTGGCAGCAGTATAAGATATTACACTGCAGAAGACCTTAATCTCTATAGATTATGGAATGTCTAAGAAGGAGTTGATCAAGAGACATGTAGGTTTTCCACACCATTTTGCAGGAGGCATGTATCTTAAATAAAGAATAAAAGGAGCTGGGCATGGTGGCTCACGCCTGTAATCCCAGCACTTTGGGAGGCTGAGGCAGGCAGACCATGAGGTCAGGAGATAGAGACCATCCTGACCAACATGGTGAAACCCCGTCTCTATTAAAAATACAAAAATTAGCTGGGGTGTGGTAGCACGTGCCTGTAATCCCAGCTACTCAGGAGGCTGAGGCAGGAGAATCGCTTGAAGCCAGGAGTTGGAGGTTTCAGTGAGCCGAGATCGTGCCACTGCACTCCAGCCTGGCAACAAAGGAAAAAAAAAAAAGGAAAAAAAAAAAAGGAAAAAAAAAAAAAGAATAAAAGGGCAGATGGAATACAAAATTTGGAAAAAAGAATTTGATTCTCTGCATCTGTTTTTCAGAAAGATTTTAATATGTAAACATATACAATAAAAAAGGAAGCCTAAAAATACAATATATAATAAGATTGATTTAAGGCTCTTCTGTATATTATTTTTGTTGGATTATTGTATAAATGATCCCAGTCTTCTGAATTCAAGGGAATAATATATTATCATCTGTATACTCAGTTATTTCTGCCCAATTCAAGTAATAGAAACGAGCCTATTATATTAGAAAAATGTAGCACCAAGTCAGTTAAACTGACCTAATGGTGGATTTAAAAGACAAAATCAAAGGAGATTTTGCAGAAGTTCAAAGACATAAAAAAAGGGAATGATCGCTACTCTATAGTCTTCATAGAGAAACACTTACTTTATATTTCATCCAGAAGTATTTTGTAAATACAATCCAAATAACAAAGTTGATAAAAATCATGACTTCCAAACTTTACTAAAGTCTATTTCTAGATCTTCTTTGTAAATTGATACATTAAACAAAATCTTACTCATATAAAAAGGATTCACTTAAAATTAAAAACACCAAACTTAGTTTATGTTACAATGTTAATTTCAAAGCCTAGAAAAAGTATTTTAACGTAAATATGCAATTCATAATTAACACATCAGGAATATACGAAGTCTAAAGCACAATAAAACAGCACAGTAGATTTATACATTCATTTTTGTGGTCTATTAATAATTTATTATCTACTTCTTACTAGCCTCAAAAGAAAACAGTGTCTTTAAACCCATCAACTTTATTAAATCAGAGTAATAAATTATCAACTCATTGAGATAAAGATAATTTCATTAATGATGATAGGAAGTTGGCTCAGAAATAAGTTATTTCTGACTCATCTTTTGTTTTTAGACTGAACTTTAAAAGAGAAATGAGAATCAGCTTTTTCTTCTGTTCTCTCTCAAAGCTCTTTGTAAATGTGTTGAGGAAGTTTTAGGAGGTATAGAGCTATGTAATGCTAGGATAACTTTGGAAAAGAAATATGTTACTATATTTTTAAATAGTATTTACTTCCACTATGTCATATCAGCAGTACTAAACAATTACCAGCAGAAGAAATCCATGACCTGAAGCAATGTTCAGCAATTAAAAATAAGAAAATAGGTTTGTGATTTTTTCAGTTGCTATGATACACATTTAACTATGAGCATTAAGAGTACAAATAGTTGGGACGTTATTAACTGTTGAGTTTTAAATGTGTAATGATGGTTACTTCCAATGTTAAATGTGAAATTATTTATATATATATATTTTTTAGGGATGTATCTAAAGGGTTGTACCTTTAGGGATGTACCTAGTATCTAAAAGTGTAACAAAGGTAGGTGAATTTCATATTAACAGAAACATATTTTTGCTGAAATAATTTTAATATAAAATGAAATTGTAAAAGTGAATTCTATTAAAGGATTCAGCTTTCTTTCCTCTCCTTATTATTATTTTACTTCTTTTTATTCCCCTCCTTCTCCTTTCTTCCCTTCTTATTCTTCATCTCCTCTTTTTTATTTCTGAGGCCCCTTCCAAGTCTAAATGGGTTCTGGCAATCTGTGAGTTAGAAAACAATGCCCCTCCCCATTATCCAGTCTCTAGCTCACAATCCATTTACACTTCTAACAAACTCTCCCTCTTCACTTTACTACCCACATCTTCCCCTCTGCTTGTGCCAGCCCTCAATCCTCATGCCCAACACTTCACACCAAGCACACCTGTACACACTGACCCTTGCTCCACTTGTCAATCTCCAGATCTCATTTAAGAGCCTTTTTAAACATCACTTCCTTCACTAAATGTCTCCAGATTTCCCCAAATAACATGGTGAATTCAGGAAACCAAAGGAAGCATGTCTTGTCATCAAGGGTGTATTTGGGATGATGTTAAGGCTAGAGAAGTGGGCAGGAACTGTGTCAAAAATAATATGAATGGCTAAACCAACAAATCTGAACTTTATCATAGAAGTCACGGAATTCATGAAGAACTTTAAGGCAGGAATAGGTTATATTAATGTTTGTGTTTTAGAAAAATTCCTCTAATTGACATTAAAGGATGGTTTGGAAACAAGAAAGCCTGGAGCCAGGGGGAATGTTTCATCTCTTTCAATAATCACATTTATATACAAATAGACTGTAGATGTTTTTACAGCATAAATTGCATCTTATGCATAAGAATTTTATTGCCAAATGACACTGTTATAAATTAATACTTGTAAGAATACTCAATGTTGTTGGCCTATGTAAGTTTTATCACATTTTAAAGAAGAGAGGGTCCAAATATTGTGGACTTTGCACAATTAAGTTAATAATCTTTTTCTTAAAGACATACACACAAACACACACACGCACACACACACACACACACACACCCACACACACACACACCCTCCCTAAATTACATTGAAATTTGCATAGGCACAGATTTTAAAATCAAACTATAACAGGATGAATAAATGTGTTAGGTGTCTATGTAACCATAATTGTTTACTGCCTAAGAAGCAACACGTGCTGGCATAGACTTTGAATAGAAAAAATTTTACAACATTTTTTTGCTTCAAAGGCTATAGTTGTCATTGTTTCTAAGCTACTCCCACCACCCTCCTAGTTTCTATAAATACATGCACATTCTCAAAGATTTAGTGTTGTTTGTTTTCAAGGAACAAAGTTAAATGCTCATGGCAAATAAACTACACCTACATTCTATAAATTAATTCAGGACAAATTTATTCTAAGAAAAAAACAACCAAATAGTACCAAAATAAAATAAAGAACATTTAACAGGTAAAAATTCTGACTTGTTTTAACCCCCAAAATTAGCATTAAGAATTCAGGAAATTTGAGAAAATGTGAGGGTCAGGTATGTAAAATAAATTGTCTTTTGTCTAAAAAAATCTGGAATTTATTATACCACACACCTACACATGCACACATAAAATTCATATGCCTGAGTATTTCATCTGTATATATTATAATTATTATTTCATATGTAAAGTGGTGAAATCTGAGACAAGTATCTAAACAGAACCAATGGTAGTTCTATTCCAATTTTCTAATAAACTAGGGTAAGATTTTACAGATTCAATTTAGTTCAGTAAACTCCAGTGCACAAGTAGGTGAGTAGAAATCTAGAAGGATTAAGATCAGGCCCGGCTATCAGTGCATGACCACAAAAAGCATCCACAAAAATAAAACAACAAAAAAGCGGCTTTTTAGTCTGGCGCATTTGGATTTAAAGCCCAGTTTCACTAATGAGTATTAGGTAAACTTGAGCAAATTTATTAATGTTTCTTGAACTGTTTTCTTATTTGTAAATGGACATGATAATATTATAGTAGCCTCACAAAATCATAGGGATATTAGGACATCTAGCGAGTCTGAAAGCAGTGCATGTTCAGTAAGAGGTAGCTATCATTACAGTTGCAAACTACGTTGTCAAAAATAATATGCAAATGTTATTCAAACCATCAAATAAACAGTGGTTAGAACTGTAATAATTAATTAAATAGTGGTTAAATCAAATAAATAAAATAGCATTAGAATTATAATATAGAAAATTGATAGAAAAAGGCATTCCAGACAGAAAGAACAGTAGGTGAGATGCTAGAATATTTGGATATTTTAACATGGATAAATTATACTGTTTGATGAGAGTGAGTTTAGGACTTCATAAGAGTCCTCAAAACCACACTAAAACTTATAGTTTGATTCTTGATATAGCAATTAACATGTTTCGAATAAGTGAATACCATCAAACAATATTTTCCCATTACCAAGATTATTTTCCTTATTTAGATTTTTAAAGCTAATAAACCTATTAAAAATATCCAACACACATGATTTCCTATTTTATCCACTCAATAATATATGATTTTCTATTTTATCCACTCAATAAAATGGGAAATCATATATGTTAAAATGTATTATAAATCCTGTGGTACATTACATAATGCTTGTGAAAAATTTTTTATACCCATAGCAATGCTATTTTAACAATTCTGTCATAAACATTCTGACATTGGGAACCAGCAGCCATGAAATACATTTTCAACATGCTTTATAAAGAAAAATATTCCCAAATTTGAGGATGTGATATTATTAGAGAATCCAAAATTTGCCTGAACTCATGATAAACCATCCTTTCTCTCTTCTACATTGAAAGGCCTCATAAGTTCTTTCAGAACACACAAAACATTCTTGCTACCTCATAAAAAAACACAGGTTGATCCCTCGCCCAGTAAACATTTGATGGAAAGAAAACAGCTGGTGTATGAAAGAGAAGCTTGCTCACACATTTCAAGATAACTTCCGATTAGATTCATCTTTAGATTATTCTAACGCACGATGTTTCTGGCTTGTATATGAAGCATATTGAGTGTTTCAGGGAGGAATATTTGTTTCTGAATGCCAAGCTCTGTGTTCAGCCTAGCAGAAAGGCCTCTTATCCTTTTGGGCTCCCACAGGCTTGTGGAATAAAAGTGAGTTGTGCATCACTGGTTTGTTGTGGTTTTTGAAACCATATCAAACTGCCTGTGTCATGCTCTTCATTCAACAGATGGAAAATATTGCCTTGCAGCACAGTGCCAGGAAGAGAGGCCCATTGGGAGAGTTGAATAGAAGCCCAGAGAGGCATACAGACCATGTGCATTCCAGCAAGGGGTTAACAATCAAGGAAAGTAGGAGTTCACTGAGGCAAGACAGAGAGAAATGGCCAAGCTGCTTTTGTGATTGATGATCAGTGGAATGCAAAGAAAGAAGAGGAAGTAAGCACAGAAAGATATTTCAGTATGAACACAGGCATTAATAAATAGTAACTATCACAATGAACTCTGATGATTATTTATAGTGTGGCTCTGAGGCAATTCCATTCATCTGGGGTTGCTAATAACATGCAAAACATGTAAACCCCTCACAAAATAGCACAGTACATTACATCCACAAAATTTCTTTTGGAATTTTGCTGCTTCTTTCAGTCTTTAATGTCTTCATTCAATATCTAAACTCACATATCTTGGTACAATTCCATGATGCCTATGTGGAATTGCAGTCGATGATTTTCACCAAGCAGAATCATCTTCTCACTCCTCACTAACCTCCAAGTTTATTGGGCTTTACCTCTTTCAAAAGCCACATTTTAATGTAGCTATTTTTGTATTTTCTGATTTTACTTTCCTTCCTGAGTACCTCATGGCATGTAAATCCTGCCAAAGTTACCATGAGAAGAGCAGGCCTAATGAAGCAGTTGATGTCTTACAAATCTGGGTGCTATTGCTCAAAAGGACATACTCTACTCCACTAAGAAGATATTACACGGGGAGAAGAAATTCTAATTTATTCCAGTTTTCAAGTATGTGTTTTTATCTCTGTATGGCCTTCACATGAAGTCATGTACATGACATTTTTAGAAAGTCCTGGACATACAGCATCAAATTTGGGTAGCTGCTAAAAATTCCTGAGCACCTGAATAACTTCCAAAAAAACTTACAGGCTTTCCTTTGGTGGAATGGTTTTTTGTAATGAGGTAGAAGTTGAATGCCTTTTGTAATGAGGTAGAAGGTAGATGGATAAATAGAAGGATGATGAATAACTAGATCAATTATATTGATATATATATGACATAAATATATATATTACAACTTTTTCTCATAATATTAGTTGTTTAGTAAGTGTTTACCATGCATTTAGATAGTTTACATTTACATTTATCTCTCTTGATTTCTATTTACCTCTGCAAAATTGGCTTATTTCTTGGCTTCATGTTTTTTAGATATGAAAAATGAAGTACAGTTTTAAAGTTACAAAATCACTATATGGCAGAGCTTGTTGACCCACTAAAGCAGATAGGAAAGCCCATATACTTAACTGCTCTGCCATATGGTAGAGGGATTAGAAGTATGAATCTAAATCCAATCACATTAAAAGCTCCTGAAAGGGGATAGAGAGGACCTGTCGTCCCCCTTCTGATCTATAGATTGCATGTTATTGTACCCCTCAGTGTTCAGGGCCTTGAAAGCCTTATTATTAACAAGCTCTCGTGCTGGGACTGGAATAGAAGACCATGGTACCTTTTAGTTAGAGATGCTCAGCCAAGCTCCTTGGGCAAGTCAGTCAACTCTGGGTTTACATACCTTATGCAATAACTACTGGGTTTAATCCCTCCTTTTTCAACATTACTGTTCCTTTATTTGTGGTTTGTTATTTGCTCCTTTGCAACAATTTACCTCATCAGGTCAGTGTAAATAATTCAGCCATTTATAATAAGATATTTCAATCAAGCTTTGCAAAGTTAATGTAAAGACACGGAATATTCGTATGACTGATCCAATGTTGTAATCAGTAATTATTATATTTTCAATTTGAAGACAATTTAAAATAAATTCATAAACTAGAATTTGAAAAAGGGGATTTGGATTTATTTCTGCTGGCTAATCTATTGGTATTTCCCACCAATTGAAGTAAAAAAAGTGTACTTAGGCAGAATATTGACACCTTTTTTTAAAAAGCAACCACTGAAAGTAAATAAACTTTGCTGTAGTTATGGTCTTTTAGTGGCAAGGAAGAATTTTCATTAAATTACTCCAAGTAATGGACAATTTCACATCAGAATTTGTGTGAATAGCAGGAAATCAGTAAGTGCCAACATGGGACCATTTCTCAGAGGAATCCAAAACTACAGAACCAGGACACCATGGAAAACACAAAGTAAATGGATTACACAGGATTTAATGCGTCTTTACCTATCTAGATAACTTTTCTTGCTGTCAAGAGCAGAGATTTTCTAATGTGGACTGTTCTATCAATGGCATCTTCTCTCTGCATTAATTCTGTTTCTGCTGCCAAACCTGAATGTCTCACTACAGATCCAGTGTAAATTTCTTTCTTCTTTTGGCATGTTTATATAAGTCCAGGTTAATTTTATATTTTGTAAGTAGACAGTATCAGTATTATAAACTTATATCCTTCTGAAAAAAACAAACTAACCATGCTTTTCTCACAAGCAACAGGAGAGAATTATCTTTTGAAAATGCATCCCATAGATAACAATTCACCTGGAGATATACAACTCCAGGCTGTGCTAGCTCAAAGTTTTGACCACATCTTGGCCCTTGCTTGGTGTGACTATAATTATGTTTTCCTCAGCTGTGCAAGCCTGCATTCTTTTGCAACAACCCATAAAAGCAGAAAAATAGGAAAAGATAACAAGATTTAGATCTTTAAACCCCATTTGGCAATATTTCAGAAAATTACATAAGATCAACTATAATCAATATGCTTATTACTCAGGAAGATTTCATTTTCTTAGCCTAATTTTGAAAAGTAGAATTCAATGTCTGCAGAGCTGATTCATAAAAGCATATCAATTTAAAAATCTCTTTTACCCATTAACAGGGAACTTCCTTATTAGAAACTGCTCTATCTCAAGTCATGTGCTGAAAAAAACAATGCCCTGTTTTGTCTTAGAAATATTTAACCTGGATACCATTACACTATTTTTGAGTCAGTTTTAACATCAAATTTCAAGTTTTTTAAAAAAGATCTTCATTTGCCTAAGTGAATGGAAGCAGGAAGTTGAGTGAATCCAGAGAAATTTCTTGGTGTGAATATTGCCAAATATTCCATTTATTTTTATATGTTATTTATTATTACTATTTACTTTATCCCTTCTGTTTATTTATTTGGCTGAGAAAAGAAATCTTAGTTATCTAATACCAAACTCTCTTCTCCTTTAGAGAATACAAGTGCAAGACTGAAATGGGATAACAATTAAGTCAAAATTTGTTGCCTAGACCCTATATGTCCTATATGTGTAATATGGAATTTGATTATTTTTCTGAAGAAAATGAATCAGGTCTTAAAGGCTAATGAATAAAAAGACTGAGTAAGAAATATGAACAATGGAAGTATATTAAACATAAATACACAATATCAATAAATGGTATTGGTGAAGAAGGATCATTTGTTTTCAGGATAGACTTTCCCATGAGACTGTGCAAATTTTCTCACAAGCAACTATCCCCTGATTTTCTCTCAATAGTATTCAACTCTTCATACATTCAAACACATACACACAGAGAAGCACACAAACACAGACATAGACCTCTGCACATCATTGCCACTTTCCTCCTGCTATCTCATAATTTTTAATTGGGAAAAAACCTTTTTTCAATATACTAGATGAAGCTGAAATTTAAATCATTTGGGAAAGGATATTAATAAATAAATTCATGGTCATGGCAATAGTAAAGATGAAATAAAAAGATTCGTGAAAAAAATTGCAATCTTTAAATAAACTCAGTCAATTCATTAACACACGGTTGTAAAACAAGATTGCACCCACAGTTTTGACAGGACGGATAAGGATCTGAATGTGAATTTTACAGTAGAAGAAAGTGAGCCTGAGAGAACTGAAACATACAGAGTCTTATTTGATAACATTTTTGGAGAGTAACATTTTATCACATTTGCGGTCATATTTATCATTTTTGATAACATTTCAGAAGAGAAAAAAATGTACAGTGCATCTGCACCTTGTTTGCGTTTTGTTCTGCTTTTTTACCACTTCTTATACTCATACCAATGTCCTACATAATACTTTCTCTATATTGCCCCTATTCTAAATATTTTTATTTTATTCTCAATATGAATATTCACTTGTATTGTGTCTATATTTTACATAAATAGATGTATTATGCAAAAAATAAAAATAAATTTGAAAATCTAATAATGGATGTCATGTCTAGTTTTCCAAGAGATTATTAAAAAGTAAGGTTAAGCACAATATGCTTTTAGCATATATTTTTATATTTACCATATTTCTTGACTTGCCTATTACTCATCCTTTCCTGTTTCTTTTTTAAGACTGAAAGCACGGTGGGGGTTGTGTGTGTGTGTGTGTGTGTGTGTGTGTGTGTGTGTGTGCGTATAAGTAAAAAGTCTAGAAGAATTTAACAATTCAACATCTTAAACATGAATAATTATTGAAATGATTATTGAAATAACTAGAAGTTTTCATCTACAATGAGGGGTGGTGAGAATTACCATAAGTTGACAAATTATGGGTGCCAAGACTATTATGTGCTTTCCTCTATCTCATGACCTAGAAAAACAAATCAACAGAGAAATGTCCTCAAAGTAAACTACATAATCAGAGGAGAAAGTGAGAGAAAAATCAATTGCAAACCAAACCAATAGTAATACCTCCTGTAGCATTTTGATATGTTGCTAAGCATTTTGTGGCTCATTCACATCCTATATCCCTACGTGTCCACCATCTTTCTGTCTATCTCTTTGTATAAAACAACATGAATACATTGTTTTCATATACAAAGTTTATTACTGACAACAGATTCAGTGCAGCTCACCTCTACAGGTAAATATGAGAGGTAAATTATTTTGTCATAATTTCTCTAAGCCTTTTCCATGTTATATGTTAAAACCAGAGTAATTTAGGATTACTATTAAAAGGTACAAAATCTATGTGACAAAGGCATTGCCCTCTGAGGATAAAAGCAGATAATAACAAATATAAAATGAAAACATTAGAGACAGAGGTAGCTTTTACCACTTAGGATAAAAAAAGAAGTTACACATAGTGAAATCCTAGAAACGGCAGTTCATATGTAAGTGTATAGGCAGACAAACATGACTTAATTCAAGAAATAAGTGGCTGGAGTTTCCAGTCATATTCTTTCTGGTAGAAATGTGACTGTCTTATCTCTAATGTCAAAGAACAATGACAATGATATTAATAGTGAATTTAGCAAGTTTCAAGTAAATTAATTAATACTTTTTAAAAAATGGTTTTTGGATCTTCAACTATTAAACAAAAAGAATGTTGATATTGATATACAACTTGGGAAGAAAGACAAATTCTGAAACTACATTTTTCTTAGGTATGCACATGAAAGTGAAAACTAAAGAAAGTATTACCATTGCATCAACAAGTAATAAGACACAAAAATACTTTCTTATTTGAACAGATCCAGATTTATTAAGTGACTTAGTTCACCTTTTAATCTACTATGATGGCACAATGCTTAAATAAGTGGTTTCCAAAGTACAGTCTCTAGCCCAGCATCATCAGTATCTTGCAGGCACTTGTTAGAAATACTAGTTCTTAGACCCACCCAGACTTAATGAATCAGAAATTCTAGGGTGGGGTCCAGCAATCTATGTTTTAACAAGCCCTCCAGGTGATTCTGAGTCACCACAATTTACACCATTGATTTAGATAAAAGTATAAAGGAAAGTAAATTATTATTTTCAAATTGTAAAAGAGTACTGCAAAATGTAGAGGCACACTACAACAGAAACTAATTTTGTGTACATATTTTGTGAACATATAAGGATAAAGAATAACTGTTTAAATAATAATATGTCTTAATTTCAGAGCATTTTACAATACGCATAAAGCACTTTTCCCTACATTACTTATTTTGTTGTCCTGGTAACACCCCCAGATTACTGGCCAAACATATCTTTATAAACATATTAATTTCCTAGAGATACTGAACTATACAAAATGCTGAATATCAGCAAAATAATTGACATAGTGATAAAATAACCCTACACACAAGAAAAAATTACAAAACATGAAAAAATGCTTTAACAGGTATTGCTCTATTTCAAGAAAAGAAGGGTCTGGACATAACTATTGCTTTTATTCTCTCTTCTTCACTTTTTTTTTTCTTTTTTCTAGATCTGCAATTACACTCAGGTATATTGTCCAGAGTATAATTAACAATGGGAAAAATTATTATAACCATATTACTAATCTTATATGACCTATATCCTTCTTAAGGAGAATTCTGAATGAAACTTTAATGCTTATGAATACTTTTAGCTCCATGGCCTATTTGTTATCCCTAGGAGGTGGGTATTTAATCTGTCAAACATTTGTATAACACCAAAAGCAGTATGACCTTTGACCTGGGTCACTAAAATTGCACCCCATTCCAGTGACTTTTTGATTTCACCCAGCAGGTCTCATACATTTGTACTGTGCCTTATGGAGCGTTCAAGCAGAGTATGATCTTTGACTTCTGACCACCTGTGTCCCATACTTTTTGTGAGAAAGAAATAAATGACAGGCTTGGAGATTAAGTCCAGCACTCCTTTTTTATTCAGGTGTATTGCCAGCTGAGTTGAATGACCCATGGGTGCCTTAACTTATAATATTTTTTTACTGTTATAACTTGTTGCAATGCATGTGTTACTGACAAATTATCTTAACATTCTGTGTCACAAATGGTTCTATTCTTTGGTATGTAGCTATATCGATCCAATAAAAAAGTGTAACATAGTGCATGCACACATGCATATACATCCTTAATTACGGCATGTGTTTTCCATATTAATGTCATCATCATTGTTTTTAAATCCAGGATCTGTGACATTTTGGAATGCTTTCCATGCATGTACAAGTGGGTTGTTTTACCTATTACTATTCCAGACCTATCCTGCAAATCACATTTGGAAATTCTATTGTAAGCAACTTTCATTTTAGCAGTTCTGAAAATTTCTATGAGAACAAACAAACAAAAAAAGAACCTCACTAGCAAAGCATAAAATCTAAAGTTTCTCTTCATTTGTCTATCACTTTAATTCATTCCTTCAAGAGATAATTATTGGACATCTACTATTTATCAAGAGATATACCAAGCACTGTGGAAAATATAAAGATGAGTTTCTTTTCTCCAAGAATCTGATAAAGGAGTTAAGGTAGATGTGCAAATAACTACACCATAGGATCAGATTGCATAATTTCAAACAAGAGTTGCAAGCCATAGTTGGCTTGGCTAAGAGAGATGAGGAAAGCCTTCATGGAAGAAGTGGCATTGATCTTAGGAGATAAATGACATAAAATATCAACAAATATGTATAAAGGAAGAGAAAATAATTTCAGTGGGAATGAACAGCACAATTTGTTAAAGGGGAGAAAAGCTAGTCTTGTTTAGGAAAATTGTATTGAATTGATAAAAGACATGGGAAGAAAAGTAGTGAGATGACTAGAAAAATGTAGTGGGAGGTGGATTAAGGAGGACATTAAATGTCATGCTAAGGATCTTTAACTTTATAAAAATAAGGAGTTAAGAGTCATCAGATTTTTAAATCAAGGAAATAAATTTTGATCAGAGATTTTAAAATAAGATTGTATCAGTAGAAGATATCACCGTTACTGGAGTCACGTGAAGCTGATTCCTATTTCCAAATCTTCAACATATTAGTGATATGAAGAAGCATATTTCTCATTCTTCTCGTGCCTCAATTTCCTCATCTGAAAAAGTCAGGTTGCTTTTCTATCAGAGTTGCTCTGAGAATTTATTTAGGTAATATTAATACATGTAATGTATCTGGGATATAATGCTGAACAAAAATCTTGCCTTTATTTTTCTCTAAACGTTTAATGGATGGGGAACTGGAGACTAGAAGTAGGAAAATAAAAATGTAAATGTAAACCAGGGTGGTTTAAATTACAGCATATTAAGATTTTATTTTAATAGCAGTTTCTATAAAATACAATAGGTCTTCAACATAGATGTATGCATGTTTATGGCATATAGATACAGTAGAATAATACTTCGCTGAGCTAATTTCCCCTACTTAATAACGGTATCATTGATGAAAAAAATTGCAAGTTGTAGTTTAATTTCGGGTGGAACTTTAACCTTATAGATAACCTGCTCCAATATTTAACTCCACAAGTCAAATGAGTTTTTTCAGTATGTACTTGAATTTGTCTCTTAATTTACATAAGACAGAAGACTCTTCTACTTTAGGAGAATTCTAAACAGAATTTTAATCTTCTAAAAATCGATTACTTATACACACATTAAAAAATATGTAACATAGTAGTTTATGTGACTTTTACTTAGGTAAAATTTTAGTTAAATTGTTAACAGAATATTACAACACAATTCTCAACTAAAATACGAATAGTTTGAAATATGTACATAACTTTTTAACCTCACAATTCAAGGAATGCATATAAAACTCAAAACGGGTCACTGTGGAAGAAGACTGTGTCCTGTCAGAGTATGAGATTGAGCATTCCACTTGTAGCATCTCCCAACAAAAATCCTCTTTAGTTAATTGCACTCAGTTTTTGAAGATTAAGTCATTAATAAACAATTTGACTTCAGATTCTACCTATCTGCCTGTGTGTGCAGAGGCTGCCAACTCTCGGTCAGAAGATATCATCTGGAAGATGTTATGGTAGGGACTAGTGATGTTAAGGAAAAAATATAAATAAATACAATAATGAAATCTAAAACACTTACGTATATTTAGTTATGTCCTGAACATTGCTAAATCTGACTCCCAAATTTTGTCTTCTCAAATTTCCTCCAACACCTAACACTCTCCACAATACCTGTATCTTCTCTTGTGAATGTCCTAGATCGTAAAGTGAAGCTGATGAGGACTAGAGACTAGCAGACTGACTGACAAAAGACAATGGAACAAGGGGTGATGAGAGCACCCAAGAGCCTACGAACTCTGCAAACAGTTGATGCCCTTACGGTCTAGAGAAAGATGACCTTGCCTGGACCCTCAGTGTAACGGCTCTCACATTCTATAAACAGATTATTTACATGTGCCTATGAAATAACACAACCAGTCAAATCAATTTTTAACAGAATGTTACATCTCCACCTCCCTCTCCATCCTTCACACATTATATTTTTTGCTTCTCATTTTGTAACAGTTGATGGATGGAAATTGCTACAAGGGCCACTAAACCGAACGTAGGCTAAGTTGGAAAAAAAATTCATTTACAATCATGATACGGTCCTGATCTCTTAACTTACACACTGGCAATGATTTTCAGTGACACATATACACAGGCCAATGTCCATGCATTTCCTCATGCTGCAGATCCTCAGAGTACCTGCGGACTCTCTCCTTACCTTAAAGAAAAACTTATTTACAGACATAGGGTTTTTAGTTTGGGGATTATTCCTATAAACATGGCAATTCTTGTGCTCACATTCAGTGATGCCTGGAATGAATCTGTTGCCTAAGAAAATAGTACATTGTGTTCATTTTTTTAACTATCAATCTACCCTTACAAATTTGCAACCACAGTTCTTTAAGAAAACAAATCATGCATTAACCTTCACCAGGTAAAATATATACAGTAGAAATTCTGCACCTAAATATGTTCTAGAAATATGGCAATCTGAATAATTATGTAAATATAACACCATATCTTACTGAAAATGGGTGGAAAAAGGAAGACAGTGAATGGGTAGGTGGGTGGGTGGGGAGGGGGCGGGACATATTCAGGCTTTAATTTATTTCATTTTACATTTTCATCTCCTTACTCACCTTTCCTACCTTTTCTTTCCTTCTCCTTTTCTAATGATGGAGGAATGGCAAATTGCTACAAGTGTCACTACCTTAAATCTGATGAAACGAGACCAAGTTGGAACAAAATTTTCTTTACATCATCATACAGTCCTGATATCTTAACCTGGACACTGGCAATGATCTCTGGTGACACATATATAGACCAGTGTCCTAAATAACACTGCAAAAGTGGGAAGGTTTGTTTCTGTTTTCCAGAAATAATAATTTTATTCCTTGTTTAAGGATTGAAATTTTCCAAAATTGAGAATCACTGGTTTAGTTAATTAGTAAAGAAATCTTGAGTCAGTTAGAGCTGTGTCTAGTCCCCTGCTCAGTCACTTCCCAGCTGTGTGACTGCAGGTTAAACTCCTTGAATTTCATTTCCTTCAACTGTAAGGTAGTTAGGGTTCTTGCGAATATTTCATGAATCAATGCAAAGTGCTTACCATGTAATTCTTAATAAATGGTGCATATTCTTATTACTACCTCCATACCATATAACTGAAAGCACTCATTTCCTTTGGTAAGAATATTGTCATGGTATAAATAAAAGCTGGAAACAAATGAGTTTTTTTTTTATAGACTCTAAGGATTAGCTTTAAAAATGATAAAAGCAACTGACAGTGACCCCCAATGTACTACTATTAATTGGTTAAGACTTTTATTATGATATTGACTGTGTAAATTTTTACCATGCACATTCCATAATGTTTATTGAAGTTCTTGAATAAATTGAAAATTAACTTGATAGTATAATTTTACATATAGTCATGCACTGTATAATTTTGGTCAACAACAGATGGCATATACAGAAACATAAAAAAAGTATAAAAGTATAGCACAGGTAATTATATACATGACATTATATTTGATAATTATAATAAATGACTATTTACTGGTTTATGTATTTACCATACTAGGCTTTTAATGTTATTTTACATTGTACTCCTACATATTAAAAAAAAAGTTAACTATGGCCAGGCACAGTGGCTCACACCTGTAATCTCAACACTTTGGGAGGCTGAGGCTGGTGGATCACTTGAGGTCAGGAGTTTGAGACCAGCCTGGCCAACATGGCAAAACCCCATCTCTATTAAATATACAAAAATTAGCCAGGCGTGGTGGTGTGAGCCTGTAATCCCAGCTACTTGGGAGGCTGAGGCAGGAGAATCACTTGAACCCGGAGGTGGAGTCTGCAGTGAGCAGAGATCACACCACTGTACTCCAGTCCGGACAACAAAGCAAGACTATGTCTCCAAAAAAAGTTAACTGTAAAACAGCCTCAGGCAAGTCCTACCAGAGATATTCCAGAGGAAGGCATTGTTATCATAGGAGATGACAGCTCCATGCGAGTCATTGCCCCTGAAGACATTCTAGTGGGACAAGATGTGAAGGAAAAAGACAGTGATATTGATGATCCTGACCCTGTGGTAGGCCTAGGCTAATGTGTGTGTTTGTGTGTTAGTTTTTAACAAAAATGTTTGAAAGTAAAAAATATAAATAATTAGAAAAATAGATAAAAATCTTATTAGGATATAAAGAAAATATTTTTAGACAGCTGTACAATATGTTTGAGCTTTAAGCTTAGTTTTATTACAAGAGTCAAAAAGATTTCAAAAAATTAAAAACCTTACTAAATCAAAAAGTTACTGTAAGCTAAGATCAATTTATTATTGAAGAAATAAAAATATTTTTGTATAAATTTAGTGTAGCCTAAGTGTACAGTGTTTTGAAAGTCTACAGTAGTGCATAGTAATGTCCTAGGCCTTCACCACTCACCAGTCATTCACAAACTCACCCAGATAAACCGCCAGTCCTGCAGGCTCCATTTGTAGTTCAGTGCCCTTAGACAGCTGTACCAGTTTTTAATCTTTTATACTGTATTTTTGCTGTACCTTGTCTATCTTAAGTACCCAAATACTTCCCACTGTGTTATAATCGCTTACAGTACTCAGCACAGTAACAAGCTCTATGGGTTTGCAGCCTAAGAGCAACCGGCTATATATACCACATAGCCCAGGCATGTAGCAGGCCATACCAACCAGGTTTGTGTAAGTACACCCTGTTCACACAGCAACAAAATCACCCGATGGTGCATTTCTCAGAATTTATTCCCTTTGTTAAGCAACACTGTATATGCTTTTAAAGGAATAGTGAAGATCATAGCACTGTGCCTACTACCATAAAAGAGGTCCTCAATTATTAACTATCAAATTAATTCAAAACTTACTTAATTGCATATTCGATTAGTTCTTCTTGGAGCCATTTTATTCACACAGCTTGTCATCATGTGCAGCATGCATAAAAACAGTAAAGGACTTGGAAAAAGGCTCTGCCCGGTCTTGAACAGCTATCATCATCTGTACTAAATATCTGCATCTCTTTGCCACTGAACTTCCACAGAACTTGGTTAATGTGTGAGTGTGACCTTTTATCTGCACCTACTTTAAACTGTGCTTGCCATCGAAGGCCTGGAAGATAGTACAAACTTAATAAATGCTTGTCTCATTTTCCATATTAAATAGAATGTATTCAGATATCTATCATAAAGGACTGTGATGAAGAGAAAATGGATAATATATGTTAAAATTTTAAAAAATTATACACTGTGTGTTTTGGGTGTTACACACACACACACACACACACACACACACACATACACACACACAGTTTCATGTGTGGCTAGAGTTTTTCCCTTCCCTTCTTCCTACCAACTTTTTAAAATAGTAGCATCACTGTTTTTCCTTTTAATAGGAAACATTTGACTAAGAAGCAACATGTAGTTTTAGAAGTAAAATACTGTTGAACCAACTATCATTCCCAAGACTCCCACTATAAACATGTTGGCAGCAGTGATAAGCATTGCTTTAGCAACCTTGGACTTTCAAAATATAGCCAATTTACTTTACTTTTTGATATTTGGTTTTTAAAGAGTCTTCTTCAATAGGAAACTAGCTACTAGATAGGTTAAGTCCCTCCTTAGAAGGCAGATTAAGATTCATCATGGACAAAATTGCTTAATGTGAGACTTACTGAAAAACAAAAATGATGTTACTCCCCAGTTTAAGGCTTCAATTCTTTAAAAGCTGATTAATTTTTAGAACCAGCTGTGTAAGAATTGCCAAGTCAGTGTTAGAAAGTGACTTAGCATGCAAGTATTCTAATTCATGTTAGACCTTAAAAACACAAAACCATCTTGAGCATTTGATGGAATCTGTCAAATGACCATTATCACCATCACACATATAGAGGATGGACAAATTAAGGCAGCAACATAAAAAGAGATACATAATGTGACTCAAAAATGAGGAAAATATGCCAGGCATCGTGGCTCACACCTGTAATCCCAGCACTGTGGAAGGCAGAGGTGGGCAGATCACTTGAGGTCAGGAGATCCAGACCAGCCTGGCCAACATGGTGAAACCCCATCTCTACTAAAAATACAAAAATTAGCCAGGCTTAGTGGCATGTGCCTGTAATCCCAGCTACTCAGGAGGCTGAGGCACTTGAACCTGGGAGGCAGAGGTTGCGGTGAGCTGAGATTGTGTCATTGCACTCCAACCTGGGTGACAGAGCAAGACTCAGTCTCAAAAAAAAAAAAGAGGAAAATGTGAAGACACTGTCATTATAGCAAATACAGTATAAGCAAGTAAGGGCATCCATAATGGAGCTGAATGGACAGAATAACTAACACCTGAAGCTATGGAGAGGAAGCAGAGTAACCCAAAAGAAATGAAGCATCACAGTTAATAAGAGGAGAGAATGTGTCCAAAGGGAGTAAGGTTCACCTTTCTTCCTAGGAGGAGAAGGGTTGCCAGGGAGGACATTGAGAATAGAGATTGAAGACCACACACTTTTGAGAAACTGAGGATGTATTGAAAAAGGTAGATGAGCAAACCCCAAAACATCAACCACAATGGTTATTATTTAGGTCAAAACACCTGATTAGAATTTTTGTGAGTTTGCCATATGACCTCCCTATTACAAAGGCAATGGTTAGTTCTCATTCCTCTTCATATGACTTCTCAGTCACATTTGATGTCATTGTTCATTCCCTTCTTGAAACAGTTTTGATCTCTGAAACATCATTCTCTCAGGATTCTGGTCTACCTGTCTCACTAATCTCTCCTTTAAAGCTTCCTTTTCTGTCATTTTCTATCCCCTTAACCTCACTTTCATGGGAATTTAATGCATACATTTGCTTTGGCAAGTGGGACTAACAATAAAAGAAGAGATAAGTACCTACCAGATAACTTACATGTTTTTCTAAGTAATATCTGAATGGCATTATAGTGCAATAGTATGTTTCAGACATTCAAAAGAAATTTTAAGAGAGAAAGCTGTATGAGAATTTATTCATTACCAGTTACACGCTATTTTAGGTATTTCAGTTTCAAAATATCCAAATAGGAACAGTCAGCTTTAAACTATCATCACCAGTCATAACAAATTAATGTTGTCAACCTCACTCTTTTGTTTTTATAGTTGTTTTATTTAATTTTCATTTTTAGTTATGTCAGTGCTATAAGCATAACAATTTACCTTACTTTATGTTTATCTATATAAGGTGATTTTTGTATTTTATAACAATTTTTCCATTGTGTTTCTCATATTTGAAAAATATTGTGTAGAAAAAGCAGAAAAACTATTATTTGAATTAGCTACTTAATGATATAGGAATACAAATTCCTATGGGGCTAGTGATATAAAAATTGATTACTCTTTTACAGCATATGAACTCTGCTAAATAAGTCAATAATTTTGATCTTAATAATTTTAGTATTATAATTTTGAATCATTTTCAATAGTCTGCATCATGTAAAAAGTTTTACTGATTATTATTTTCCAAGCCACAGAAATAAAAATGTAAAAAATTTATAAAGAAAAATATCATTTTTTATTTTGTAGTAAGTTGTTATAGAATTACTGCTTGTAGTAGCTTTGTTAATTCTATACAACGCAAAGGTAGTACCCATATGATTGGAAATGATTGATTACCTAATACTTCCAGGCATTTTAATAAACAGTTAAGATAGACCAAATTTTCTAAGAAGACGACTTAATTGACTTTGCAAATATAAGCTGAATGTGACAGCTAGTGACGAACTCAGAAAGCTTGTCAACAGAACTGTCATGGCCACACTATTATAATGACATCAAGAAAAAGCTCTTCTCCATGGAATTCCCATTTTCTTATTTGAAACTTAAGACTAGCTTCTTGACTTTTTCTCATTGATGGCTTTCTCTTTCTCTCTGTACTGATCAAGTTGGTGATAGTGTTTGTTTAAATGTCTGGTTCATCCTCTGGAGTCTGCATTGTTGAACACAGAAGAATTTCTTGAATCTTATCTAACATCTAACATAATGTTTTACACGTTAGACACTCAAGAAATTTTTTTAATTGTAATGAATTTTAGTTGTGTTTAATATATACATATATTTACATTTATATGTTTTCCATACCTTGTGCGAGGGAGGGCAAAGGAGAAAAGAAGTCATTTACATAAGATACAAAGCTGGTTGTCAGGGGTTTCCCTGCAAATTTATTTGCACCGTCCAAGCCAGATAAACAGAAAGGATTCGACTATGACCAGCTTATCAGACAGTTATAATTGGCCTACACATTGTTGTGATTTTAATAATTTCTCCTGCTTATTTGTCCACAGGAGCTTATTTAGGAAACTGATCCAGATTAAGGTGTTCAATTCTCACCTCTACTTCTATCCATTTAAACATTCTTACCCTGATGCAGAATTTGGAGACAAGTTCCATTTTAGTAATTTTATATTGCATGTTGTGCTATTTTTACTTTCCTAATTTTACATGTGTATATTCTAATCCTTTATCTGCCTATGTCCTTAATCTGAAAATTCTTCATAAACATTTACAGCCTCCTGGTCAAGATCTTCCCTTCTTTGAAACAAATTATGTTTGTATCCTTCATACATAGGGATACAAAGTTCTTCTGTAAACTCTCTTATGTCTTCACTGCCAATATTGTGGGATTAAGAGGAGGGATCAAAGAGAAGGTAAAGCCAACTCTTCTGAACTCTGATTTCCATTCATCTGAGCATTATTTTAAAGTGGCAAATTAACCAATCCTGGTAACTAGTAAGACTCAAGCATTTTATAACTACTGTAACTATCCCAACAAAATAAAAGCTTAAGGGCAACAGGTAAAGCGAAAGCTCTTCTAAAACATGGAAATAATTTTCTTGTGTCTGCAACTTACTTTTACTTTAAATGTTTCAATCATACAGGTTTTATCTTAACCTCAAGAATACGTTAGTTTAAAATACATCATGAAAAAAGTTACAATAATAAAGTTATAGAGAGAATAACTTTAAGAGAATAGATCTCTTAAGTTGACTGACAAACTCTTCGGCATGTTTTCAATATTTTATTGCAATTAAAATTTTACTTTTCCTAGTTATGAAAGTACTACTACAAAATGAATGAATGCTAGATTGTCTGCTCCATAATGATGTTTCTTATTATGAAGCAATTACTTCACTTACTTTCATAGTTGATAAAAACCTTGCTCAACACAAGTTTTCTAGACAACTCTCTCACTGTGTCATTAATAGTCATAGCTCCTGGTTTTCTTTCTTTGATTCAGATTAAGCACAAAAGAAAGGCCACAAACTCAGAAACCACTTTATAGCAAGTAGCATGACTTCGGTTCTACAACTTTTTCCATGAGACAGAAAGCAATTGATGTCTCCATGGCTTTATTGAAAGTTTTTATAAGTCTAGACAAAAACCTATACAAAAGCTGCTTACAACCCTGTAACTACAGAACAAAATGTGTGCAGGCTGACTCTGGAGAGTCAATAATTCCAGTTAGATTCCTGATTTTCTAGGAGTAGAACATTTATTTGTTTATAACTTAGTTACAATTCTAAATATTTTCATGTCCTTATTTAAACCTCACTAAACCGAAGATTTCATGAATTAATAAAAAAGCCTGATATATTATTCCAGTCTACACTTGAAATCTACTTATAACACAGTATTATAAATTAACATTTGGTGTTTCTTTATTTTCTTACCTAAATGTAATAGGATAACAATTGCATAGAAATACATAATATTTTAAGTGCTTCTTATGAGATCATAATATTTATTTTTGAAAAACCAGTCTACAGAAAGACAAGGGCAGAGTATTGGATAATAACCAAATGTCTTTGTAAATAATCAGTGCAAGCATTATAATTAATTGACCATTCATGAATTGAAACTGCCTCTTAAAAAGGAATACTAAATCAAATCTATTTGGCTTTTGGTAAAGTTTGATCTAATCCTGTGTACCATATCTGTCATTAAACCAGTATTGCTGGCCCTAGTAATATTTAAATGTGTAATCAAAAGAATGAAAAGTTATGTTTACTAAGACAAGTAGCAGAACTCAGCCAGCACTAGTTTAGGTAGAAAGTAATAATTCCATATAAGGACCAAAAATTTTATTGGAGTAAGTCAATGCCTCTTAAGTTTCTAGAAAGAGAAAACTGTAAAGTCAAACCACTCACTACTCGTGCACATCTACTATATGATAGTAGCTTCAATTATTTTCTTTCTAAGATCAACTTCTTTGTTTCTCTCACCTAGAGTGGAGTTGAATCATGATCTTTCATATTATAGGTCTTCCTTTGGTCTTAACTCTAAATATGAGAGAGCGACTATATTTGACCCCCAGGTACTCACTCCTGGCCCAACTAATTATAAAGAGGGGCCAGAATCATATTTTGCCAAAACATGACTTGGCAGTGTGGTATGAACTAGAGTAACCCTACAGATTGGAGATAGTTTTTGGAAAAAGGAGAGTCCTGGTAAACTTGGCAGGCACTGAGTCTTCCTTATTATCACTACCAGATTTTATTAGCAAATTAATGAAAAGTCTTTCATAGCTGTTTTGAAAGGAGCTCTTGTACAAAGAGCTTTTCTACAGATGGAGGAATATAAAAATGAAGTAGATATAATTCCTATTCTCAAAGTGCTTTACAATTGGATAGTTGCAGTACTTGAGGATTTCCCCAGTTACCTTACTGTCTATTATGAGATTATCATGTATTTCTGTTATAAAATGAGGATTTACTAACTTATAAAGCATATACATATGTATATATTTATGCATATGTATGCATGCATATATATGCTTCAGATAGATAGATATTGCATAGATAGATAGACAGATATTACACACATGGGTATGTGTGTATATCTGCCAATAATGCCCTCAGTAAATAGTAATAAGGGTAAAATACTTTAAAAATCAGATAATTACTAACAGTGAGTGCTGTGAGTCCTGTTTTCTAGATTAAGAGATCTGTAAAGATACAAACAAATTGATCAAAAACTCTTCTAAAATGCCAAAAATGTCAGCTTTCAGTAGTCCACCAACTATTTTGTTTTAGAAATTAGAAGATGAGATATTTACATAAGTATTGAAGGCATGGGAAAAGTCAACCCTAGAGAAGCAATGGCTCCCTCTTTTTACCCTTGCCCTCACCTTTTAAAGCATAAGTCATGTCACTCCTCAGCCCAAAAACTACCAAGTCTCCACATCTCCAAATGAAAGACAAAATCCTCCCAGTGGTCTTTGGACCCCACAAATTGGCTGTTTCCTCTTGACTCTCTGACCTGTGCTAAAACTCTTCCTCATCCTTTCTGCTCCTGACACACGACTCTTTTCATGACCCTTCATACATCCTAGGAGCTTTTGCACTTGCTGTTTCATCTACCTGGAGTTATCTTTCTCAATTTTTGTATGGCCCTTTCCCTCATTTTATTTAATGCTAAAATGGAAACACTTTCCACACTCCAGCCTTTTTAAATCTCATCTGCTTTATTTGCCTCTATATCTGGCATAATATATTCCCTTAGATGGAAGCATGAGGGATATAGATGAATGTACCCATTTTGTCATAAAGGGAGCTCTGAAGCATTATATGAAAACATAGATCCTAGGAAAGTTGTGAAATCATGTTAAAAAGTCATAGATTCTCACCCATCAAAATACTTTATGAGTAACCTACCCTCAAGTTGATAAAAAGTTGAGATTACTTTATGTGGCCATGAAGTAGATGGTTGGCAAGCTTTGTGGTGGCCCAAGTGTTATTTAATGGGCCATGAAGTGTTTGGTACTGGAGTCAGAAGAAAAGAGTTCAAATATTAGTAATGCCACATCTTTATTACAATGTTGGGCAAGACCATAAAATAGTTCATAAAATATTAATAATAGAAACTTTTAAAAATGAAAGACTAAAGAATGAATGTTTAAAGTCACTTATATTTATCTATTAAAAAGAAAAAGAAGGACAAGGGTGGTGGCTTATGTTTGTAATCCCAGCACTTTGGGAGGTCAAGGCAAGTGGATCACCTGTGGTCAGGAGTTCGTGACCAGCCCAGCCAACATGGCGAAATCCTGTTGCTACTAAAAAATACAAAAAATTAGCCAGATGTGGTGGTGCAGGTCTGTAACCCCAGCTACTCGGGAAGCTGAGGCAGGAAAATCACTTGAACCCAGGAGGTGGAGGCTGCAGTGAGCCGAAGCCATGCCACTGCACTCTGGCCTGAGTGACAGAGTGAGACTCCATCTCAAAAATAAAAAAAGCAAAAGAACTTATAATATCTGGTCCATTTATTTGTAGTGACAATGAGAGAAAATATGAAAATGTTCCATATAAAAAAGACAATCTGTTATTGGTTATTGTTTTTGATAATTAGAAAAGTAAGATAAATACATTGAAGAAATGTGAAGAAAGTTTGAAGAAAAACTATACAACCTGGTTGGGAAAATATACTGATTGATACATTGATGTATGCAACTCTAATCACAATGTGATCGTGAACGTATAACAAATAAGAAGTAATAATAAAATAACAATAATTGGAGGATTACTATGTGCCAGATACTGAACTAAAAATTATACAGCATTATCTCTCTTAATAATTATAGCAACCCCATGAGGCAAGTAACTTATTACTCCAATTTTACAGATGGGAAAACTAAAATAGTAACCAGCTGAAGTGAACCAATATGTGGCAAATGCTTCAACAGTGATTAGAATTGTAAATTTATTACTCATTTGGTGTTTTACCACTCATATTCACATTATTAATCTAAACACGTAACAATATATATTTCACATAGCCAGTTTCTAGTTCCTTTTTGAAAGTGAAAATAAAAAAGATAAACAAATTAGTTAATATTAGCCAGGACTCAAAAGCAGATACATAAGCTCCTATGCGCGACACACATACACACAGTTGTCACGTTAGTCAGAAAAGCATAAGGTCAGGAGTGTTTGTGTGAATTCAAAATATCCATAATAGGATACATCCTCAGTGGCATTTGTACATTTTATTGCAGGATGTGTGTCTTAAGGAAGTTGCAAATAAAAGTCCTCAATAGTTCCAGTTGAACTGTCCCTTACAGAGTCTAATGGTTCTTTGTCCCTCTGCTTCAACAGAGGTCACCAGGCCCCTAGCAGATGAGGGCAGGAGCTCCCTCTCCTGAGCAGTACAAATCTATGCCACAAAGATTCCTTCTTAGGTCCTCAGAGTGGCTGGTATGTCAACTTAACTGAGCTTTCTGTTACCACAGAATCCAAAGAACACGTAAGGAAGTTGTCACCGTTAGAGCGTCGTGACTGCTAGTTGTCCAGGTTTTTGGTGTTTTGAACAAAGAAGTACACAAAAAGCCCAACAAAGCAAAGAAAGAATGAAGCATCAAAAGAAAGAAAGCAGAGATTTACTGAAAACGAAAGTACACTTCACAGTGGACTAGAAACACATAGCGGCTCAAGGGACTGGATACACAATCTTCTTGGGTCCAAATACCCGCTAGAAGTTTCCAATTGGCCACTTCATGCTCACCTCATGTAAATGAAGTGGCAGCCTGCAATCAGTCTGATTGGTTGCAGAAAACAGCTAATCAGAGGCTGAAGTGAAGTTACAAAGATTACACTCCTATGCAAACATCTGATTGGTTGCTTTTTGCAACCAATCAGAGAACAGGATGAAGTTACAAAGTCATACTTCTATGCAAAGGAAGATTCGTCTGCAATCAGTCTGATTGGTTGCAGGCAGCAGCCATTCAGAGGTTGAAGTTACAAAACTGTAAAAGAAGACTGCACTGGCAATCAGTCTGATTTGTTGTGGACAGCCAATTTCTCATCTGTCTGGCAGAAAAGGTCAAAGGGAGTAGCCTCTGGTCCCTTTGTTACTTAAGCATGGAAAATTAGAATACTCCTTTAATTTTATTTCTAGGAAGTCAGTGTGAAACAGACTTAAGTTCCCTGCCTCCATATCTTATTCTCCTGCCTCAGTAGTGATTAATTGTCCAGGCCCTGGAAATTAAAATTCATCTCATCTCATGCTTGATTATAGGAAAAAGAACTATAATTATTGCGAAAAAGCTGTGACTTAAATCAGGCTGAAACCCAAGGTATAGTATGTAACAGAATTGCCACTAACTGACCTCTTTTATGATATAAAAGACAAGCTATGCTATGAATAACTTAGAAATTACATAGTTGGTATTTTTAAGATATCATGATTTTTAACTTCAGCATAGTTGGCAAGAAAGAGTTAAAAGGTTTGAGGGGAGTGAAAAACATATTTACCAAGAAAACAGCCATCTGATTGTGAATTAAGTCTTGCATATTAAACAACACAGTTTTGTCTCTTCTATAACTGTGGAAAAAATAGGAAATTTTTGGAAAAAAAATTAGGGTTAGCAGGAGGCAGGGGTGGGGAAGTGTAACCTGTCTATGTGACATATTTCTCGCTGGCACTGTTCCTCAAAATTTATTTTATTTTATTTTTTAAATTCATGCATAATATTTTACTTATTTATTGGGAACATATATTTGTTACATGCATAGAATATGTAATGATCAAGTCAAGGTACTTGTGATATCCATCACCTTAAATAGTTACCATTCCTGTATGCTGGGAACATTTCAAGTCCTCTCTTCTAACTACTTTGAAATATATAATACATTGTGGTTAACTATAGTCATACTACTCTGCTATTGAACATTAGAACTTATATCTTCTATCTGTTTACATCCATTAACCAACCTCCTTTTATCCCTCCCTCCAACACACATTCTTCCTGTCCTCTGAAAGAGATCATTCTATACTCTAACATGAGATCAATTCTTTTAGTTCCCACATATTAGTGAGGGCATGTAATATTTGTATTTTGGTTTCTGGCTTATTTCACTTAAGATAATGACCTCCAGTTCCATCCATGTTGCTGCAAATGACATGATTTCATTCTTTTTATGGCTAAATAATATTCCCTTGTGTGTGTACATATATGTACTATTCTCATAGTGGCCATTCTAGTATTAAGTTAACAATAATGTATATATGTATATGTACACACACAAGGGAATGCTATTTGTATGTATATATGTAAACACTATGAATGTAATACTATTTGTGTACATATATATGTATACACACAAGGGAATACTAACACACATATATATACACACATATGTACACACACACAGACATATATATCACATTTTCTTTATCCATTTGTTCATTACTGAAAACTTAGGTTGATTCCATATTTTTGCTATTGTGAATAGTGCTGAATAAACATACAATTTAAGGATGTTTTTCCCCTTCGGATAAATGCCCAATAGTTGAATTTCTGGATTGATAGTTCTATTTTTAATTTTCTAAGAAATCACTGTACTATTTTCATAATGGCTGTTCTAGAATTACATTAACAATAATGTGTAAGAGTTTTCTTTTCTCTGCATCCTCAATATCATCCATTATTTTTGTCCTTTTAATACTTGCTATTCTGACTGGTGTAAAATGATATCACATTGTAGTTTTAATTTATTTTTCCCTGATTATTAGTGAGATGGTAAGCATTTCTTCATATACTAGTGGCCATTTGCATGTCTTCCTTTGGCACATGTCTACTCATGTGCTTAGCCACTTTTTAATGGAAAAATTTGTATTTTTACTATTAAGTTTTTTGAGTTCCTTGTATATTCTGGATATAAATCAACTTGTCAAATGAATAGTTGGCAAATATTTTCTCCCATTCTCTTGATTTCTTTTTCTTCACTCTATTGATTTTTCTCTTTACTCTATTGATTGTTTCCTTTCCTGTGTAGAAGCATTTTTGTTTAATATAATCCCATTTATTTATTTTTCTTTTGCGGCCTGTGCTTCGAGGTCTTAGTCATAAAATCTTTGCCTAGACCAATGTTCTAAGAAAACAATGGTCAGCTTGATTCTGGTTGAATTTGGTCACTAGGGGAAATGAGAGGCTGACTTACTACATCCCACATTCTTCGGCACTGGCCCAGAATGTCTAGCTGAATGGCCCTTCCTTGACATTTCTAGATTTTATTGAGCTCCACTGACTCTTTTCTCCTCTCCTCCACCATATTCCCTTCATCCATTGCTTAGTGACAGCTTTCTGCCCCACCAGGGGAGACTTCCTTCATGAAGACATTTGGAAATACATTGATGTGGGGAGTATCAGCCTCCTTTTAAAGGTCAGCGGTACTATCCACTGCAAGCTGAAAATGATGGAAATGCTGAACCTCAGAATTGCCCTCATTGATTGCAGTAGAAACAGGGAACCCTACAGAGGCAGAGTCCAGACAGCAACACTGTCATCAGTTGGCTATCTGTATGCCATCACCCAAAATTTGTATGTTGAAATCCTAAACTTTAATATTAGGTGTTAGAAAGCCAGGTCTTTGGGTGGTCATTATGTTTAGATAAAGTCATGAGGATGGACCCCCTATAGTCACTATAGGATTAGTGAATTTATGAGAAAACAGAGAAAACAGAATGCACTATCTCTTTTTTCTCTCTCCCTCTCTCTCATATACACTCTCTCTCTTACTCTCTCTCTCTCTCCCATGTGATAATATAGACATAATATAGCCATCTGCAAGTAAGGAAGTTCACCGAAAACTGAATCTGCTAGCACTTTGAACTTGGACTTCCAAGTCCCCAGAACCATAGAAGTAAATGTTTATTATTTAAGCTACTCAGTCTATGGTATTTATAGTGGCCTGAAATGACTAAGATAAGCATCTAATAATCAGAGTTTGTTGACTGAATACTTATGATGAATAATTATGATACAGTAACCCCTTTTTATCCTCAGGAGATATGTTCTAAGACCTTCAATGGATTCCTAAAACCTGAGATGGCATGGATCCTTATATATTCCATGGTCTTTTTTTTCCATATATACATAGTTATGATAAAGTTTAATTTATAAATTAGGCATAGTAAGAATTTAACAGTAACCAATACTAAAGTAAAACCATTTTAACAATATGCCAGCATCACTACTCTTGGTGCTTTGGTGCTATTATTAAATAAAATAAAGTTTACTTGAACACAAGCACTACGATACTATTAACAGTTTGTCTGATAATCAAAATGGCTACTAAGTGACTAGTGGGTATGGATCACATACAAGGTGGATATGCTGGACACGGTTATGGGCAGAACAGAGTGGGACAGCATGAGGCTTCATCATGCTAAGAATGGTACACAATTTCAAACTTATAAATTTTTTATTTCTGGAATTTTCCATTGAATATTTTTTGGACCACAGTTGACCTCAGGTACCCAAAACCCTGGAAAACAAATCTGAAGATAAGAAAAGACTACTGTAATAGAAGAAACATAGTTTCTAATTTTCAAGGATCTCTGGTTGTGGTTGATTACTAAGAATAAAATATATTAAAAAGTAAATAAAGTATGTAATTACCAATATGATCAAAACAAAACTATGTCTGATGAGTGGAATTACCACAGTGCATATTTATGACTTGTGACCCACTTTTGAATGTAAGTCAGTTTACTAATCCTGTGCCCCTTGATTGAGAGGAAGTTTGGTTCCTTCAGAAGAAAGATTTGAGATGTAACAAATGATGAGTATAGTACTATTCAGGTAGCTCCTGAAGCTTTCTTTGTATGGTCACCTATTTTTGTAACATATTTTCTTACCTTGGAATTTCTTTCTATTAGTTATGCAGTATATAAACAAGTTATTTTTTCCTGGAAAGGATATAGAAAGCATGTCTTACCTTGCATATCTAAATATGTCTAAATTTATAAGCTAGTTTAGCCAAGCATAAAATTCGGATCAAAAAAGTTTTTTTCTGAGAACTTTCTTCTTTCCTAAAAACTTCTAAAGACACAAGTATTGTAGAATTTTTCAGTTGGATGTTAGTCTGATTCTCATTAAATTGTAATTAACAAGGAGGTTCCTTCTTTTATATTATTAAAATGTATTAAATTTATATTGTTAAATTGTAATTAACATAGAGTTTCCTTCTTGCTTTTATATTTTCAGAGAACTTGGCTGACACACTAAAGTCATCAGCTAAGGAGTTCACAAAGGACAGAAACTAGCATGAATTCATTTGTCATATTAAATGAAATATTACATTTCTTATATACTCTTACAGAGCTGTAGTGAAATTAAGTGGTTTATGAGACTTTAAAATGTTAGTTAATAAAGTAATTTTATCTGATACAAAAGAATTATAATATTTTTTTATCACTGTAATAGTAATCGATAATCATCCAGGAAGTTTGTTAACTGTATATATAGAGAGATAGATACCCTGGATTTATGTCTTCCTCCTTTCCAACAAGTGTTAATTTAGTAGGTCTAAATCCTGAGCATTTGCATTTTTAACACAGGATGCTGATATTCTTCAAATTTTAAGAACTATTTATCTGAATATCTGTCCTAGTACAATCTGCTATATAAGAGGCACTAAGTGACTATATTTGAACGAGTGTATGAATAAAATGAGTGAATCAAAGCACAATTAAAGAAAAACCAAGGCCTGAAACCCATTCTCTCTATGGATAAAACATTATTTCTAAATCTGCAGACTTGACGAACCAATAGAGGATGACAAGCAATAGTGCAGTGACAAAGGCATATCAGCCTGTCTGAATCTCAACTCTTTCATAGTAAAATGGTGACAGTGCTCACCAGGTTCCTATAAGGATTGCTTTAGCTAATTTACATCAATCTTTCAGCACTTAACAGGCACCAAATTAACGGTAACTCTTATTCCAGGAAAGATGTATCATTCATTTTCTCAGACATATAATTCAATGCACTTACCTGAAACTGTTAAGTATAATATGTACCTTTTCTTTTCATTCAGGTGTGACGATCAAAGTCATGAAATGAATTTGACTCATGCTAACCTGAGCATAATAATATCAATGACATTAATTTTCTTCACTATGATAAAGCCTCTTTGGTGCTGTCTTTGCTATAGAAAGAAATAAGATAATATTCTAGATGAAACTGTAAATGAAAATATCATGGACCAGCCCTGATTTTGACGGCATGGAAGAAAGCCTCTGAATTCGTCAGAGAGATAAAGAATAAAAGCAAATCAGGCTTGTGAGGAAAAAAAATAGACATACATCTTAGTGAGATTTATTCCCCTTGCACCCAAGGGAAATTTGTGAGTTAAGCCCCAGAATTTGAGTAAACAATGAGATTTCAAAGTATTTTAGCAGTTGGATTCTAGCAAACTGAAAATAAATATCAGAAAGTGATATCACAGCAGATGCCTTAGGCAGGTGACAATTAGAGAAAGCCTGTTCATAAGATTTGCCCACCTTATCCTCAGGGACATCATCCAGAGTCATTAGTCATGATAAGCTATTGGGCAAGTAGGTGTAGGCTCAGATACTTGGAAGGTTAGAAATAGAGTTTCCCAGAGCCAAATTGTAAAACTGAACGACGCTATGTAATCTTAACAATAAAACTATGAGAAAAGAGAATGGGTAGCAAAGGTCAGATTTTGCTGGAATAAAGAAATATGCAAAGCCTACATAGTTTCTATTAGAAATTACCTGGAGAAATAAATGGAAAAATTATATTACTAACTTATACAATGATGAGGAAAGATAAAAAAATTAACTTTGTGTTGCCAAAGGTAATACACTAGACAAGTATATTATCAAGCTTACTAGTTTAAAACATAGAACTAGTTCTAAGTATAGAACAAACTTACCAGTTCTAAAATAATGTGTGATTCCAGCTTTCTTATGCCTGCAGATGGGTGATAATAGGACATAATATATCAAAAAAGAATGTAAATTGTTAGGGGACTGTCATACATAGAGAATGCAAATGTCCACCACCACAGTAAATCCTCAGGTTTCTTTTATATAGTGATGAGGGGCTACATGAGGCCGTGTTGACACCTAATATATGAAATATGAACAGATATGTGGGAAGATGGAAAAGTCATATGGTTCTTGGTATGACTTTTCTAACCTGATGAAGTTTTAGATCCCTTGAGAAGTATCTGGAATTAGAAAGACTAGAAATGGATAATTTAGCCTACTAATGCAAACCCAGGCTTCCTGGAGAGTTAAGAGATGGCTCTAGCCTATCTATCAGGGTTTGGGAGTATGAGACCTACCCTCAAAGCTTAATACATTTCCAGATTATTTGCCATAGAGTAAATAATATGGCCTGGTTGGTTTTCTACTATCAATGTTGGGTAGTCTGCAGAGGAAATGTTTCTGTAAATAAAAGGGAAGTTCTGACTCCTTGTGAGAGTATAGTTAGTGCCAGAATGAAGGCAGGGGAGAGCACTCGGACAAGGAGAACAGAATACAACAACACCCCACCCTCAGCAAATAGGATACTCTGGAGGCGAAAGCAAGTCTTCAAGGTTTACAATAATTGCTTCACTCACACCATTACTTTGTCCTTGTGACTAAGAAAGCAATTTAAGCTGTTACAGATGGCTTCATGCTTAGCCTGGAGAGAGCATTTTATTCAGAAGACAGTGCCTGCCAGGAACCCTCCAGTTTGCCAGCTTGAGACTAGCAAATAATGAAACTTGATACATCTACAGGTTGGAGCTCTTGGTTTCAATTCACTGAAAAGCTTCAAGCACATATTTAAGGTTCACTCTTTCACTTAAAGCATGGATCTGCAACATTTCAGTAGCAGACATTCTATTAAGTGATGGTTAGATGCCCTGCCAACTGTAAGTTCAATAGCCTGAGAAAAGCAGTATGAATACTCATGCTCTGTCCACGGTCCCTGCCTTCTTATAGAGTGGGTAAAATAAACTGTAATTTATGGGAGAATTGAATTGAATGACCCAATAGGGAGCCCCAAAATATCTGAAACACCTTCCAAAAGCCATACCACTAATAGAAACAAACCAATCCCTGGGCAATGTTGAAAAAAATGTCAGTTAATAAATGACATTGATACATGAGTAATTCTGCTGTCAAATAGAAGAAATCTCTAAGAACAGAGAGCAGCTAACAAAAGTGACATTTTTTTTATGGAATGACAAAACTATAAATGGATAATAGATTCAGGGTAAATTTCCTTAAATCTGCTAATGCTGCCGAGTTGTAGTTCCATGTTTATAAGAGTTAATAACAGTGGTTTTGCTTACTGAGACTGGCTCTGGATCATTAGCCCAATATAACCTATCAACCCCCAAAACAGCATATATTAATAAAAGATGTAAGACATTTTCCAGGTATGTGCAATTAATATATAAGCAGAATAGGCAACTCATCTGGAAAACCTGATGGCAAATGTCTAAAAAGAATCTATTAGACAGATGTAACAAAATGTAACTTAAAAATATGCTTTAGCAACGAAAGTATAGAGAAGAGGAAAGGAAGGAAGGGAGGGAGGGAGGGAGGGAGGGGAAAACAAATAATTTCCTCATTAAATTCAAAATTTTAGAGATAATATCTTGCTACTGTGTTGCCACCACACAGGAAGACTTTAACTATGATAAAACATCTGCCAGCAGTTGCAGAAACTCTCCTTGAAAATGTGATTGCTTTCTCAAGAGCTCTAATGAAAGTTCCAAAATTGAGACTCATTGGCTTCTGTTGGGTCTCATTACCATCTCTAAGTCACTGTAGCTGGAGGGATAAAATACTTTGATGTCCTGGGCATGGACCATATGTATCCATCTGAATTCAAGGAGGTAGGATTGATTCCATTTAATCACATAAAGTTAGAAGGAGTAAGGAAAATCAGGAAACTGTAACTACTAAAAGAAAATGGATAATGAGAGGCTAAAAGAGCTTTTCTAATGAACTGTGTATAGATTTCATACCTCAAGAAGTGGATATAAATAATATGAATACAACGTCTTCACATTGGTCTCTTATAGAAAGCTAAAGCTCCTGTTGTATTCTTTGCACATCTACCAGCCAAATGAGACTAGCCCCTGCCTCCTCCTCACTCATCCTTCTTCCACCAAGAATAAATCGTCAAAGACAGAAATTGTTATTCGGTCTCCATCCTAATGGGTGGAAGGTTTGTGATGCAAAGTTAAACCCTAAGTCTGCAGTGGTGGGATCTGCTCCCACTGGTTTGACAGGTGAGAGTTTGGGGCCAGTTCCATTTTGTAACTGCCTGAGGAAGTGATATTACATTGGGATTCAGAGCAAAAGCCACATACTGATGAAAAATATGCCTTCACTTCATTTGCCCTCTGTGCACATATCTCTCAGGCACATTGCAGTTGGGGCAGAGTAGATTGAGAGAAAGATTCAGATAGTTGACATCCTGCATCCTGGCCCAAATACCATCTCTTTTCACCCTTTAACATGATTTACAGTTGGCCCAGTTTCTGCAGATGATATATGTGCAGGGAATTTGGAATTAGAAGGAAAGTACTCCAAAAGAAAGAGTGAGATTCATGCTTTAGAAAAGGCCTCAGATGTTTATATAAAACTGCAAAGGCAGCTGTGCCTGCTGAGTAATATCCCACATGCAGTAAGCAGGATCTGGTGTTAGTGGGGATGGGGATTTATTTCTCCTTCCAGACAGGGTCTCTTGGGAACTCTAAATGGTAAAAGCAGTGAACTTCCATATGGGCTGGGGTAGGCCATAGGTAGTTTTCTGCATATGGGATTTTTTGGCCATGAGCCTCCTCACCTTGCTTTGAACTCTGTATTTCCTTTTCTTTGCCAGCTGAAGCCTGCATCCAGGATCAACGATGGAGTTGTGATGGACGAAATTGGGAGATTCTTGCAGCCTGCTTGAAATATCTCTGAGCTATATTTTCCATCACCAGTCAGTTTATTAACACTCATCTCCAAACTCTTATAGGGTCAGTCAGAAAGAGACATGTGGAAGGAAAAAAAAAATGTGTTAATATGCAAGACTTAACTGCTGAATATCCAAAGGCAAGCCTGCTGCATTCTTTTCTGCTAAGGATCCATACAATGCATTTGATAATCCCTCAAGTTGGTGGCAGTTATCAGACACCACAGACATGGGTCTAGCCACACTGAGTAAAATACTTCATCACTTGAATTATGCTTTTTCTTCTTTGACTTAGGTAGATGAATAGAAGCTATTGAAGGAAGAAAAAGAAAAAAAAACTGCAATGATTAAGTTGGGCTGCATACAATAACAACAAAAAAAAATAGTAGTAGTTGAAACATTTACATGTATTGCTCACGTAACAGAACTCGAGAGAAATGCAGTTAGGCAGCTTTGCTGGCTCTGTGTTCATCAAGCACCCAGGTTTCCTCTCCTTTCTGATGTGTCATTCTACCATATAACACCTGTACATGAGATTCACGTTGTTGTTTAACAGGGCCACTGGAGCTCCCAATATCAATTCAGCATTTTAAATAACAAGAAAGGGGAAGAATATAAGGATAAAAATGTTGCTGGGCACAGTGGCTCATGCCTGTAATCTCAGCACTTTGGGAAGCCGAGGCAATTGGATCGCCTGAGGTAAGAAGTTCAAGAACAGTCTGATCAACACGGTGAAACCTTGTATCCACTAAAAAAAAAAAAAAAAAAAAAAAAAATTAGCCAGGCATGGTGGTAGACACCTATAATCCCAGCTACTTGGGAGGCTGAGGCATAAGAATCGCTTGAACCCGGGAAGCAGATGTTGCAGTGAGCCAAGATTTTGCCACTGCAATCCAGCCTGGGCAACAAACAGAGCGAGACTCTGCCTCAAAACAATAATAAAAAAAAAGTAATAAAAAATGTCTATCTTTCAGCTAAGTCAGTTCTCTTTAAGTGTTTTTCCTAAATTTACTAATAACTATTTAATGACACAATCTCAACTTGCTGCTAACCGGTTGGACCATGTGTGTTTTTAACTAGATGTAATGTCAATCTGAATAAAACTGGTGCAAACCAATAGTGTCTGCCAAAGGAAGCAATCCCACATTCCTTCAAGATCTAGTTTTCTGATTCCCTGGTAATTTCTTCCAACAGCAATATCAACATTCTTAGTCTACTATAGGTACAGCTTTTAAGCCCATTGATTTAAAAGGGAAGACCAAAACCTGGGGAAGTTATTGGTACCTAGGAAACATCTAAAATATTACCCCACTTTTTGCTCATTCCAACACTCTTCTTCCCTTTCCTTTCTCCACCGGGAATTTGTCAAAATCAAAAAAAAAGTGACTTAAATTGCACAAATCAGAATACTTAATAATAATAATAATAATTAACTGTAGCATAGACAATACCTCAGTAAAATCCTCAAGAGGAATAATTTCAGTTGAATATGATGAGAATTCTCAGACTAGAGTCAAGCTAAAATATTAGCTTTCTCATACACATCTATAACATCAGCTGGAATAATTAGTTAAATGGGGATAATAATTAGTATCCATTCATAATGTTGTAATGAGGATTAAATGACTTAATATTTATAAATTGCCTTTTAATGGTGCTTACAATTACTTACATAAATGCATGTTAAATCTGAAAGATCCATTTTGTACAAATGCTGTATCAGTGGTAAGTATTATTCTGTGACCCGTATTTTAAAATGTTCAGTGAAAACCACCTAGAAATGAATGGTTACCGAATGTTCTTTTTAAGTTCACTGTATTGTTAACTTAGGTAACCGTGGCAATCCATCACAGTACGAATAAACCACATGCTGATTAGTTTTAAAATAAGGATACAGAGAGAAGGCAGAAAAAATCAAGGCCTGAGGAAATTCATTTTTATAGGCTCAGAAAGAAAGATTTCCTTGATTTGCAACCCAATCTTTCATCTTCTAGCACAGAAACTTTATTTAACCTCTTTAAGGCTCCATTTATTTTTCAACTGAATAGTGAGAATAAACATAGTACTTCTTATAGAGTTCTTGTGAATTTAAATTCATTAATTAAATAGAAGAATTAAAGGACTTTGTAAAATGTCCAGAAAATAGTATTAAATGTTTAATAACATTATCTTGTTATATTATTTACTTTTACTGATTGAGCTATGATTTTTGAATACTTTTAACTATGTTTACTTGAGCAATTATTTGCTAATTTGAATAAGTTTACTGGTTGTTAGAATAGGAACCAAAGGTCATTTAGTATCTTGTCTTTTGAGAGAATCAAAGATAATCGTAAGGACAAAAATGCAACTATTTTCTCATTGCAACTGTTCTCTATCATCCCAGCTTGTTGAAAAATGAATATAAAACAGGAGTAACACCTAACTGGAGATATGTCATGATTTTTCTTAGGAAAGAGAATAGTCTAAGCTTATGATATAATTAAAGCTCTAAGTTGCTAAGAAACTTAAAACTATTGAAACTTACAATAAATGTTAATAGAAAATAATAATTGTATATATTTGAATGAACTCCAGACATACCCAAATAAAAAGTCCTCTCCAGCTACGCTCATGCTAACTATTCATTTTCTTCATTCAAAAGTTCAGAATTTTCTCATAGAACTCTTGGGCAGTGTTGTTTCTACTTATATTTATGGGCTAGCTCTCTGCTATAGCTTTTCTTCTGTGAATTCTATTGATATTTTAGGGTTGTAATTTATATATGAATAAGTAGGACCAGCACACCAAATCAATGTATCACATTGTGTAATACAAATGAATAAAATGAAGGCCATTAACCGTAGTACAATACCAGGATTATACCCATTAAGCAAATTTGAAGCTTTTCAAAATAGGTAAATTAAATTAAAATGTATGTATAAATTTTTTAAATACTTGAGTTTGTTCTTCATTCGTTATTTAGTTTCTAAGAGGAGCTAATGTATGTAGAAAGCAAGTTCATTTAACACGTATTTGTCATCTATTATGTGCCAAGCACTGTCTTAGGTGCTTGGAATAGAGCAGGGAATAAGATACACGCATTTTCTGTTCTCGGGAATTTTATATTTTAGTGAAGGATACAGACAATGAATAATAGTGAACATGAAAATAAAAGGTGATCCAAGTTGTTTTTTGAACAATATAAAAGATAGTGTAGCTGGCACATATGAGCAAAGCTTAACACAGTAAGTTTGAAACGTGGGTACATCTCAGATTATAGGTGGCCCTAATACTTTGAAAATAATTTTGGATTATTCTCAATGGGAAGGCATTTCAAAGTTCTAAGTATGACTCATGGTTTAAACAAACAAACAAACAAACAAATCTGGGTTTTTGTGTACAGAGTAGTTTTAATTAAGAAAGAACAGAGGCAGAGAACAAGTTAGGAAGCTTTTAGCAGTTCTCCAGTTGAGAGATTGTGATAATCAGCAGCATTCCAGGCTGCAAAAACTTTTCACATTTGAATAGCACACACATTGAAGAAAGAACAAAGTAAATATGGGATATATTATCAACCCTTTGACAGAAAGACAAACTGAGATGCTGAAAGGTTAAAGTCAGGATTCAAGTTGTTTGCTTCAAAAGAAGAGAGCATTTTTTTTTTCTGTTTTATCCGCAGTTACATTTAAGAAAAAAGTGGGCAGAGTTGCATGCAGTGGAATCAAAGCATGTTATAGAGATTTAATGATATTTTATAGGCTTGATCAACTTGAAATATTTCAGAAATTATAGTACGTTACATGAAAAGTATTGTGAGATAAGAGTGAAGCTTCCATAACCACTGAAGTATGGACTTTCACAGGTTTTCAGATTTATGCTAAGTGAATGTGGGTCTTTTTTGAATTCCAGGTGTGTGGTGTCATCCTGACCTCCCCGTTCAGAAGCACTTTCACACTTTGTTCTGCCATCCAATGTAGATGTTAATTTGCCCTCACCTCAATCCATGTTTTTTGTTTGTTTGTTTGTTTTTGGTGGAAGAGAGTCATATCCTATCTTTCTAATGCTGCTCCTGATTCAGAACGCCCTTAGAATAAGAAAAAAGTTTCTGTTTAACTGCTTAAAGTGAAAGCAAGCTCAATTTCTCTGAAAATTTGAAAATCAAATGAAAGGTTTTATATACAAAGTGAGAATACTTTTTCAAAATTTAGAAAATGTCTTTCAAAGCAGAAAAAGAAGCTTTCAAATTTTCATAATCAGATTAAGTTCTGATTAGTTTTGAAAAGGAAAAAATGCTTTTAGACAAATATCAAACTATATATGGAAACGAAATATTCATTTTCAAATTGATATAAAGCGTTTGCTTCTGTATCAAATATTCAAATGTGTTGCTTCTCCTTTACTTATGTCAATGATAGAGCTTCTATTTTTATATTAAGAAAATAATTATTTTTATATCTTAAAAGCTGTAAATAAGAGTGTCTGGTTTATTTAAATCCAGAAGCTCATTTTTTTGCTGGAACCAAATGTAAGTCACTAATTACCTAATTTATATCGAAGGGCATTTCTTGCAAGGAGATAATAATAATAGCAACAAAATGACCATTTATCAAAGCCTATTTCTACTTTGTGTCCTGAATAACTGTAATCATTTATAGAGCATCAAATTTAACCTTTATGACAATTCTATTAAATTTATTTGTCTAGAGTATTTCCATGTTAAGGACAAAGAAATAGAGGGCTAAAAGAATAGGGGCTTAAAAGTAAGTTCTGAAGTTCTCACAATTAATGATTGTTAAAGAGAGATTTGAACCTAGGCATCATCCTTTTCAACAATCAAACTTTATTAATTAGGCTACACTGTTTTCTTTAGTTAAAAAAATAGAAAACTAACTTTCTCTAATCTTCCTTGTAGTCAATCATAGATATATGACAGCCATATTTCTAAGAAATTACAATAAGAGTAACAAGTCCATTTATTTTGTCTAATTGATTTGCATCATTGTGAAGAAAACCTGCAGGTGAGACTGAGGAACTGACCACGATAGTGAAACCTCCCTGGACCATCATGGTCACCTCTGGTTCTGCATTTTTTTTACTCCAAATTCTGCCTGCTTACGATGATTTTCATTTCTTTATGAAGTAATTCTTTATATCTTTACAGGAATCCATGCAAATAGCAAACTTAAGCTTTTTCTTAATTTTAACCAAAATAAGCTAGCAAACATTAAAAAAAAACTTGCAAAACACACACACACACACACACACACACACACACATACCTCCTAGCTATTGACATATAGAGCAGACACTGTAAGCAAGTCAGGTGGAGAGTTTGCAGAAGCATATAAAGAAGAAAATTCTTATATGGATAAGAATACATATCGGACTTTGGTTGTGCCCCTTACTGCTTGTGTAATCTTGCTTATGCTACTTGTAAAATGATAGCACTGCCTCAAATAGTTGTTTCAAGGAGTTAATAATATATGTTTAATTATCACAATAACTGGTCACAAGGTAAAAGCCCAATAAATATTAGTTATCAAAATAATTGCATTTTAGTAAGAAAGCAAACAAAATTTAATCTCTATGCATAGAAGTCCTTTGGCCTGTCAGCAATATTATCATTTTTCCTCTTTTTTTCTCTCTACCTAATATAAATTTACACTCCTCTTTCACTACTGTGTGCTAGAAGGAGCAAAAAGAAACAAAACTGTGTGTAGAGCAATTTCATTTTCATCAACATCTGATAAATCAAATTCTGAAATTTCTGTCACTCAATCTAAGATTTAACTGAGGGTAAGAATGATATAAATACTTGCAAGGGTCTGACTAAACGTACAGACAAACACAATACTGGTCTAGCAGTAGAGGAAGTAGAAAATGGCTTCTTTCTTCCACTTTCATAATCTCATTTCCTCTCTAAGCAAGATTTCTGGATTATTGAACAAGGGATGTCCACAGAAAGATCTCAAAAGCCAATTACTGCAATTTCTTACTCTATGATTGCACATAAAAAAGACAAATGGGGCTAAATAATACTATATTTTAGTAAATAAATTGCCTATTGATTTTACCTAAAAAGCATTATGATGGAATCTATTTCTCCCTACCTAATTGTAGATTTTTGGAGATTGGAATATTGGCTCTAAGTATATTTGGGAACTCAGACCACTTTGACATTCTGATAAATACATCGACAAAAAGAATATACTATTATGAGTACATATTCATATAGATAAATGAACCTATCTATAGATAAATATATCTATTGAAAATTTACACAGATTACAAACACACACATATTTGGGGATGGGGGTGATTAACATAACACCTGAAACTCATAAACCCCACCTAACATCCTTGAGCAAAGAACAATTGAGAAATGAGAATAAACCACCCTTTAATAGTAGATGCTACAGAGAAAATAGCTTGAATTCAGTGTATTAGTCTGTTCCCACATTGCTATGGATAACTACCTAAGACTGGGTAATGTATAAAGAAAAGAGGTTTAATTGGCTCACAGTTCTGCAGGCTGTACAGGAAGCATGGCGGAGGAGGCCTTAGGAAACTTATAATCATGGTGGAAGACAAAGGAGAAGCTGGCAGGTCCTACATGGCTGCAGCAGGAGGAAAAGAGTGCCCCACACTTTTAAACAACCAGATCTTGTGAGAACTCATTCACTAGCATGACACATCATCAAAAAGGGAAATCCACCCCTGCAATTTAATCATCTCCCACCAGTCCCCACCTTCAACACTAGGGATTACAATTTGATACAAGATTTGGGTGGGGACTCAAATCTAAATCATATCTCTCAGTTTTTACATATTTGAATATCCATGTACCCATGTAAATATATGAAATGCAGAATAATGAATAATAACTTCCAGTCATTAATAAATATTGTTAACAGAGTGTCATAACAGCTACCTAAAAATGAAGGAAAAAGATACAGGGATCCACTGTAGCTACCAGAGCTCACTAATAATCACTATCTCATACTAGAGCTGATTTCTAGATGTAAATTCGTACTATGACTGAAACTTCCATCAGGGGTACCACAAAATACACAATAGTACAATGTAGCTTTTGAGTTCAGCATACCTGTATTCAAATCATAGCTCTGTTACTTGATAGTTGTGAAACATAAGCTAAATGACTTAACCCTTCCAATTTTCATTATTCTAATTTGAAATATCAAGATCATGATGTCGATAAGTAATATTATTATGACACATGTAAAAAAAATTACATAAAATAGTTGTATGCTTAGCACATGACAAGTACTTAATAAATGATTGTCATTTTAAAAAATAAGCTGCTACTTAGGTAACTGTAAAACTATTACAACACGTTATTATGATTACAAAATATAAATATTTAATAAGTCATATAGGTCATTACAATTAAAATTATTTTCTCAGCTCCCTTAAGAAAAAACTACTCAATAATGCTTTGTTGAATCATGGAATGCAGCCAGTTGTGAATTTAGGTCAAGGATTGCAGAACTTAGTCAAGGGAGACAAAAAGAGTTGTCCAGAATAAATTCTAGTCAAAGCTAGACATAGAGAAATACATACAGCATGAAGGTCAGGGAAAGCTTCAGAGCCAGGGAGGCTGTGAAGAGACAGATGTCCATAGATACCAGAAGGTAGGGTAAGAGGGTAGTTTCAGTGTTCGTTGGGAAAGAGAGTTTTGAACAAGCTGAAAAAGGAAAGGCAAAGTGGCAAAGCAAGCAGGATAGATTCAATATATTCATTTAATAACAAAAATATCTTGGTTAGTAAACAACTCTTGCTTCAGTAAGAGAGTTTTTATATGCTCCCTGGTAAGGTTGCATTTATCCCCATGGATGGCCTGACATGAACATTTAGAATCTATAGTAAGTGGAGAGGACTGGAGGGAAAGAAACAGAGAAAACAAGTGATGATAAGCCACACCAGCACAGGCTCAAACTGTTCTTTCCATAACTAGAAAGCATTCTAGAAGTTTCTCTCTTGCTTAAAAGTTCTCCCTCCAAAATTCTGTACTCTTCCTTTTTTTTTTTTTTTTTTTTATTTGAGATGGGGTCTTGCTCTGACACCAGGCTGGAGTGCAGTGGCACGATCTGGGCTCACAGCAACCTCCACCTCCCAGGCTCAAATGATTCTCCTGCCTCAGCTTCCCAAGTAGCTGGGACTACAGGCCCATGCCACCACACCCATATAATTTTTTGTATTTTTAGTAGAGTCGGGGTTTCACCATGTCGGCCAGGATGGTCTCCATCTCCTGACCTCATGTTCCACCTGCCTTGGCCTCCTAAAGTGCTGGCATTACCGGGGTGAACCACCTCACTGGGCCACATTTTTTTTTAGATGGAGTCTTGCTCTGTTATGATCCTCCTGCCTCAGCCCCCCAGTCCCCCAGTAGCTGAGATTACAGGTATGTGCCACCATGCCCAGCTAATTTTTGTATTTTAGTAGAGACAGGGTGCCGTCATGTTTTCCAGGCTGATCGGGAACTCCTGACCTCAAGTGATCCACCTGCCTTGGCCTCCCAAAATGCTGGGATTACAGGTGTGAACCACTGTGCCCGGCCAGCTCTATTCTGTACTCTTAAAGTCATTTATTTCACTTACCCTCTTACTATACAGTCAATTTAGAATGTCAATGCTGAAATAATTATTTCATTTAGAATTTTAATCAACATTCAGTAAGATCAGGACAATACAGAGAAGAATATGCATCCTAAGTATGTCACATGTTATACCTGATTCAATCAGAATGTATCATCCTTAACTACAGCATTTGGTAGAAACATTTGGATAATTTTAATGTACTTGAAAATAAAGCATATAAGAATGGACCAAATTCAAGGCTAGTTAATATATCTTAGAAACAGAATATTATTTTTCTGGAAAAGAAAGTAATAATGTATATTATTCAGTTTGACATTTTTCACACATTATTTATTATTTTTTTCTGACCACTATTTCACTAATTTCTCAAAGAAGTCATTAATCCTATCTCAAATCTACTATAATATAGACTCAACGTCTTGAAATGAAGTAATGGAAAGAGCAATCACCTTGAAGTCAGGAGAGCTGCTTTCAAGGTCTAGCTTTACCATTTGTCAATAGATGACCTCAGAAAATTCACCTAACCTCTATGCTTTTCAGTTTTTAACATATAAAATGATGGGAAATCAAACTTTTGGTGTTTCAGACTCTTTTCTAGGTAAAAAAAGAAAAAAAAAGAACTTGGTTAACATTTTCAAAATCACTTAATTGCTTATTCATTTAACTATACTCCTGGTGTTTCAATTTTTTAACCATACTTTTTTTTTTCCAATAAGGATCTTTGTTTTCCCATATACACTGTTACCTCTCTTTCCAACTTTTTAAGTTTTTTTAACTTAAAAAAATGATAAAGTTGGAAACTTTCATCTTATGGCTGATGTCACTGAGTCTTGAGATATAAAATAATTTCTAAAGGTGACATGATTAAATCCCAAATAATACAATATATATGTATATTTATATACTCTTTGCTTCAGTTATCATAAACATTTACTCCAAGATGGCTTACTTTAATAAAAGATAGTTCAAACACAGATAATGTTCCATGTATTTTTATGTAATTTGAAAACATTATATTGAATAAACTATCTGGAAAGCTAGCATTTGTTACAATAAGAGTTTTCCCCACATGGTAAAATTAGAAGATTGAGTGCAGAAAATAAATTATCAACCAGTTAATGTGTATTTTTTTCAGCTTTTACTCATAACCTCCCTAGCTGTCACTTCATATAACCATACCTTACCTGTAAATTAAGTTTTCCTTTTATCAAGCTCAGCTGGGGGTTATTATATCAGTTTTAATGCCTCTCAAAATGGTACTAAAGGTAGATTTATATCACAAATGGAAAATCTGAGAGTGGAGGACATTTTCCATGTGGCAGTCTCATAAAACTATCACTTTTAACAAACAACTTGAATTCAAGAAAAATTTGCTAAAATCTTAAGCATATTCATGGTCTTAGGAGGAAGTGCTAATATGGAATCTGTCTGCTCTGCTGCAGCTGCTTGATTTATGAAAGTATAAACAACCCTGACTCATTCTAGGGAAGTTGTAATTACCATGTGGAGTGTTAAATGTACAGACACTTTATAAGAACCAATGCAGTAGCTTAAATTATAGTCATTATGCTATCCCTGCTCCCAAATATTGCTTTAATCCCCACTAAAAAAAATGCTCAGTTCAGTACCCTTCACTATCAATTCCATTGCACCTTGAGAACAAGTGTACATCAAGATGATTTATAAAAGAGGTAAGTAAAAGCTGATTAGCAAAGTAAGATATAAATGACTACTTCCTCAAATGTTCGATAGAGGCATTATCAATATGCATACTTTATACTGTACATTATGCATTATGCTTTAAATTTTCTTCTAACTGAAAGAAAGAAAATTTAGTTAACATTTTCATAATCATTGAATTACATATTCACTTAAGCATACTCTTGGTGTTAAGACTTTTTAACCATACATTCTTTCATTATATGGCCAGGATCTATTATTAAATGGCCTGGACCATTATATGGCCAGAATCTTTAAGATTCCACAACATAGTAGGAGAAGCAAATAATTACACACCAAAATACACTGTTATGTCAACATATTAAATGTGTTTCAGTAAAACTATGATCAGTGCTGTCTTATTTTACCAAAATCAATAGTGAAAATCCACTATAAATATGACAAGCAGTTTCCATATCCTAGCAAGCAAGACTTTTGTCCAGAGTCCAAACAAGTATTTACTGGCATTATGCTTTTCTATCAAATGTTTAAATGGCCATTTTTTATCCTAAAACTCAATTTATTTTTAGTCAGCATCTCCTCTAATCCAGACACTGAATGGTGTTGCTGGAGTACAGTATCTGTACAAAGCTCAAATAATCTTGGCTATACCATTAAGATGTCCTGAAACCAATGAGAATCTATTTGTAGCATTTAATGTTTAAACGGCCATTTTCTATCAAATGTTTAAATGGCCATTTGTTATCCTAAAACTCAATTCATTTTTAGTCAGCAACTCCTCTAATCCAGACACTGAGTGGTGTTGCTGGAGTACAGTATCTGCACAAAGCTCAAAGAATCTTGGCTATACCATTAAGATGTCTTGAAACCAATAAGAATCTATTTGCAGCATTTAAATAATGCTAGGTAAGACTTATCTAGGGCTTAGTATGTGCTAAGCACTATTTGAAAAACTCTAAATATATCAACCTATTTAACCCTAGAAAACTCTATGAGAGACACTATTATTATTCCACTATTATTATTCCTGTATTATACTTGGAATACAGAGGCATAGAGAGTTTAAGTAACTCCCCTAAAGGCACACATAATGGAGTCAGAATTCAAACACCCTTGAGCCTCTTAACCACATTACCATACATCTCAAACAATGTACATCTCCATCTCAAACAATAAAATATCAAAGCTGAGCTTTGAGATCATGGCATCAATGTGTAGTCTGTATCTGAATAGGCACAAAACTGGACAGAGGAATACTAATTAGAGAACTACAGGTGTATGCCAGGAAAAAAACCAACAATATATGTAAGAAATAATATGAAAACAATTTCAAAAAAATTTGGTGACTAATTGGATATGGAGAACATAGGAGAAAGAATTGAAATATGACTAAGAATTTGAGCTCTGAAAAATAAGATGTCTTAATATAAACAGATATGTTTAAAAGAAAGAAAGAGAAAGAAAGAGAAAACCAGAATTAAACTTTCTATCACTAGGGCAGGAGCTCTGGAGGGGGCTCATATATAACACAAATAGATACTATTCTTGAGGAGGTTGGGAATATATACATTAAAAACAACTTTCACAAGACATTATCAGAGATGTCTTATTCCTTTGGAAAATTTGCATGTGCATCTACAAATAGATATTCACTCTGAAGAAACTTTGCTGACATAAAAGGTATTTAACATCCTTCAGGCTAAATGTTTAGTGGGGAAGGATCAGCATGGCTTATTGTCCTGTGACATAATCTATCCCATTCCCTCTATAATTCCTCTGCATGAAGTCAACTGATTTTGGCTGTTGGAAATTATTAAAGGGGTGAACATGAAGTAAGGCTAAGTGAATCACAAAGGGGAAAAAAATTCAGCCATGGGAATGCAAAACTCTGTCCAGGTAGCCAGGTGGTCTGCATATGCCTGCTAGCACTATTTCTTCCAGTTGGCACATAACATCTGTTTCTACAGTGAAAGGGTGTGAAGAAAATGACACAAGTGGTAAGCACTGACATATGCAGGGGAAAGGAAGTGATTTATTTTATATTAAAGATTATTACTGTTGCAAAAATAAAAGCACAACCTGAATATGCCTCTTTAAGACTTGTATAATATGTGTGTGTTTAAGAGAAAGATTGTATATTTTTATTAAATCATAACACAAAAATACGGGGCTCTGAAAATCTAATTAGCACAATGAATGAAAACAGAAGGCCTATATAAAAAATTATTTTCTGAAATAAGGGTAGGATTCCACCAAGAGTTTAGAAATAAAGACAGGAGGGAGGATAGCCTAAGAAAAACAAACAAAATTATTTATTTTCATCAAGTAGAAATATATTATATGAAAAGATTGATATTTACTAAGAAATAATTAAAAATTAAAAAGAATGCTAATTATAAATTATTAGTAATTAAACTAGGCAATATAATATTCAGCTATTGGGATTACTGAAAATTATAGCATTTCTAACAGAAGTATCAATTATATTAGCTCCACAGAATGAGTTTATGGAAAATAGAAAATGAAAGGTAACATAGGATAAAGAATAATCTTTATTATTTAAATTGACAAAAAACTATATATTTGTGTGCAACATAATGTTTTGAAATATGTGTACGTTGTGGAATGGCTAAATTGAGCTACTTAACATACATTAGATCACATACTTATTATATTTTGTGGTGAACTTATATTCTATTTGAACTTATATAACAGTTCAAATATACTCTTTGAGCAATTTTCAAAGATGTAACACATTTTTATTAATTAAAGTGATCATGTGTACAACAGATCTTTTAAACTTATTCCTCTTATCTTACTAAAAGCTTGTGTCATTTTACCAACATCACTCCAAACACCCCACTCCCCAACCCTGGTAACCACCATTCTACTCTCTACTTCTGTGAGTTAAACTATTTTAGATTCCACATAAAAGTGAGATCACATGGTATATGTCTTTCTGTGCCAAGCTTATTTCACTTAACATAATGTCCTCCAGGTGTATCCATGTTGACACAAATGACAGGATTTCCTCCTTTTTTAAAGGTGAATAGTATTCCATTGTGTATATATATCACACTTTATTTATGCATCTGTTGATGGACCTATAGGTTGATTTTATATCTTGGTTATAATGAATAATGGTTGCAGTGAACATAGGAGTGCAGATACCTCTTTGACATACAAATTTGTTTCTTTTGATATATGTTGCACAGAGCTTTTTAGTTTGATGCAATCCCATTTGTTTACTTTTGCTTTTGTTGCTTGTACTTTTGGGGCATATCCAAAAAATCATTGCCTATATCAATATCATAAAGTTTTTTCCTTAGGTTCTCTTCTAGTAGTTTTACAGTTTGTGATTTTAAGTCTTTAATACATTTTGAGTTTATTGTTGTGTGTGGTGTGAAATGAGGATCTAATTTCATTTTCTGCATGTGGCTATCCAGCTGTTTCAAAAGTATTTATTGAAGAGATTGTCCTTTCCCCATTGTTCCTGGTATCTTTGCCAAAAATCAATTCACTGTAAATGTGTCGATTTATTTCTGGGTTCTCTAATCTGTTCTATTGGTCTATGTATCTGTATTAATGTCAGCACCATGTTGTTTTTATTACTCTAGCTTTGTAGTATATTTTGAAGTCAGACAATGTGATGTCTCCAGCTTTGCTATTGTTTGTAAAGACTGCCTTGGCTATTCAGGGATGTTATTTGGTTCCTTACAAATGTTAGAATTGCTATTTCCATTTCAGTGAAAAACGTCATTTGAATTTTGATTGGACTTCTGTTGAATCTGTAGTTTGTTTTGGCCAGACATTTTAATATTAATTCTTCAAATCCATGAACACTAACTTCTTTCCATTTATTTGTGCTTTCTTCAATTTCTTTTATCAATGTTTTATAGGTTTCATCGTACAAGTCTTTCACTTTCTTAATTAAATTTATTCCTAAGCATTTTATTTTATTTTATTTATAGGAAATGGGATTGTTTTCTTTTCTGGGTAGTTCACGATTAGTTTTAGAAATACTATTCATTTTTGTATGTTGATTTTGTATCTTCAAACTTTGCTGAATTCATTTATTTGTTCTAATTGTTTGTTTGTTTGTTTCATGGAGTCTTTAGGCTTTTCTGTATATAAAATCATGTTGTTGGCCAACAGGGACTATTTAACTTCTTTCTCTCCGGTTTGGATGCATTTAATGTTTTCCTCTTGCCTAACATTTTCAGCTAGGACTTCCAATACATGTTAAATAGAAGTGATGAGAGTAGGCATCCTTGTCTTGTTCCAGATCTTCAAGAAAAACTCTTGAAGTATTCATCAAGTCCACTAGGCAGACCTAGAGACTGGGGCTGGGCCTGGTGCCTGGGCTGACCTGGTGTGGTGCTTGGGCTGACAATGGACTGGAAGCTCAGTCCATTGATGTCAGCCTGGAGTTTGGGGTTCTAAGGGCCTATCTAGTGTTGGGTTTTATTGGAATAGCCCAGTATTAAAGTATAGGCAAAGCAGTGTAAACTTGTTTCTCTTTCCCTAAATAGGAAGGTATGTTGCTCCACAATGTTCTGCCTGGGTTTGGGAGAGGAGAGACATGGGTAATGTAAAACTGTCCTTCCTACCCTCTTCAATGTGTCTTTTCTTATTTCTGTTCTACACCCAGGTGCTATAATCTCTCACCTCATTTCCCCGGCTTTTGTGAAAGTATTTTCTTGCATGGATACTTGTTTAAATTGATGTTTCTGTGGGCAGGTGTATACCAGAAGTCCTTTTCTGCCATCTTGCTGACCTTTTTCTCCTGAAGATTAATCTAGACCTAGAACGAACTCCAGGATCAACCAATATTCCAACTCCATATTTACAAATAAAAAGTGAAAATTCCAGAAAGATGATGGGACTTAGGTCATAGAATTAAATAATCAGGGAAAAGATAGGTTTGGGAGATTTCTAGCAATAGTAAATGGAAACTGTCTTTGGAGTTGCAATAAGAACAGGTAGTGGTAATGGGGGAGGAGTACAACAGTATCACTGTCTCGGAAAGAAGGTGAACAAGGTAAAGAATTGGGCTTGAGATTGGGGGAGGCAAAAACATTTTACTTACAATAAAAGAATGGAGAACATAGAAAGTCAGATCTATGATCATAGAAAGTCAGAAAGAGCCAGTGAAAATAATTACAATAAATTATTAAGAAAGCAAATGTGTACATTGGTTAATAATTTATTAAAAAATTTTTAATAAAAGGCAGGTTTGTCTAAAGTCATAAGGAAGCATTGAATCCATTGGTACAACTTGGACATGCGCAAAGTATACAGCCAAGTAGGTAATTACAGTTTTACCCCTTTTCCTGAATGAAAAAGGACCAAAATAAAAGACATTAAATACAGTATATGAAATAAAACGTTATTGGTCTATTATTTTTTTAATGTCTGGGGAAAATATTTATCTGGCAGATGTAAGAGAGTGGAAGAGAGAACAAGGGAAATTTCTAAAAAATTGGAAGTACTTCTTCAAAATTAGAAAGCACTTAATAGAAATCATTTTATTTTAGAAAACATTTTATGTTGCAACATAGCGAAACCTGGTCTCTACAAAAATTAAAAAATAAATAGAATTAGCAGGACATGGTAGTGAACGCTTATACTACTGCCTACTTGGGAGGCTGATGCACAAGCATCACTTAAGCTCAGGAGCTTGAGATCACAATGACCTATGATGGAGCCACTGCACTCCAGCCTGAGCAACAAAGTAAGATCCTGTCTTGGGTTGGGGGGAGGCAAGAATACATTAAAATAAAAAGAAATAAGTAGTGTGCTCACAAATAAGATATCAAAATGATCCCTTCTTATATAATTTCTCAGTTATTTATATGGTGAAACATGAAACAAAAATCTTGTTAAATTTTATAAGATAGAAGGTTCTGATAGCCATTCTGCCTCATCTCTTTTGTGCTCTATAGCATCCTATGACCATCTCTACTACAGTACCTATCTTAATTGCGTTTTATTGATCACTTCACATATTTCATGCCCTACCACTTATAGGATCCTTATTTTCCAAATATTTGTTATTGTTGTGCATAGCTCATAGTTAGTATCTGACAATGTTATCAAACTTAAAAGCACCTTTTTTGTCATGAGAATAGTATTATATAATATGCATATGACAATATTAGTTTCTCACATATTTACAACAAATGAAATGAGGTGGTACTGTCACACAGAAAGATGCAAGCAGAAAACATTTTTCAAGTACTGTTTTCAGAAATGATATTGCCAGAGCTTATGCAAGTGTTTTCAAGGTAGGAAAAGAAAATGAAAAGCAGATTTTTCTCCCTAACAAAATTGCCAGTGGGTAAGGCAAAGGTTCAGGAAAACAGGAGGTTTCTAATATATTAACCACCCGTTCAATGTCTGGCAGCAATTAGGAAAATAAACAGGATCCTGAGTTGAATTAACAGCACCAATTAAATACTGCAAGCACATTTATACCGATAACTAGTTGTGCAACAACTGGAAAGTTATTCACAAAACTGATGCCAGGTATTTCTGATATTCTCAAAGAAAACAAAGCAAAACAAAAATTAAAACTAGCAAATGGGTAAGAGATGTGAGCTTTGTACCAAAAAAGAAATAATTCTGACTTTTTCCACAATTTTAAACAAAAGCCAGGTTAACGTCGTTTAAAAGTTTAAAGGGTAATATTAACTTTTTAGTCTATTTTTGTAGGCAAAGAGCTGTTTCTAAATATGGGCTAAGTCATAGAAATTCAAAATATTATATTTAAGCTAGATATAAGAACCTTAAAAAATTGAAAGTGAGGTAAGGATATTGCACTTAATATAACACATATTGGAAAATTTGACAGAAATTGTTTTGATATCATAAAATCTTTAGCATTTTAAGCAATTTTTTCCTTCAAAGGAAGGTTTTGTTATTTTTGTTTATAAACCAAGAATTCATTCTAATAAAATAAATCTCCTTATATCTATTTCAGTTGCATACTAGCAATCAAAGTTATATATATATGTTGAATTAAAAAGCTTATTATTAATCATTTCTTGAAGTTTGGGAAACATTTATTTCTCTATAGAGATTGCAGTAATTGTAGTCTGATTCTCAGAATAGTATTCAATGTTTCTTTTCCCCTTCTGAAATACTGTGTTAATTGCCTTATTTCAACTATACCTAACCGGCACATACATTTTTCCATACTTGAAAATTAATTCCAAATTCTAATTTAGAAGGCTAGAAAGACCTATCTCAAAAAAACTATCATTCACCTCCGCCAAAAAGAAATATCTTTAATTAAAGACAATCACTAATTACACCCTTTTAAAAAAAGGCATTTCTTTAGGACATGTACTCTTGTACTGAAATGAAGAAGGGGAGAAGAAATGGAAGATGGAGGGGTCTTTTTGGCTCAGACTTTCAAATACAATTGTTTATTCAACAAACATATACAAGCACCTTCGATAACAACACAAGGAAGGCATTATGTTACCTGGGGAAAACAATGATGAATTAAATATGAAAGGAACATGTCTTTCAGGAAACTAGTATAGTTTGGGAATATAAAAGACATGTGCACAAATACTACAATGTGTGCATAATACATGATATACAAAATATCACGCCACGAACTTTTGCAGAGCAATAGTGGGTCTTTCATGCTGGGCCAAAGAGATTGGTCTATTTTACAATCTCTTTTACACAGTCTGCCCTGTGTTAGTTGTGGGACAGTTAAGTGACAATATATGACTCAAACTTTAGAAAAAGCGTTTTAAAGCCACAAGTAAAATGAAATGCAAAGGATGGGAATGGTTATTGAGTGAAATGAATGCTGAGAGACATGTCCTAAAATAATACTGAAATAATATAGGCCAAACAAGACTCTGCGCAGCATTGGATTTTGAAAACAAGGAGAAATATTTAAGAAACTTTTTGCAGACTTGACTAATTCTGACACTAAACTCCACCAAACCATGTTGGAGAGCCAAACAGAATAATATATTATAAGGCTTTCAAGTTGAACTTGGATAAATAAAAGGATGGAAACAAAAAGGGTTGATTTGCCTGGGAAAATTTTGTATTTAATTTAAGATTGTAGTAAATTAAGTTCATAGAGTTTTAGTTAAATTCTCAATATTGAATGAGATTATGGGCAAGGAGAAGACTTAGGGGAATGTATGTGTTTAAGGAGTTAGAAAATGAAAAGTTAAAAAAAAGTTTTTATGGTTTTAGGTGTCATGTTTAAATCTTTAATCCATCTAGAGTTAATTTTTGTATAAGTTGTAAGGAAAGGATCCAGTTTCAGCATTCTGCATATGGCTAGCCAGTTTTCCCAACTCCATTTATTAAACAGGGAATCCTTTCCCCATTGCTTGTTTTTGTCAGGTTTGTCAAAGATCAGATGGTTGTACTTGTGTGGTGTTCCCTCTGAGGCTTCTGTTCTGTTCCAATGGTCAATATCTCTGTTTTGGTACCAGTACCATGCTGTTTTGATTATAGTAGCCTTGCAATATAGTTTGAAGTCAGGTAGCATGATGCCTCTAGCTTTGTTTTTTTCTTTTTTTGGTTGGTTGTTTGTTTGTTTCCTTAGGATTGTCTTGGCTATGTGGGCTCTTTTTGGTTCCACATTAAGTATAAGGTGGTTTTTTCCAATTCTGTGAAGAAAGTCATTGGTAGTTTGATAGGGATAGCATTGAATTTATAAATTACTTTGGGCAATAGGGTTATTTTCACAAGATTGATTCTTCCTAACCATGAGCATAGAATGTTTTTCCATCTGTTTGTGTCATCTACTATTTTTTTGAGCAGTATTTTGTAGTTCTCCTTGGAAAGGTCCTTCATCCAGGACATAGGCATGGGCAAGGACTTCATGACTAAAACACCAAAAGCAATGGCAACAAAAGCCAAAATAGACAAATGGGATCTAATTAAACTTAAGAGCTTCTGCACAGCAAAATAAACTATCAATAGAGTGAACTGGCAACCAACAGAATAGGAAAAACATTTTGCAATCTACTCATCAGACAAAGAGCTAATATCCAGAATCTCTGGAAAACTTAAACAAATTTACAAGAAAAAAAAATCATCAAAAAGTGGGCAAAGAATATGAACAGACACTTTTCAAAAGAAGACATTTATGCAGCCAAACATATGAAAAAAAGCTCATCATCATTGGCCGTTAGAGAAATGCAAATCAAAACCACATTTAGATACCACCTCACACCAGTTAGAATGGCGATCATTAAAAAATCAGGAGACAACCCATCATTCTCAGCAAACAGACACAAGAACAGAAAATCAAACACTGCATACTCTCACTCATAGGTGAGCGTTGAACAATGAGAACACATGGACACAGGGAGGGGAGCATCACACACTGCAGTCTGTCAGGGGATATAGGGAAGGGACAGCAGGGGTTGGGGAGTTGGGGAGAGATAGCATGGGGAGAAATGCCAGATATAGGTGATGGGGAGGAAGGCAGCAAATCATATTGCCATATGTGTACCTATGCAACAATCTTGCATGTTCTTCACATGTACCCCCAAACCTAAAATGCAATAAAAAAATATCAGGAGACAACAGATGCTGGAGAGGATGTGGAGAAACAGGAATGCTTTTACACTGTTGGTGGGAGTGTAAATTAATTCAACCATTGTGGAAGAGAGTGTGGCAATTCCTCAAAGATCTAGAAACAGAAATACCATTTGACCCAGCAATCCCATTACTGGGTATAACCAAAGGATTATAAATCATTCTATTATAAAGACACATGCATACGTATGTTTATTGCAGCACTGTTCACAATAGCAAAGACTTGATCCAACCCAAATGCCTATTATTGATAGACTGGATAAAGAAAATGTGGCACATATATACCATGGAATACTATGCAGCCATAACAAAAGATGAGTTAATGTCCTGTGCAGGGACATGGATGAAACTGGAAACCATCATTCTCAGCAAACTGACACAAGAACAGAATACCAAACACCACTTGTTCTCACTCATAAGTGGGTGTTGAACAATGAGAACACATGGACACAAGGAAGGGAACATCACACACTGGGGCCTGGGGGTTGGGGGGTTAGGGAAGGAATAGCAGGGGTTGGGGGTATTGGGGAGGGATAGTATTAGGAGAAATACCTAATGTAGATGGCGGGGTGATGGATGCAGAAAAGCACTACCATGGCACGTGTGTACCATTGTAACAAAGCTGCATGAACTGCACATGTACCCCAGAACTAAAAATATAATAAATAAAAACATAAATAAATAAATAAAAATTATGGCAATTTGTCAAAGAACTTGAAGAGGCTCCTTCATGAAAACCAAGGGAAAAGAGTATGTCACAGAAGGTCTGGACAAATAAATAGAATCCTGCAAAATAGTGGAGAAAGATGGGAAATGAAAAAGAGCCCATCGACTCTGCATTCAATTCTACGACATTCTTTACTCCCAAACTTGTCTGCATCTAATTTACTTTTTAAAAGAGGGTTTAATCCTACCATCCATCTCACAGTAAGATATCAGTTTTATTTTGTTGCTAAAATAATAATTAACCAGTTTCAACAAGCAAGCCTTTGTTTCATTAGAATCTATCTCTGTGCTTCACAAGTTTCTCTAGCAAATTATTCAGTCTCTGGGATATTGCCTGAAGAAATCACGAAATATTGGTATGTTGGATAAAACAAAGCCACTTGATAGAGGATTTGTCGGGGAGTAAGACTGAAAGGGGCTTGAGGAACAGTGAGGAGATAAAAGATCTATTTGAGCAAAGTCTGGACTTTATGCTGTTAGAATGTTTATTATTTATGATAATGAGAAGATTAAGAAATGAGAATGTTTAATAAAAACTTCAATGTAAAACCCCAAACTACAAAAAAACCCTAGACAACAACCTAGGCAATACGATTCAGGACATGGGTATAGGTAAAGATTTTATGCTTAAGGTGCCAAAAGCAATTACAACAAAAGTGAAAATTGACAAATGGGATAGAATTAAACTAGAAAGCTTCTGCACAGCAAAAGAAACTATCAATAGAGTAAGCAGACAACCTATAGAATGGGCAAATATTTTGTAATCAATGCATCTGACAAAGGCCTAATATCCAACATCTCTAAGGAACTTAAACAAATTTACAGGGAAAAAAAACCCTATTAAAAAGTGGGCAAAGGACATGAACAGACACTTCTCAAAAGAAGACATACATACTGCCAACAATCATATTAAAAAACAGCTCAATATCATATCATTAGAGAAATGAAACCAAAACCGCAATGAGATACTATCTCACACCAGTCAGAATGACTATGGATAAAGAAGTCAAAAAATAACAGATGCTGGCAAGGTTGTGGAGAAAAAGGAACACATATACACTGTTGGTGGGAGTGTAAATTAGTTTGGCCATTGTGGAAGTCAGTGTGGCAATTCCTCAAAGACCTAAAGACAGAAATACCATTCAACCCAGCAATCCTATTGCTGAGTATATACCCGAAAGAATATAAATCATTCTACTATAAAAACACATGCATGTGTATGTTGGTTGCAGCACTGTTCATAATAACAAAGACATGGAATCAACCTAAATGACCATCAATGATAGACTGAATAAACACAATGTGTTACATACCATACACACCAGGGAATACTATGCTGCCATAAAAAAGAATGAAGTCATATCTTTTCAGGGACATGGATGGAGCTGGAGGCCGTTATCTCTAGCAAACTAACATAGGAACAGAAAACCAAATGCCACATGTTCTCACTTAAAAGTGGTAGCTAAATGATTAGAACAAATAGACACATAGAGGGGAACACAACACACTGGGGCCTCTTGGAGGGTGGAGAGGGAGAGGAGGGAGAGGATCCGAAAAAATAACTAACAGTTACTAGGCTTAATACCTGGATGATGAAATAATCTGTACAACAAACACCCACAACACAAGTTTATCTATATAACAAATATGTATTTGTATCCCTGAATGTAAAATAAAAGTCAAAAGAAAAAAATGTGAGTGAAATAAGGTAAGGTGTAACATTTGAAGGTAACATCACAGATTTTCTCAATATTACCTCAAAAGTCATTAGATTCCACCGCACTTGTTTAAGTCTTTCAGTCTTAGATATGTTCACCTTGTCTTTATTTCACACAATTTTTCTAGAGTATAGAATTCCATTTTATCAAAGTATCATTTTTAAAAGTCAGTAATTCCTTTAAATATTAACTGTTTTCAGCTACAAATTGAAATACTAAAAGCCTTTACGTAATGAAAATCCACATACAGTAATTTTGAAATTCTACCAAAAAAATCAATGCCAATATATGCAAAATATTCATACATGTTACCGAAGCCACAGTTAATAAAAATGTAAATCCAGTAAAAGTGTCTAATAATTCTGCTTAATTAAAATTTTAACCCTGTACAATGAATTATTAGGAAATACTGTATTTTCTTATTTCTTCTTACCAACACCTAAATGGCATGGCTGTCTCCTCACCTCTGCCCCACTATTACCTTATTAATAAGTTATTTGTATTTCTGACAAGGTAAATTAAAACCAAGTTTTTGTGTTATTCTGCCCTTCTTTTCACCCTTAACCTGAACTTGGCATTATGACAATTGGAAAGAAGGAGAATTACGTCAGCTCTTCTTTGAGCTTTTGAGACCCTTTCTTTCAATTTCCTCTGGTGCTTCATTCATCTTTGGTTACTTTCTTTGGCTCATGATGGAAGATAACCAGCAATATAGGACAAATGATTTATGTAAGAGATTTAACCTTGAATAATTAAAACCAACACTTGAACTTCTAAGGTAAATTTCATAAAAACACAGTAAATTTCAATGCTCAGTACCAGTGATTTTGATCTGATAAGCAAAAATATTATATACTTGGAATCTTCATGATGCCTTCTTTTTTAAACTTTTATCTTTAAATTCAATACCTTTTTGCACATCTGCTCAGCTGGTAAACCCTCTACAAGAGAAATTTGAAGTAGAAATTTGTCTTGTCCAAATTCAAGTGTTACCTATAGTTGTTGCCCAAGTTGTTCTGTGGATCAATATAAACTTTAACTGATCTTCTCTGTAAAAATCTTCCATTTTCTCAAATTTGAATATTTTGAATAGTGAATTAACTGTTATAACTTTAATGGCAAATATTCTGCTGTGCAAATAGTATCCTTGTATCAGGAAAGCTTTATTGCTAACCTCTTTAAAGGATGTCTTGATAGTATTTGTAAACTTCAACATACTTATAAAATTGGTCCTCTTTCTCCTTTACTTAAAGGATAAATATGTTACCATTGATCTCCCCCTTGTTGTCCCTTACACATGGATTGTTATTTGAGTGTAAAGTCAAATATTTGACTTTGTGTAAAAAAACATGATCCTGTGCCTTACTGAATTTTTTTTCCACTTTCCAAAAATCTCAACCATAGTTTTTGTTTCACTTACCAAGTTGCCATGTTTATTTCTGATAGTTTTCCCTCTGTCTCTTATTAAACTTGACTCTGATTTGGATGGTTCTATGAAAGATGAGTTTTTGGGTTTGTATTAACTTGGTTGAGTTTTTCCTGTACCTGATATTATTAAGGTAGAAAATTCTTTATGTGATACAGGCATGAGTTTCCATTTATCTTTATCTGTTAACTAAGTCCACTCTACTTCCTATTGGTTACTTCATGCTCTGTGGCTAAAATCTGAACTCAGACTTACCTAATATTATTTGGGAGTCTTTAGCCAGGATAGACAACCACAGAAGCATCTCTGGATGCTGTGAAGACAGGCAAGCAGATTACTATGGTTAGAGTTTTCATTCTTTTCCATTTATCCCCGTTCTCATCCTCTCCTCACTGCCCCACATCTCCGCCCCACTCCCTGCCAAACAAACAGACACAACAGTTTATTTGAGAGTAATTTATAGAATGGTTCTCAGAATGGTAACACATTAATCCCTTCTTAATCTTTATCCTGCCAAAGTTGCCTTTTCTGCTCCTGACAGTTGGTGAAGATAATAATGAAGAAGAGAAAAATAAAGGAATGAATAAAGAAAGGAAGGAGGAGGAAAAGAAATAGAATCTGGGCAGCCAGTCTTGTAACACTCAGATCTGTCGAACACTGCCAATCTAAAATCCAAAAAGGTATGCCTCTTCTAATCAGAAGCCATCTTGATTCTAAGAAAAAAATCTTCTATCACTACCAAGTTTAGCTTCTCATTAATTGGACATTCTGGGTTGAATCTATTTCCAATGCAAGGGTTTAACTTTGCATAAGTAAGATATTGGCTTAGAATTCTAAGTCCCTTTCACAAATCTTGTCAAAGCAAATGAAAGGTAGAGATGGATGGGCAGGATAAAAATCCTGGAAGTTCTCCACATACCCTAATGATTCATGTGTGAAAAACAGAGTAGATAGTCCAGGAAAATCACACTACAATTATTAGTTTTGAAACCTACATGTGAGCAGTACAAAGTGGCCTGTACTATTATTGCCTTAAATTCTATGCATTTTCCATCCTTGAGTTCTATCAAGATTATAGAAAAAAAAGATAAGGTCATTTTTTTTTAGATTCAGCCTGATCTTCCCCATCACACTGGTAGACATATAAGTGTAAGCCCCATCTTCCCTATCACACTGATAGACACATAATGTTACATAGATGAATTACAGAAAAAAGTATGAAAATTTATGTACAAAATAATTCATTCTGTTTCTTCCTAAATTTTGATATCTCATTCTAGACAATGTTGTGTTTTCATTGGGTATTGTTCATATCTATGAAACAAACACTTCAGGTAAATATTTAAAATAAGAAATCGTTTATTATGTTTCTCGACTTGAGTACTCTGAAAATTTATTTCCATAGTAAAAATGGATGGGAATTATGTAAATATATTAATTTTAGTATTAATTTCACTCTTTCACTTACCAAGTCCTTAGTGATAAATTCTCAATGTATGGTCATTCTTAAAGATTACAGAAACTGACAAGAGGAGTACATAAGCACATCAGATTAAGATAAGGTACAATCAATAATAGAATGATATCACACAGGAGTCAGAAAGTTATGTGCTTAAATCTCATTTTGTAATAATAAAAACAAGATCTCAAATAACAAAACTAACTAATTATAGATAAACCACTAAGGAAGTGACAAAACTAGATGTAAAGTCTGTCTTTTGACTTTCAGTCCAGTATTCTTCCATTCTATCATAAAGAGGTAGAGTGGACATTTTTTATTATCTTGGGCTACATTTTTCTGTGCCTAGGAAATCCCCAACCTTAAGAGACCAAGAACACCTTCCACAATTGAAATTGAAAATGCAAGATATTTTGTAACCTTCTATGCAGCGCAGGCAAGAATGCATGAAATCAACAGCCAGATATTCATCTTTCACAGATTTTAAAATAGAAACAAGTGAAGAAAGGAAACCAAGGGTTTACAGACCTCCCATCTGGTAAGCAATGGCAGCAGTCACAGTTATGTCCTGGTTTTGAACTAACTGCCAAGTGGTTCTGGAAGCAATGCCCACAGTCCATTTAATGACAGTGAGTTCACAGTGAAAACCACAGGATTTGTGTCCGCTTGTGGTGGCAATAATGTCTTCACAGGACCCATTTGAAGACCTAATTTTGGATGTATTCAAGACACAGAACAGAGATGAAAGGAAAGAAATGGCCCAAGAATAAACAAACAAAAGTTATGCAGCTTTCTGCCTCAGCCTAGATACCTTGGGTTTTCCTTATTAAGCAAGTCTCAGGACACCTTTAGCCTTAGGGCCTCCTATAAGCTGTAAATGTGGTTGGAGTCTGTAGCAGGAACAGCCATTAATTCCATCAGACCATGCAGTATGGGACTTGGTAACAAGAGGTAGAGTTAGTCATGTTTTTTTCCTTATGCATTTATGTTTATTTTCTTTTCAAATATAAATTTAGAAGCTAGTTAAAATTATGACTTCAAAACTTTTTAAAAAATAATTTATATCTGGCTGTAAATATACAATTAATCTGGGTGGGATGGGAAATACCAAACTACTTTTTAAAATCTGCAGTTAAGACTGCAAACAGAGATTAAGCAACCCAAATGTGTACTGAGTGTCTTATTTGCCATTTACAGAACTGTTCCAAGCAAATGACTGTCATCAATCCAACTTGCCTAAAATAGAAGTTTAAAATATCTGGACCTTGAATCAAGCTCCTTGCTTTTTGTTGTGTTTTGCTGCTGTGCACTGGTACAAACAGTTGCCATGTTTCATGGAAGGTGTTAATGCCATATCTATTGGGAATTAAAACCATTCTCTGTGACAGTAATTTTTATACCTTCCAAAATAGCATTACTGTCTCCAACCCCTGTGGGCTTTCTGAAAAAGTAATTTTTTATCTGAAAAGTGTGGCATTCCTGCTTAGAAACTGGAGCCTCAAATTTCCCTATCTGAAATGAGTTTATATGTTGGCTTTAACAGATCCTACCCATAGGAACATAAATTAGTTCAACCATTCTAGTAGAAGACAGTGTGGTGATTCCTCAGGGAACTAGAAATGCCATTTGACCTAGCAATCCTATTACTGGGAATATACCCAAAGGAATATAAATCATTCTATTATAAAGATACATGCACATGTATGTTTCTGCAGCATTATTCACAATAGCAAAGACATGGAACCAACCCAAATGCCTATCAATGATAGACTGGATAAAGAAAATGTGGCACATATATGCCATAGAATACTATGCAGCCATAAAAAGGAATGAGATCATGTCCTTTGTAGGGACATGGATGAAGCTGGAAACCATCATCCTCAACAAACTAACATAAGAACAGAAAACCAAACACTGCATGTACTCACTCAAAAGTGAAAGCTGAACAAATGGACACAGGGAGAGAAACAACACACACTGGGTCCTGTCAGGGTAGAGGGAAGGGAGGGAGAGCATCAGGACAAATAGCTAATGCCTGTGGGTCTTAATACCTAGGTGACAGGTTGAAAAGTGCACCAAACCACCATGACACATATTTACCTATGTAACAAATGTGCATGTTCTGCACATGTATCCCAGAACTTAAAGTAACATTAAAAAAAAAAGATCAGTGAAAGCAAAATTTATACTAAATATATATATGATTACAATTGTTCTTATTTCTTCAAACCTGTATCTTTCCCTTAAACCTTGATTTTTGCTGATTTCAGTTTTATTTAATGTCTTAGATTTGGTTTATAAAAATATCTTCCATAGTGCTTAATGCAGTATCTTGCATGTAAGTGTTTAATTATTAACAAGAGTCAATGAAGTCTTGACATAAAATATCAATCCATTATCAAAGTCATATTCAACTACCATTTCAATTTATCAAATTCCTACTGATGAGATGCTAAAATAAGGAATATGAACAATGTTTGACAAATTATATCCAAATTTTCTACATTAGCAAGTCTAAGACATAGCATGAACCAAATCATGAATATTTGCCATCTTTTATTTTAAAAGAAAGTCTTCTGGAATTATATTCAATAAATTTGGATCCTACATAATTCATTGCACATTTAATAATATTCACCTTTGTTTATTATTCTGGCTTTACTTTACCTATTCATGAATTTCAATGCTGTAGTGTCTGTTGGCTAAATTAATATATAAATTGAAAATTATTTTAATAAAACAAAAGACAGATCTTATTAAATATGTTAGGAATTTTATATATTGATATCCAAATTATAGTTACCATAGTCAAATAAAATTGACAAATATCATATAATAAAAAATAGACACTAAATAAATTATTAAACACAAATGGAAGTTAGAAGACAGTATCATTTATTAAACCATAACAATTTCAAGCTACTTTCCTTATATTATCAAATCATCCTTCTGAGTTAGGTGTTAAAAACACTAGAATATAATAGAGAAGGTATAATGTCACAGTTTCACAACAGTTAGGATTTGAACAAGTATTAAAATGTGTTTTCACTCAACTGTGCCTTAGTGGTTTGCTTGCAGAATTTAATGAATATCACATATGAACAATACATGTAGAAATTATTTATTGTCATTCCAACAATTCCACCTCTTTAGTTAAGTTAGTTATGCTAAATAGAGTATAATATTTCATCCCCTAGTCATTTAGAGAGACAAAAGAAAGTCATCCATTCCCAAAACGACTATAAGAAAAAGAAATGTGTGAGTTACAATAAATAATGGTCTATATCTGAAATTTTGTAAGAATAAAGCTTCCTCAAGGAAAACATTCCCAGTTCAACTGGACTTGTGCTATTTTAAAATCATATGATTTATCCATTTAATACCATCTTTCTATGTGTTAAACATGCAAGGACAAAGACTTGCTGGATGCGAGTCTGTCAGCACTCCACGAGCAATCATACACCTTGACACTGCGGCTGTGGGGGCAAAGAGTGACACAAGGAATGTTGAGGCCCAGCTGCTAAATGGATAAGAATATTTTAGGTTATCTGTTGCAGGTAGATATCACAAACCTATTTTTATCAATAACTAAGCTAGATAATGATGCCATTAACATATAATGAGCAGTAACTATATGTGAGGCCTTATGTAAAGAATCCTCTACTCTTTCCTGTCTATTAGATCTAGCAAGTGACAAATAAGGAGCTGGCATGGCAAATAATAAAGATATATAATTGTGACAGCAATAATTGCAACCAGAATCAAAGGAGATTCACATGTCTTGGCAGTTGCCTGTCATTTTTTTTCTTATTTTTTTAATTTTGTTTTTTAGAGACAGGGTCTTGCTCTGTGGCCCAGGTTGGAATGTGATGTTACAATCATGGCTCACTGCAGCCTCAAACTCCTGGGCTCTAGCAATCCTCCCATATAAGCCTCCTGAGTATCTAGGACAACAGGCACATGCCACCACATCTGGTCAATTTTCAAAATTTTTGTAGTGACGAAGTCTCACTATGTTGCCAAGGCTTGTCTTCAACTCGTTGCTTCAAGGGATCCTCCTGCCTTGGCCTCCCAAAGTGTTGGGATTATACGCATGAACCACCATGCCCAGCCCCTGTCACTCCTTACTTTCCACAGTGGTCCATGTCTGTGGTAAGCACTTCTGCTTGATTCTCACATCCTTTTTCACAATGCTCTACCCCTTCCTTAGCGTTTCTGGTCTTGAATTCTGCTCTAATCTTCCCCCCTCAATTTTTCATGATACTCCATGTATCATTAGGATACTCCATATGTTACCCACAGAGATGGCGTTAGCATAGGCTAGACAACCGTTTTCTCATTCAGAAAAATAAAATTGTCTTAGAAACACACAGCAGTACAACTTCCACAGTTTTGAGTATTGGAATCTGAAATGAGAACACATGGCGATCAAGGTTTTGTGAGGCTGGAATTGCCAAGTGTATTCCACTTTGTGATCCCTCCACCATTGTGTGGTAAAGATATGTTATTAATATTTCCCATGGTCTACAGTTTTCACAGTCTTCTCCTGGACACACACAGACGTACATATACATACATACTAACATGCCCATCACATAGGTATACATCTTCAAGAAACTTTTTTCCAATAGTTAAATTAAGGTAAAAATGTCTTTTTCTAGAAGACAATTCAGCCTTGGGAATTGTTCTTGCCTAAAAAAGGTAGATGAGCATTTTACATTGTTATGAAGGATATGTTTGGCTTCTTTTTCTATTAACAGCGATGTCCACATGACATATTAATATATAGAAAACAAAGTCATTAAATGCCTGCTCTAAAGTCCTTTAATCAGCTACCCTAACCCATCCAGAATGCAAAATAAGTTGTGTTTGAGCTCTTTATTTTATTCCATTAGACAATAAACCTTAGTATATAGGTTTTGATGCATACATTTCACAAACATGTCTGTCTTCAGTTAAAATAACATAGGATCACAGAATCAAAAATTTACTTACTCTCATTTACCCAACAAACCCAGAAGTATGATATTTGATTATCTATTTCCAAACTCTAGGTTTGGAAACCTCTCTGGGTTCTCCCATACTCTTAGAAAATTTCTTAAATATCCTGGAAAAAGCATGTAAGGCTATTTTATATTCTAACTTTTCTCGGACTTCTTTTTCTAGCCTTCTCCTGTTCCATGCCCTAGAGTCATATTAATTCAAGGCTCAATTCTTTTTCTGTGGTCTCCACAACACCTAAATTCTCCTCCTTACTTTATGAAAAAGGCATTCTCATCCTGTGTGCCTGCTTGGAGGGTCTATCATAGCTCTGAACTATGATTTCACTTAGCGTCATGTTTTACTATTGGGCTGTATTCTATCTGATTTCACAGAAAATGATCATTTTCTCCTGGTATTTCCAGGACTTACCACAGGGTATAGCACATTATAAGTGTTCAATAAATGTTTAAAGAATAAATAATATTATATAATTTTCAAAAAGTTTTCATACTCCTTTGCATTCATGAAATAAAAAACGTGGAGCTTAAAACAAGCAGATAGTTTATATGAAAACAATTTAAGGGAAAAATGGTGAAGAAACAGGAATAATGAGACAAGTTCAGGAGAAGAGTCAACAGGAGGTTGAGCTTTTTACATCCCGTTGGCAGAGACACACATAGAATATTTCAGAAAATTGTCTCTTCAAGCTTTCAGGCTCCATTTCCATGTGGGCTGAACAGAATCCTGAAAAGTACCTGAGGCAGAAAATTAGAGAACTATGTGATGAACAGGTGATGTGGGATGCTATCAGTGAACATGGAATTTTTCTAATGCAGCTGCAGCCCACATTAGAGGTGAGCCTAAGGTGTCAAAAGCACATGCTAAAATTTCATTAAAAATGGGGTTTGGATATCTTATTCATATATGTGATGGCTTCTATGTGCCAGGTATGAAACCGCTGTTTCTATGTTTCTTTTACCAACATGTGTTGAGATGTTTATATGTTTTCACAACACCAAAATGCAAGTAAATTGAATGTAAAGTTTATATAGTCCTTTACCAAAATCAATTTACAAAACTACATTATCTAAAATATTAATCCTTTCAACTAATTCTTATGCATTGTATAAGTGCATAACCAGAGGTTGAAAATTGATTGTGACTGGCTAAAGCACCTGGCCTGAGCTTAGTTTATAAAGCTTTCTAAACAGGATATTTTACTGCCAATGCTATCGAATGGTTTGAATAATTGCATTAGATTTGTATAAAATAGTATCAGTTAATCTTTTATTTAATTGCTAATACTCTTCATAAAATTCAGAAAATAATAGTGACATATATGAATTTTTGTTAAGCTTAACCACATCCTCCCTTTGTTAAACAAATTCGAAGCTCCACATTTTTTATATTTTATTCTCTAGGAGTAAAATAAACCACATTCTAGGCATCAAGAGCTATTGAATATGGATTAAATGGTTCTCTGGGTTCTAATTGTATTGACTACAGAAATATAATATACACTATGTTCCTGAGAGCATATTCTATGCTATTATAGACATATAAACAGCAATAGCATAATTGGCTCACAATATCCTATGAAATCAGAAGATTTCATCTAAACTTCAGTGAATTATGCTTTCTTTTATAATTGCATAACTAATTTAAGAAGGACAGATCTAGAGGATAGTTTTTTCTATTGAAAATACATCTTGTTTTCAGAATGGAAGATGGATAACAATAATGCTCTTTGCTTATATCAATTATCCCATAGGTTTTCTTTCTCTGGTTTGCACAACTGAGAAACAAATATGTCAGGTAATTACCTAACAACTATTCCCACCTTCTTCCCTTCTAATTTAATTCAGTTATCCTCCCTCTTTGGCAAAACCAGAGTCTTCACACACAATGAAAATATCCCCAGACTCAGAGAGTAAATCATGACTCTTAATACCATTGTTTCTTTCTTGTTACCTGCAATTGGTTTGGGCTTGGACATGTGAAAATGTAATAAGCAAATTTTTGTTAATCTTATACATTGTCTGAGCCTTGTAGAAGGAAGCTATAGTGAAGTATAGTTCAAAGTAATGCTAAACCAGAAGAAATTAGCAAATACCAAGAAAAACTTAAGTCAGAACTTTGGGGAAAAAAGATATCTTTCAACTATAAAATCCTGATGTTTTTCTATGCTATTATTCATTGCAATTTATTTTATCTTTATTTAAGAATACCTTCTCTCAATGACTCTATTACCCATAAACAAAAAATTACAGTGAGGAAATCAATATATCACAATCTTGAACAACATAGAGATAATGTTCAAATTATGTTGATAACCCATCTTCTCCTAGATAAACTTTTGCATTTTGGAAACTCTCTTCAGATCTGGAGTTGCTTCAGTGAGTAATGATGACCTTAAACTTAAGGAAATCGGTAGGCTCTGTATTTTAAAGGAGGACTTAGGAGAAGTTACATAGCAAAGACTACAATGCTTTATAGCAGTCCAGGGAAAAAGACACTACCGACTTGCCTAGTGAATCTCTTTATCCTTTTGGCAAAGCCAAGGAAATAAGAGTGGAGACTGGCTTCACCAATTTTCTAACTAAAATATCTGAATTACAGAAACCTAAAGCTTTCAATTCTAAAGAGAAATCACTTTTCCAAGCTCTGATAACCTACGCATGGATTTGGCAGGGAAAAACAATATAACATTTTTGAAGTTAGGAATTAATTTTCAGTAGGAGTTCTAACAAATTACATATCTCTATACAGGTATATTACAATTAATAACAATTCATCCTAGGTAGGATAATGGATTGTAACCAAAGATTTATTCATTTAAGATTTCGAAAAATTTCTAATCTGAGAGGACCTTAGGGAATATACAGCCCAATGCTGTAATTTAATGAATGAAGAAACTGCGATCAAAGAGTTTAGGTGATTTTCCCAGTGTCAGACCTAATGAGTGTCAGGACCATGATTAGAACCCATGATTTTTACCACTTAGTCTTATGCTTCACATAGCTAAACATCCTACCTCTCTCTTGCTTTCATAATTATCAGTCTCTCCAGTGACTCATTGAGGACTCAGGGTAACTTTTTACTTGTGAATTTGTTATATAAAAATGGCATGCTTAATTTCATAACCCTGAAACGAAGTGTTTAAAATTCTGAAGGGAAGAAATAATCTGCACTGAGATCTTGTGGTTGTTTCCTACCAACAGGATCAAAAACATCTTGTGATATGGTTTGTTTTTGGGTCTGTGTCCCCACCCAAATATCATGTCTGAATTGCAATCTGCAGTGTTAGAAGTGGGGCCTGGTGGGAGGTGATAGGATCACAGGGGTGGATTTCCCCATTGGTGCTGCTGTCATGATAGGGTGTAGGTGCTCATAAGATCTGGTTGTTTAAAAGTATGTGCCACATTTGCAATCTCATGTCTCTTTTCCTGCTTCTCTGGCCATGTGTAGATGTGCCTGCTTCCCATTTGCCTTCCACCATGATTGTTAAGTTTCTGGGGGCCACCCCAGACATGATTCCAGTATAGCCTGTGGCAGTGTGCACCAATTAAACCTCTTTTCTTTATAAAGTACCCAGTCTCAGGTATTTCATTATAGCAGTGCAAGAACAGACTAATGCATCTTATTTTCTATTATGTAAAGTTTTATTAAACAGGCTTGTCACACAAGTTTTTAATTAGTCATAGAGTGAATGCAATGATTGTGTATTTTTTATGATGAAATATTGTTGCATCATTTACAGATTTTCTAAAGAACTATCTTTTTAAAACTCTAATAATAGAACATGAAAATTGTTACTAATCAATGTTCAAGGACCACAATTTGCTTTCAGTAAAATTTCAGTACTCCTTTCATTTTAGTAACCTAGAAACTATATATATCTCTATGTTATTTGTTTATCTTTTTGATGGCTGAATGATGTTTATTTGCTACTATTCTTTGATGTATATCATGTACAATTCCAGAATATCAAACTATAATAGTAAATATCCAAGATATTTTAGTCCCTATTTATTGTAATTCTATACTAATTTCATTTCTTATGGATTAGTAAGTGTAATGTTTTCTGTCATTGTAACGTATCTGTGAACCTTCTAATTATTAGTATTTATCCTGTAATACTTTCAGGAAGTCCACCAATCCATAGATTTCTTATTCATAAGAAATACTATAAGTATAAAATATCTTGGCTTATAAAAACTCTAGGTCCATTTAATCTCAACAAAGGCATCATCCTAACTCTAACAATCTGATAGGTTGTTATCCACAATCAGGTTGATTTCCGATTCCATTCTGTTCTAATTGTTAGAAAAGTACTTGCTCATATGGAATTAAATTTCTCATTGTAATTTCAATGCATTGGATTTAGTTTGGTATTTGAGGTAACAGAGAATAAGTCTACCAGCTTTTTTTTTTTTTTTTTTCAAAGTGATAGGGTTGTTTCTTTTCAATGTTAGGCATTATTTATATTACACTTGTATTTTCTCTTTTCCAGGTCCTGAAATCATGATGATGATAATAATAACTGATATTTACAGACCATCTCTTATGTACCAGAAATGATTCGTTGTTTTCTATATGCTTTAGCTTACTTAATTTCACCAACAGACCTGCAAAGGTGACATCAATACCCTGGTTTAACACATGAGAAAACTAAGACTCAGTTTCTAAAAGTTATACCAGCTAGCAAGTGGCAAGCAGGAAGCAAACTCAGGTTTCTCTAGCATTAAAGTCAAATTCTTCCCACCACATACTTTGCCTTTTACTCTATGTCATATTTCTTTATTCATTGTTCTTATGATAGAAGTCACCACTGGAGTTCTTCACTCTCAGTGTTCCTATTTGTTAAGTTTTTTCTTTTTCCTGGGCTGATATTTTTGCTGTATAATCTATTAATTTATATACTGATATTGCTACTCTAATAAAGAATTCCATTTTAGTAAAACTTTCAGCTTTCAACACAAAGATGCTGTTAAAAAATAAGAGTTGCTGGGCCCTGTTCTTCTAACTAGATTTTCCAAAATCTCAGTTATTTATTCTCATATTTAAAAGTTCTTAAATATGTTGTACATATTTAAGAACTTTTCAGTAAGCACCCCTATTCTCCCCTAAATACCAATGTGGTTACTGTGGAGATATAAATGTAAGTTAGAAAGCAGTCAGGCCCCTAATTGATACCGACAGTCAATTAGTGCTTCAAAGGAGCTGGCTCAGTTTCTGCACATAGAGAACATGAGAGAAAGAATATAGTTTGTTGTGGCGTAATCTCTGTTGCTTCATTGTGGACCAGAGCTATATATTCTACTGGATGGTTTCTACAGAAAACTAAGCAAGTTTCTCACTGGTTGCTAATGGGATGGTAGCATTACGGGAAACAATGATATTGTGTGATTTGAACCCATTAGTGTTCCCTTTCTAAAGTTCCAGACTGAACCAACTCCGACTCTGTTCAGGTCAAAAGTCTTCTTAATCTCTGTGTTGTGCTGATCAAACCTCAAACTGTCGGGTCAAATTATTTCCATTGGGCCAGTTCTATTTGTGATTAATTAAAATTTCTTCTTGATTGCATACAGTTCTTTTAAATGTATAATCCCTTTATTGTGTAGCGAATTGAGAATATGGTCCCAATTTAAAAACAAATATTCATGTGGGCCCCTTAGTATGATGTAAGCCACCAATTTCAGTAAAGTTAAAAAAAAGAAAAAGAAAAAGAAAACATTGTATTATTTTTGCATGAGTTTGTTTAAGTGCAATAACAAAGAGAAAAATTATACCTGACTTGCCTATCATTGTAGATTGCAAGAATTAGAGAGAAAAATAATTTATATAAATAGAATGCATGTGTATTTTTATCCAGAGGTAATTTAGTGTTAAAAATATATAAAAGGTGAGACTATATGGAAAAATTTAAAAGGTGTCAGACCTTTTTCTCATTAGATTGTAGGCATTCAGAAATTCAGGTTAATTTTCCTTAAGGTTAATCTATAATTTTAATGGCAAATTAGTCTGAAGTTTCTCTTTCTCCTTCTCTCTCTGTATAATTTTGTTGTGATTTACTACATGATTTTTATGTTGTGTTTATTATGAGGGATAGGATACTTTGTTATTTTATTCATTTTCTCCCTGCCAAGGAAACACAGAATTTGTATGAGTTAAAGTGTTTGACACAAATCTTGTATTACCAAGAAGGTTGTGAAACATTAACCCTTTACAAAAATAAACTTGACTTTTCTCACCACAAAGGGATCTCCCAAGGGGGGAGGTGGAGTCGGGGGGTGAAATATATATATGTAAATAAAGCAGTTGAACCAAACAGTCCAGAGACCTACAGTGCACTGCTGAGAACTGCTAAGTTGGCAATGGGCCAAGTGGTGGGGCAACTTTTGAGTCTCCATGTGAAGGGTATTGAGGAAAGAGATGAAAAGAAAAAAGCAGAAAAGGAAAGACAAAAGGCAGGAAGAGGTGGGGAAGAGACTCTCAGAAAGGGACTAGCAATCAAAGAAATCTGGGAGATTTTTAAGGCCTGAGAAAAGGAAAGCTGTGAAAGGCTGGAGAGCTCTAAGATGAAAGAGGAAGGAGAGGGCTCTCTTTGCAGATGTGCTAGCAAAGCGCCTGCTGGGTCTGCACAGGGAAGCAGAGGTCATGTGGCCCTCTGCCAGGAACCCAATCCTTTGCTCCTGCCAAGGCCAGTCACTGGTCCAAGTTGAGGGTAAAATCATTATAAATAAAAGGAATGCAGAGTATATTTGTGATAAGACCTATCATGGAAAAGGGCATTTTAATTAAATGCAAACAAAGGTTCTTTGCTTGGCCATACTTTACTCAGGTTTCTGAAACTTCTCCTAAGCCCATCTATGTACTTCCTTGCAAAAGAGTTTTAACTAAGAATCTTGTTAAGTTAGTTTAGTAAGAACCCCAGAGCCCCATCCTTGATACCTGATCATCCTCAAAGTTTAATCACCTTCTTCATCATCCTCCATCCGCCAAGTAATGCCTGATCACTCTAGCCTGTCTTCAGCATAAATCCTGTTTAGGTCAGTTTAACCAGAATCCTCTTTATCCTTGAAGTTTCCTCTTAGTAATTTTCTGTCTACCAACTTGCAAGTCTGCACCTTGTCTATAAATTCTCACTTGCCCATACTATATTCAGAATTGAACTCACTCTCCCCAACCACAAGACCCTATTGCAGTGGCCCCTATACCTATCCTCTTGGTCCTGAATGAATTCTCCCTTACCATAGTTTAGCAAGTATTAGTAGGTCATTTTTCTTTAACAATGTCATATGTCTCCAAATTGAGTAGTTTGAAGCCAAAAAGTAAAAGAGCCTTGTCTACACAAATCAAAGTTTTGAGTAAAGGAGGATCTACTCTTAATCTTTGCACTGAGACATTGCCATGGCCCCATGATGCAGAATATAACATTATGGAAGAATTTGAGAAGGGAGTATTATTTGGCTAGATCATCTATTCATAATGGAACCCACGAGGGCTCTGCCACTTGCTAGTTTTGAGACCTTGAGGATGTAACTAAACCTCTCAGTACTTTCATATGTTCATGTGAACTCACAGGGTTCATGTCCAACACATAGGGTTAATTAGATGAGTTAATATTTGTAAAGCATTTAGAGAAGAGTATGACACACAGAAATATATAGTGGTTTACCTGATTTAATTAAATAATAAAGTTAGTTTTTCATAAAATTAACTTCTTTTCTCTATCATTTATATACCTATACAAACATAACAATTTCTTTACAGGGCATTATGTTTTTTTTCTTCTAAATTCTTATCCAAGAGGACTTCTTGGCTCTACTGAAGGGCATCCAACTCCACCTTTCCTTAAAAATAAAAATCTTTAAATAGACAAAAAAAAAACTTTCTAAATCATAAAGTCTTAAGTAATCACCCTGTATTGCAGACTTCAGCCTGAAATTAGCACAAAGATATTTTAAAATGGGAAACTTACTTTGTGTCATTCTTTTTTCCAAGTATGAAGTTTTCTGTAGTATCTTCTTGCTTTTGTCTACACTCTAATAACCTTGGATACTTTTAAAAATATTTTGTCCAAAGTGCATAGTTAAATCAATGAGAGATTGGTACAATAGAAACTTATCTGCCCTCCATTGGAAGCAGAATGTTCTGCATTCTATTCTAATGCAATTTAGTAGAAGGAATAGGACCCTTTTTTCTCATATGTCTGGTGATCATTTATTGCCAATTTATATATACAAATTAGGAATTAAAGCTGAGTACAAGTTCTAAGAGTATGGAACACGCTGTCAATGGGCAACAAACTGATCAGTTATTGTCCAACCTATGTTTTGGAAATTTCCAAACACCAGAATGTAGAGGCATTTTCTCTGGTACATTAAACTTCCTCAGAGAAGGACCTTTTAATTTTTAGTCTGGAGTACTGCTGGGCTATAGCAAATGTGACATAAGTGTGGAAAGGAAGCTATAAGTCTTAAGGTTTAGGATATAGACATTGATATAACTTCATATTTTACTTAGACTTTTATGTCTATCCTCCTCTCTGCCTAGAGAAACTGACTTTATGGTAATGCAAATGAAATTTCTCTAGATAAAATATATAATCTCTCCTAGGGAAGTAAAAATGCAAGCAATCTAAACAGATATGGTAAAGGTACCATCATAAAGGGCTAACTTCTAACAAAAATGTCATATAATCTACCTGTTTCCAGCCCTTCTTCCCAGCTTTTTGTTCCAGGGTTTATTATTCTTACTATTCCATTTTCTATGATTTTGAAATAAATCAGCTACTAGTTTGATTCCCCTCTGTAAATAATTAGTTTTGACTGTCTTTTGCTTTGCAGTATCATTTACCATTTCTGTCTCATTTTCATTTTAAACTTGAGGGGATTAAAGATCTTGACAAATTATAACAAATATGTCATTTGTTATTGTGTTTCTTCTTCACTTTTTTGCAAGAGTAATTTTTAAAAGAGGCAGGTAGATGCATTTTGAATTTTCAAAATTCTTTTTGGCATACTTTAAATCAACAATGTAGTCGATTCAATAAACTGAACTACTTTGAGAAATTAATGAAATTCTAGTGTATCATCATTGATAAAATTTTAAGTGAATTCCAACTTTTTTTCATCATGGAGGTTGTTATGATTTGGCTCTATGTCCCCAACCAAATCTCATCTTGATTTGTAATTCTCATGTGTCAGGAGAGGGGCCTAGCGGGAGGTGATAGGATCATGGGGGCAGTTTCCCCCATGCTGTTCTTGCAATAGTAAGTTTTCACAAGATCTGATGGTTTGAAAGTGTGGCAGTTCCCCTTTGCTCTTTTTCTTTCCTATGAATTCCTTTCCCTATGCTTTCCATCATGATTGTAAAGTTCCTGGGGCCTCCATAACCATGTAGAACTGTGAGTCAATTAAACCTCTTTTCATTATAAATTATCCAGTTTCAGGTGTTCTTTATAGAAGTATAAACATAGACTAATACGAAAAACTGGTACTGAGAGAAGTGGGGCACTGCTATAAGGATACCCAAAAATGTGGAAATGACTTTGGCACTGGGTAATGGGAAGAGATTGGAATAGTTTGGAGGGCTCAGAAGAAGACAGAAAGATGTGGAAAAGTTTGGAACTTCTTAGAATTTTGTTGTGTGGTTTTGACCAAAATGCTGACAGTAATATGGTGAATGAAGTCCAGGCTGAGGTGGTCTCAGATAGAGATGAGGAATTTCTTGGGAACTGGAATAAAGGTGATTCTTGCTATGCTTTAGCAAAATGACTGGCGGCACTTTGCACCTGCCCTAGAGATCTGTGGAACTGTGAACTTCAGATAAATGATTTAGGGTATCTGGCAGAAGAAATTTCTAAGGAGCAAGCATTCAAGACGTGACCTGGCTTTTCCTGAAAGCATGCAGTGATACGTGTTTGCAAAGAGATGGTATGAAATTGAAACTTATGTTAAAAAGGAAGTAGAGCATAAACGTTTGGCAAATTTGCAGCATGATCATGTGGTAGAAAAGAAAAACCCATTTTGGGGGGAGAAATTCAAGCTGCTGGATGCAGAAATTTGCACAAGTAAAGAGAGGCAAAATGTTAGTAGCCAAGACAATAGGAAAAATGTCTGCAGGGCACTTTAGACATTTTCACAGCAGTTCCCCACATCACAGTCCCAGAAGCTTAGGAGGGAACAATGGTTTAATGGGCTGGGCTCAGGGCCCCACTGCTCTGTGCAGCCTCGGGACATGGCACTCTGCATTCCAGCTGCTCCAGCTCCAGCCGTGGATAAAAGGGGCCAAGGTACAGCTTGGGCCATTGCTTCAGTGGGTGTAAGCCCCAGGCCTTGGAAGCTTCTAAGTGGTGTTGGGCCTGCAAGTATGCAGAAGACAAGAGTTGAGGTTTGGGAACCTCCACCTAGATTTCAGAGGATTTGTGAAAATGCCTGTATGTTCAGGCAGAAGTCTGCTGCAGGGTAGAGCCCCTATGGAGAACCTCTGGTTATTTAAAAGTGTGTAGCACCTCCGCCTTCACACTCTTCCTCATGCGCCAGCCATGTAAGACACGACTCCTTTCTCTTTGCCTTCCACCATGACTAAGTTTCTTGAGGCCTCCCCAGCCATGCAGAACTATGTATCAATCAATCATCTTTTCTTTGTAAATTACCCAGTCTCAGGTAGTTGTTTATAGCAGTTTGAAAGTGAACTAATTAATATAGGTTTCATGCTATATTCAGTATTCACACATTATATTTTTTGGCCCAGAAACCTTTAAGTATTTTTTCACTACAAGTGCATGCTGCTTATGTTTTCAGGAAAGCATAAATTTAAATTAAGAGAGTAGATATCATAAATTGCAAAACAACATATAATCTTTGCCAAGAAGAAAGATGACATAAAATTTTACATTTTAGAAATATTATACTTATTTCTCACATAAAGGAGAAAGGAAAATGGGAAATATATATATATAGTTTTCATTAGAACCAACTTTAAAAATAAGAAAATTTCACATTTAAAAAAAATCAAGCTATGCTCTTGCTTGAAAAAGCAGAGATCTGTCACATTGCTTGCCTATTCATAAATGGCAAAAGTCATTAGGAATTGAGTAACTGCCACCATTGGCCAGACATCTGCTTTGACTTCACCACAGTCCCCAGCCCTACCTGCAGAGTCCCTAAAACCCAGCTTGCCTCAGATATTATATACATTGTCCTTACTGGATAAAAACAATATCATAAAGAGCCATAAACTGGGTGTTTGTGTTTCCTCAACATTCTTATGTTCAAATCCAGATCTCAAAGTAATGGTACTAGGAGGTGAGGCATCTGAGATGTGGATAGCAGAGCCCTCATAAATGGGACTAGTGCCCTTATTAAAGAGACTCTGGGGAGATCCCTCCCATGCCATGTGAGATTATGATGAAAAATGACTATCTATGAAACTGGCCCTCAACAGACTTCGAATCTGCCAGCATCTTGATTTCAGATTTAAAGCAAGAACTTTGAGAAACAAATTTACAAGGCTTATTAACTACCAAGTCTATGTTACTTTTGTCATAGCACCCTGAAGACACTAATACATGAAATTAATCCATTCTATATAGAGCTTTGTGCCTAGAATAGTTTTTCCCAAGAGTAAGTGAATCAGTAAACTTTGTAATACAATTGTATTACTGCAACAACAATTATGTTAACAGTTTTCAAAATATGGTGCACAGATAATAAGTGTTCTTTAAAAATCCTCCAGACAGTTAGCTCCTCTTGCAGATTTTGTGTTTATATTATTAAAATTATTACATGTTTCTTTCTGGTATTAATAAATAGTTTTGTATTTTACATAAAACACATATCACGTATTTAGAGTTTTACCAAAAGAATATACTTAAATGGAATAAGATCATCCATTTATCTCTTAGTTTCAGCTGTCTTAAATAGGAGCTACCTATATACAATTATTATGTTTACTGTGAAACTGCAATATTTTACAACACATCTTTTAATACTTGTTGGCTCTAATATGTCTTACTCTGTAATATGTATGGCTTCTGTCTTTTTTCTTTTCCTGTTTGTCAAATGACTATTCAATGGCTGCAGAAACACTTTTATTATATGATTGAGTCACTCTGGAATAAATAAACAGAAAAATTAAGTGTGCTTCACTTTCAATTGTGTTGAAACAATAAAGATTTTTGTCCTGAAGAACACCTGAAAGCTTGGAGAATGTTGATCTAAGATTTATTTTCTAAAGGAGATAGCACAAACCAGACATCACCTAACAACTTGGAGACATTAGTGTGATGCCTATGAGAGAAATAAAAGAGCATAAACCAAGTGAGCCCTAGAGAAATACCAATAATTAATTACATAAAGAAAAAGGGGAACCAACTATCTGGATAATTAGTAGTCTAAGAAGTACTCCATGTGAGTAGAAGTCCTGTTAAGGAAAAAAAGGTGAACAGACTTATCAGAAGCATTTTAAAGCTGACCTTCAAACACTGTACACATTTTCAGCCTTTGCATTATTTTCTCAGAGATGAGTTTCTCACTTTTTCCAAAAGCTAGACATGTAAATAATGCCATTTGCTGCTTCTCAGTTTTATCATCTGTAAAATGTCCCTTTAAAAAATGTATCTTATTAATCCAATAGCATGAAAAAAGTGCCTAGGATAGCGTCTAGCACTTAATTGGTATTCAAAAGACATCAGTATCTCTCCAACAACCCTATCCCATTTTATGCCCCCTTAAGGTTCAGTCTGCCCCTGGAGCACCACTTGAAGGCTAATTCCAGTGTCACATTCCACCAGTATGAGGAAGTGCCAAGGCTGGCCTACCTCAATGGATAATCTGGTTGAGAATGGAGTACTAGATGTGTGATCACAAATCCTGTGCTTTCCTAAATTTGAGGTCTCGTCTTCCTGTCTGAGAGTGGGGCTAGCAAATCTGACTCTCCTAAGCTGAAACTCACTCTGTTCCTTTGACTTCTTTGGTCTCTGATTTAATTCCTAAAATTGGACTTTTCCCTGTACCCCCCATTCCCCATTATCAAAAGCTTGAATGATGCCCAGAAGAGATAAGTGTCTAAAATTCTCTTCAACCACTCAGGGAGAATTTTACCCAATAAACATTTTCCAGTGCATAAAGTTGTCAACATTTTTTAACAATAGCTAAAAAGCTTAAACTTCCCAGCAACCTTAAGCTACTCTGCATGCCTCAGGGTATAAAATCATGAAGCCAACCTGTGCAAGAAACGTGTTATGGAACAAGCTGCTTTTGCATTGACTCTTTCATGTTTCCAGTCACAATCAATGTTAACTATGCCCATTATCTCTTTCATGATGAGCCACTTGCCAAAATGTCCTTCAAATGCTGTCATTCACCACTCTGAGCAGAAATCATCAATTAGAAAAATTCAGCTGATTCTTCTTTAGTCTTTGAGCCCTCACCTTGAGCAACAAAGAAAGACCATCCCCAAATAAGCTATATGTTCTTCTGAGTATCCTTCTACAGAAGACGACCTCTCTCTCAACAATACTTACTGTACTCTCCCCAAACCTACTGTCATTTCAAATAGCTTTAATCTGTATGCTCAACCCCTTTAATCATGTTCACATTCCCTCCTTGCCTTAATAAAAATCTCCCCTTTTTCTTTTTAACTAAATATTAAGATCTTGTTTAACATATATGCCTGTGAAGTGGACACTGCTCATTCTCATCTTTCCACATACCATGGGATTCAAACTATTGGAATTAAGTGCACTTAGCTTTCAGCTGTGCTGAGACAACGAATAGTTTGTTCTAAAGAACACCTGAAAGTTTTAATTTCAACTTATTGAAACTTCTATTTCACATGTGTTATTGTCATCTTTTGATTTTCTACTCCCAGGCAAGTCCTTTGACTTTTGAGGCTCATGTCATTCCTCATCAAGCTAATCAAGACAAAATGATTAAATTTAACTCATCATTTTCTAAATTTTAGAATGAAAACTCAAGAATATTATATATAAAAGATTTCTCAACAGTGAAACTATTGATATTTCTATAAAATCATTTTTTGATGCAGAAAATTCTTCTGAGCATTGTAGGAGGTTTAGCAGCTTACAATCCTATATCATGTCAGTACCAACTCTTCCTTCCTCAACTTTAGTAACAATTAACGATGTCTCTGGGCATTATTAAACATCCCCTGAGTGAAACTGCCTCTGGTTGAGAACTACTGGTGTAAAGCAAATGACAAAAAAAAAAAAAATTCCATTCTTTTCGTTTGGGATTTATAAGCCCGAACTAATACATTAATTCAGAGTGCAGCTGCAGAGAGGAAAGGCAACAAAATCTTAAGTAATAAAACTTAAACATATAAGCCTGGAAATTTAGTTAACAGTAAGATTCCTAAAACAACAGATGCATTTTAAAAAATGTAGAAGCCGCTTCAGTTCAATGAATCTGAAACTAAAGGATAAGTTCATTTCAAAATTATACATTCATTTAATTTATGCTTGGAATTACAAGCGGTTTTAACTTGGTTATTATCATTTTTCAGATACTGCAATGAAGAAATAAACAAGAAAAAAAGCATAGATATGTTTAAATGGCTTCAAATGTAATAGATTCAGAGAGAAACAAATATATTCAATTGAAAAAGTAGCTTGGAAATGTCACAGCTCTATAATTACATCATCTTTTCTTAATGTGTTATTTACACTAAAAGCAGCTATTTAATATAGTCTACTTATTTTATGAAAACCACAAAATCAAGATTTGACCCCTAATTAAATATCATGCAGTGCAATATACAAAGGAGCAAAAAGTCCATAATTATCAGTTGACTAAATGAATTATGATGCCACATTAGCTAAATTTGTGCCAAAAACATTATTAGGTTTTTTTTTTAATTGTAGGTTTTTCAAAGAAGTAATAACTGTTATCCTTGATTTATACATCTTATCATTAAGTTTGATTTTGGAGCTGTCCAAATCAATTTCTTAAATATACTCACAGTATACAAGGCATGTTAGAATTACTTTAAAAATCAGATATTTGGAGGTGTATTAATGATGTCATATCAGCCTACAGCTATTGCAGCTTGAGGGCTATAAATGACTTTTCTCTCCTCCCTTTGGCTATGAGTTTTCTAATGTGCAAGAAGATAAATGCTCTCCTGAGAATGGTAGTGTCCAAATGTAACAAAATATCAAGAACACTGTTTTTTTAAAAAGTTATCCATTATTGAACACTGGTTTTTAAAAAAGTTATCCATTATTATTTTTCTTTCATAACAAATATAACTATGGTGAAAAGTCAATAATTTACTAAATTTATAGTCTAATTTACATAAGGCTAAATATTAATACATGAGCTCCACTTTCACTCCAAAGTTATCATATAAATGCAATTTAAATGACATTGAAGAAATGGGCTGCTTTTTTTTAACACTCTTTCAGTAGAGAAAAATATCAGTAATTTTTTTATTAAGTTGGACAGACTATTTCTATATAATTGAGAATTTAGTTTTATTATTAATTAACCATCACTAATAGTATTGCCCTAAAATTGTGATGTTTTTTCTTTTTTTAAAATAAGATCTTATAACGAATGGACCTCTCTCCAATTTTAGAAGCTAATAGATGTCACTCAGCTTGTTGAACTATTTCTGGCAGGTTTATCAATCTACTATACAGTGAATTTCCATCAATATTAAAAATTTCAATTTATCAGGAATTTTAATTTTTGACTATGTAAACAAATGAATTGACTTAAATTCTCTAGAGTCAAAAGTCTTCCATGCAAAAGGCAGCCATTGTATTGTAGTTTGGAACTTAAAACTTTGGAGTTAAATCTAAACTTGAATCGTATTTCCACCACTTCCTAGCTGTGTATACACTTAGCCAACTTCAATAAGCCCCACTATTCTCATCTGTAAAATGGGACAGTAACATCTTGGGTCACTGGGAGGGTTAAAATGAAACAATTTTGTTTAAGTGTTTAGCATGGTATAAATGGCATAAATGATCAATAATTATTTTTATTAGTAGTACAAATAAATCAATTTTGTAAAAATAAATTTAACTGATTATTTGGGTTTTCTGTACAAAATATAAACTACCCTGTGTGGTTTAGCTAACAACAATATTAAGTTACATGCCCTGTCTTCTTTTTCTTTTTCTTTTTTCCAATAGGGGTGTGAGAGATATACTCAAGTGGCCGGATTGCTGGTGGGAAAAAGCATATCATTTCCTGGGGTCTTCAGAGTATAGTTGTGCTCAAAATTAAACACTTTTAGGGATTATGCTTTGACCCTTTTAATATGTGCCCTTAATTTTTTTCATTCCTTAATACTCTTTTTGTCTATGCTCAATAATCCAGGAGTCTGGTTTTCTACTGGATCCTTATTTAAGAATGTGAAAACATTCAGATATTTGAGAGGGTATAAGTGGAAATTAAAAATGCCTAAACAAACTCTAAAAGAAGTAAGGATCTATTTTTAGCAGTATTAATTTATTGGCCATTAATTGGTAATTATGGCTACTATCCTAACTATTTCAATCCCTACTTAGTCAATAACAAATATTACGAAAATATCTAAGCTTTTCTTCTGGCCTATAAATTTTTAAAATTAGCAAAACATATCATGTTGAAGACTCATTTTTCACAGAGAGCAGTAAAGGCATTCTCTACCTCCATTCCCCCATCCTAACCTAGGATTGCTTTGCAGTATTCCTGTTTTAGTATAGGTCAACAAAAAGCACTATACCTGTGATCGGCTGTTTAAAATGATTTTAATACACTTAATGCTATAAAAAAGAATCCAAAAAGGTTCAATATATACATTTGTTCTCATGAAGAAGTTGTTTAGGTGTAACATTGTAAACAAAATCTAAATAAATGCAACAATTCGTTATTTTAGCAGGACTGGTGGAAAATGTTATTCTTTTTTACTATAGCTGCTTTTGTCACTGTGCCTTGAACATACTGAATGGCATCTTACTCTATATAAACTGTTAACACTTCATGTAGTGGTCTAAATTTTATGTTTTCTTTTTTATTGCTAACTGATTATTACTACCATAGAGGAAAGTTATTGGTCCGTACATATTTATTATGTATTCTGCTATAATATATAAATGTCTTATAAACTTTAAATATAATTAGTAGCTTTTCTCCCTGTAAACATAGGGATAAACTTAAAAATATTTCTAAGAGATGTTTCTAGGTATGTAACAATATAGAAAATTTAAAAAATATTTATATCTGATTTATATTACTTCATTTTCTTGTATTATTAAGTTAGATATAACTTCAAAAACAATTCAATTTGTACAGCTTGCTTTACACCATTAATACTTATTAGGCTAATTACTATTGATTTGTAGGAGTCTTACATAATGTTTATATACTTTCGATTTTTCTTTATATGGACTTTTGTTTAAAATGCAGAAAGGCTATCAAGTTTTTCCAACTTCTTTTTTTGTTTCAAGGGATGCAGACGCATTGATTTATTCTAATTTGTTCCTGAAATGATTTACTCTGAGAGATTTGCTAATATTAAGTAATCATTCACAAGTCTATAAGCTAAACTCTTTGTATGTACTGCAATCAAACATATAAAATAAAATTCTTTTGTGTTTTCTTACTTTCTTAGGTGCTGTTGACTATCTCCTTTCTCCCCATGGATTAGCATCTCAGCACTGGCAAATGCCTCCTTTGCTTCCAGACTCCAAGAAATTTGGCATTTCTCTGTGTGTTATCTGGCTTCACAAGTAGCCTCCATGTGAGTGGACTATGCAGCCTCCAAAGTGAAGGGGCGTTTGTCCCTATGGGGTGAGCATGGAACAATAGGAAACTTCATATGGAGAGAGTAAAGCAGATAAATCCCTCCTCATTTTTCCCTTCTGTTAACTACTGTTCTACAACCTTCAGTGAAATCCTGCATACCACAGGTGTGTTGAGGGACCTTCTACGCCTCTGCAGTAGACTGTGGAGCAGTTGCCAGTACAGTAATGCAATGCAATCCATTCTTTTTCATCTTTCCTTGCTTCCCTTCATTGCTCTTGAATTGCATCTTCTAAATACATCAAATCCTTACCTCTATACTTGCCACGGGCTGTGCTGCTTAAATACGAAAACTAAGATATTTGCTGTATATTATTAGCATTATTGTGAGAAAAAGTGGTAGACTAGGGTTTATTTTTTACTTTTATTATACTTTAAGTTCTGAAATACATGTGCAGAACATGCAGGTTTGTTATATACATACACATGTGCCATGGTAGTTTGCTGCACCCATCAACCCGTCATCTCCATTATGTATTTCTCCTAATGCTATCCCTCTTGTTGCCCGCCCCGCAACAGGTCCCAGTGTGTGATGTTCCTAACCCCTCCCCTGCCCATATGTCCTCATTGTTCAACTTCGACTTAGGAGTGAGAACATGTGGTGTTTTGTTTTCTGTTCCTGTGTCAGCTTGCTGAGAATGATGGTTTCCAGCTCCGTCCATGTCCCTGTAAAGGACATGAACTAATTCTTTTTATGGCTGCATAGTATTCCATGTTGTATATGTGGCATATTTTCTTTATCCAGTCTATCACTGATGGTCATTTAAGTTAGTTCCAAGTCTTTGCTAATGTGAAGAGTGCTGGAATAAACATAAATGTGCATGTGTCTTTACAGCAGAATGATTTATAATCCTTGGTGAATATACCCAGTAATGGGATTGCTGGGTGAAACGGTATTTCTGGTTCTAGATCCTTGAGGAATCACCACACTGTCTTCCACAATGGTTGAACTAATTTACCAAAAGCATTCCTATTTCTTCACATCCTCTCCAGCATCTGTTGTTTCCTGACTTTTTAATGATCACCATTCTAACTGGCATGAGATGGTATCTCTTTATGCTTTTGATTTGCATTTCTCTAATGACTAGTGATGACGAGCTTTTCTTCATATGTTTGTTGGCTACATAAATGTCTTTTTTTTTTTTTTTGAAAAGTGTCTGTGCATATCCTTTGCTCACTTTTTGATGAAGTTGTTTGTTTACTTTCTTGTAAATTTGTTTAAGTTCCTTGTAGATTCTGGATATTAGCCCTTTGTCAGATAGAGAGATTGCAAAGATTTCTCCCATTCTGTTGGTTGCCTGTTCACTCTGATGATAGTTTCTTTTAATGTGCGTAAGCTCTTTAGTTTAATTAAATCTCATTTGTCAATTTTGGCTTTTGTTGCAACTGCTTTTGGTATTTTAATCATGAAGACTTTCCCCATGCCTATGTCCTGAATGGCATTGCCTAGGTTTTTGTTTAGGTTTTTATGGTCTTAGGTCTTATATTTAAATCTTTAATCCATGGTAATTTTCTAGAAAATCTAAGGAAGGGGTCCAGTTTCAGTTTTCTGCATATGGCTAGCCAGTTTTCCCAACACCATTTATTAAATAGGGAATCCTTTCCCCACTGCTTGTTTTTGTCAGGTTTGTTGAAGATTAGATGGCTGTAGATGTGGGGTATTATTTCTGAGGCCTCTGTTCTGTTCCATTGCTCTATATATCTGTTTTGGTACCAATCTCATGCTCTTTTTGTTACTGTAGTCTTGCAGTATAGTTTGAAGTCAGGTAGCATGATGCCTCCAGCTTTGTTCTTTTTGTGTAGGATTATCTTGGCTATACAGGCTCTTTTTTGGTTCCATATAAAATTTAAGGTAGTTTTTTCTAATTCTATGAAGAAAGACAATGGTAGCTTGACGGAAATAGCATTGAATCTATAAATTACTTTGGGCAGTATGGCCATTTTCATGATATTGATTCTTCCTATACACAAGCATGGAAAGTTTTTCCATTTGTTAGAGTCCTCTCTTATTTCCTTGTGCAGTGGTTTGTAGATCTCCCTGAAAAGATCCTTCACAACCCTTATAAGTTGTATTCCTAGGTTTTTTTATTCTTTTGGTAGCAATTGTGAGTGAGAGTTAGTGCATGATTTGGCTCTCTGTTTTTCTATTATTGGTGTATAGGAAAGCTAGTGATTTTTGCACATTGATTTTGTATCCTGTGAATTTACTGAAGTTGCTTATCAGCTTAAGGAGTTTTGGGACAGAAATGATGGAATTTCCTAAATATACAATCAAGTCATCTGCAAACAGAGATAATCTGACTTTCTCTCTTGCTATTTGAATTCACTTTCTTTGTTTCTCTTGCCTGATTGCCCTGGCCAGAACTTTCAATACTATGTTGAATAGGAGTGATAAGAGAGGGCATCCTTGTCTTGTGATAGTTTTCAAAGGGAATGCTTCCAGCTTTTGCCCATTCAGTATGATATTGGCTGTGGGTTTGTCATAAATAGCTCTTATTATTTTGAGATATGTTCCATCAATACCTACGTTATTGTTTTTACCATGAAGCAGTGTTGAATTTTATCAAAGGCCTATTCTGCATCTATTGACATAATCATGTGGTTTTTCTCATTGCTTCTGTTTATGTCACGGATTATGTTTATTGATTTGCAAATGTTGACCCAGTCTTACATCCCAGGAATGAAGCCAACTTAATTGTGGTGGATAAGCTTTTTAATGTGCTGCTGGATTTGGTTTGTTTATTGAGAATTTTTTCATGGATATTCATCAGGGATATTGACCTCAAATTTTCTTTTTTTTTGTTGTGTCTCTGCCAGGTTTTGGTATCAGGATGATACTAGTCTCATACAATGAGTTAGGCAGGATTCTCTCTATTTCTGTTCTTTGGAATAGTTTCAGAAAGAATGGTACCAGCTCCTGTTTGTACCTCTGGTAGACCCTGGCTGTGAATCCATCAGGTCCTGGGTTTTTTTGGTTGGTAGGCTATTAATTATCTCAATTTCAGAACTTCTTGTTGGTCTATTCAAGGATTTGACTTCTTCCTGGTTTAGTCTTGGGGAGTGGGTTTATGCATCCAGGAATTTATACATTTTCTAGATTTTCTAGTTTATTTGCATGGAGGCATTTATAGTATTCTCTGATGGTAGTCTGTATTTCTGTGGGGTCAGTGGTGATGTCCCCTTTATCATTTTTTATTGCATCTATTTGATTCTTCTCCATTTTCTTCCTTATTAGTCTGGCAAGTGGTCTATATGTTTTGTTGTTCTTTTCAAAAAACTAGCTCCTGGGTTCATTGATTTTTTTGAAGGTTTTTTTTATGTCTCTCTCTCCTTCAGTTCTGCCCTGATCTTCCTTATTTCTTATCTTCTGCTATCTTTTGAATTTGTGTGCTCTTATTTCTCTATTCTTTTAATTGTGATATTAGAGTGTTGATTTTAGATCTTTTCCACTTTCTCATGTGAGAAATTAGTGCTATAAATTTCCCTCTAAACACTGCCTTAGCAGTGTCCCAGAAATTCTGATACATTGTGTCTTTGTCCTCATTGGCTTCAAATAACGTATTTATTTCTGCCTTAATTTCATTATTTACCCAGTAGTCAATCAAGAGCAGGTAGTTCAGTTTTCATGTAGTTGTGCAGTTCTGAGTGAGTTTCTTAATCCTGACTTCTAATTTGATTGCACTGTGGTCTGAGAGACTGTTTGTTATGATTTCCAGTCTTTTGCATTTGCTCAGGGGTGTTTTACTTCCAATTATGTGGTCAATTTTAGAATAAGTGTGATGTGGTACTGAGGGGCACACAGATTCATAAAGCAAGTTATTTGACACCTACAAAGAGACTTAGACTCCCATATGATAATTGTGGCAGAATTCAACACCCCACTCTCAATACTAGGCAGATCAACAAGACAGAAAATTAACAAGCACATTCAGGACTTAAACTCAGCTATGGACAAAGAGGATCTAACAGACATCTACAGAATTCTCTACCCCAAATCAACAGAAGAGACATTCTTCTCAGCACCACATTGCACTTATTCTAAAATTGACCACATAATTTTAAGTAAAACACTCCTCAGCAAATGCAAAAGAACGGAAATCATAACAAACAGTCTCTCAGACCACAGTGAAATCAAATTAAAACTCAGGATTAATAAAGTCACTCAAAACCGCATAACTACATGGAAACTGAACAACCCACTTCCAAATGACTACTGAGTAAATAACAAAATTAAGGCAGAAATAAAAATTTCTTTGAAAACAATGAGAACAAAAACACAACATACCAGGATCTCTGGGACACATTAAAGCAGTGTCTGCAGGGAAATTTGTGCACTAAATGCCCACCCAAGAAAGCAGGAAAGATCTGAGATCAACACCCTAACATCATAATTACCATGTCACACCAATTAGAATGGCGACCATTAAAAAGTCAGGAAACAACAGATGCTGGAGAGGATGTGAAGAAATAGGAATGCTTTTATACTGCTGGTGGGAGTATAAATTAGTTCAACCATTGTGGAAGACAGTGTGGTAATTCCTCAAGGATCTAGAATCAGACATACCACCTGACCCAGCAATCTCATTACTGGGTATATGCCCAAAGAAATATAACTCATCCTACAATAAAAAGATGCCTACGTATGTTTATTGCAGCACTATTCACAATAGCAAAGACTTGGAACCAACTCAAATGTCCATCAGTGATAGACTAGTTAAAGAAAATGTGGCACATATACACCATGGAATATTATGCAGCCATAAAAAAAGGATAAGCTCATGTCCTTTGCAGGAACGTGGATGAAACTGGAAACCATCATCTCACCAAACTAACACAAGAACAGAAAACAAAACACCACAGGTTCTCACTCATAAGTGGGAGTTGAACAATGAGAAATGAGAACACATGGACACAGGGAGGGGAACATAACACACCAGGGCCTTTTAGGGGTGGGGGAATAGGGGAGGTATAACATTAGGAGAAATACCTAATGTAGATGATGGGTTGATGGGTGCAGCAAACCACCATGCCAAGTGCATACATATGTAACAAACCTGCACACTCTGCACATGTACCCCAGAACTTAAAATGTAATAAAAAAAAACAAAAACAAAAGTCTCATGTACATTAGAGACATATAAAAACAGTAGTAATTAACAAAACAGATGATTACCTAAAATATGGATGAAATCACAAATATGTATTAACCAACATAACCTCTAGATGGGAGATATGTGTTGGTGTCTCCCCAAAACTTGAAACTTTATTTTGAATATTATTTTTAGTGTTGTGAGCAATCCTCCTTCATCAAATGACATCTATAAGAAATTATTTGTGAAAGTATTTTCTCCTCTGTTTAAAATACAAGATTTGTACATAAAAATTCAATTAAAAATAGTGCCATTTTAAAAACTTTACAAATAAAGGTAAATATAATAGAGCACTAAAAATGAGGATGTGGCTTGATTTGAAAGTAATCTTACTGTGATATAATTTACTCACTGGTTTGATTTTGTCAGTTGTCAGGTGGATGTCTTTCTTTTTTTCTACTCTAGGTATGTCTATTTCATTTAAAAATAGGTAAGAATTTCTTTCTAAATGAAGTTTCTTGGAACATTAAAAATATCTTGGAAATTTTTAAATTCCAGAATTATTTGAAATTGTCATTAGTCAGATATAGTCCTCATCAATTACCATTCCCTTCTATCCTACAAGGATGGACAGTGAAAATGATGATGTCTTCTCTGGTGTCTCCTGACGTCTTCAAAACAGCAATGTCTCCTTTAAACCAATGTTTCCACCATGCTCTGGGGCTGATTGGCTGGTAAAATAGCCAATGCCAATGCTACCAGAGTTTAGGCCCTTTAAGATACTGTTTTGTTGATGTTTTCATCCATTATAAATTTTGAAAATTTTCCTAACAGAATGAATTCAGCACTTTTTTTTTTTTTTGAGACGGAGTCTTGCTGTATCGCCAGGCTGGAGTGCAGTGGCGCAATCTCGGCTCACTGCAACCTCCGCCTCCTGGGTTCAAGCAATTCTTCCACCTCAGTCTCCCGAGTAGCTGGGACTACAGGCGCATGCCACCACACCCGGCTAATTTTTGTATTTTTAGTAGAGATGGGGTTTCATCATGGCGAGAATGGTCTCGATCTCTTGACCTCGTGATCCGCCCGCCTCGGCCTCCCAAAGTGCTGGGATTACAGGCGTGAGCCACCGTGCCCGGCCAAATTCAGCATTTTTTAAATGACTTTGACCTTCTGAACCTCTAGTTAGTAGAGATACATTTCCTGTTATATATTTCAGTAGGTGAGTTTTCTTGACTTACCTCCCTGGTATCTTTCACTTTACCAGCTTGGTCCCTGATCTAATAACATAAAGGATCAAGAAAAATAAAATCATTAAGAAGAAATTCATATCATGAGGTGAATATAAAAGAAATAAAGCTAGATCCTCTGAGTGTCATTGACCTCTAGAAAGGAACTGAGACAGTGGGCCTATGGGGTAGAACATAAGGAGCAAAGGCCTTGATAGGTAATTAGAGACAGGAAAACAAAACTAGAGATAATGGGTCAATTCTTTTTCTACCTTCCAAAAATCATTACAAATGGTCTCTGTACCTTCAATAACCAGGGATCCCTGGTCCTAAAGAATTTGTACTTAACTCCTTCATAATAGAAACTCTGGTAGGAATTAGTGTTTTATACAAGCATCTTCTTGTTATATCCATTAAGTTTTGCCTGGAGAAAACTTTTTTGTTATCATGTGTACTCATAAGGGGCTTCTTGGAAAAAATTATAGCTTTGAGACTGAGGAGATTAAGTTTGTGAGTTTAGTGTTCCACAACTCTCATGCACCAGGGGAGAATATATTTCCATCTTCTTTACCCTAAAAATCCCTAACCAGGTACCACAAATTCTTTATTGCACTATGACAACCTATATCCTTACCAGAAAGGTGAAAAAGAGAAAGATTCAAATTATGTTTTCACTGTATTAACATTTAATCATTACGTCAAAATGCCGGTTTTTAAATAAAGAGGTTCTCAAAAATAATTATTTAATTATATTGTTCTAGGCCAATAAATAGCTTTGAAAATTAAATATTTAACTGAAATCATATAGCTAACAGTTAATAAAGATAACATCATTTTTGTTTCCTTTGCTTACTGAATTTATTGTGATGTTAAAATTACTTGTTTTGTGTAAATTATCCCTGCTCAGTCCTCTAGCAAAATTCTTAATAATTGTATAACTAGTTTAAATAATTTCTGTATCAAAAAGTTTAAGTGCCTGATTCATCTAGCAAATATCATTTATATAAATTTGTGAAAAGGATGAAAAGTAAACAAATTTCAAGGTTCGATATTTGGAAATATAAATAAAACGAAAGTAGAATCACACATTTATTTTGCTATCATGATGGTTTGTTTTTGATGAACTCTATATTACTACAAGACTCACAAGAAAACAAAATTTTTGAAATAAATGCTGTAAAAATTCAGATGTTTTTAAATATGTGAGTTATTTGAGGTATATGTCCTCAATTTAAAGAAATTACTTCCTTTCTCTTTCCCCTGGCATTTTATGGAATTTAATGCACAAATATATGTGCATCCCAAAGTGTCAAAAGATTATTTTTATGTGTCAGAAGGTTCAATCCACACTTCTCTTAGAAATTTAGAACTTGTTTACTTATAAGGCTGAGTGCATTTTAGAATAACTTCATGTTAGCTACGAATAACAATCTTTTCAAGCCCTAGCAACCAGGCTCTGCCTCAGTAAAGGCCTTTGAAGAGTTTCTTTCACTGACTTTTCCCCTCCTCCTTCTGTACTCACCCAAGTCCTCAGCATCACAATTTCAAAAAATAGAGAGGGAGGAAGAGAGGGAGAGAGGGAAAGAGGGAAAGAGTGAAGGAGGGAGAGAGGAAGAAAGGGAGAGAGGGACTGAGGGAGAGAGAGAGAGGGAGGAATGGAGGAATGGAGGGAGGGAGGAAGGGATGGAGGCAAGAAGGGAGGAAGGAAGAAAGGAAGGAAGGAAGGAAGGAAGGAAGGAAGGAAGGAAGGAAGGAAGGAAGGAA